>NC_057727.1:57006928-57046149 GCF_004010195.1 Chiloscyllium plagiosum | reverse complement strand
ATCTTTGACAAGCAATGCCATACCTCCCCCTCTTTTACCCCCACCTCTGTCCCTACTAAAACATTTAAATCCTGGAACCCGCAACTGCCAATCCTGTCCCTGTTCTAGCCATGTCTCCGTAATAGCCACAACATCGAAGTCCCAGGTACCAACCCACGCTGCAAGTTCACCTACCTTATTTCGTATACTTCTTGCATTGAAGTATACACACTTCAAGCCACTTTCCTGTTTACAGGCACCCTCCTTTGAAATTGGTGCCATGTTCCTAACCTCCCTACACTCCTGGCCCTGCACCCTGAAGCTACAATCTTGGTTCCCATGCCCCTGCAGAGTTAGTTTAAACCACCCCCAAGAGCACTAGCAAACCTCCCACTAAGGATACTGGTGCCCCTCAGGTTCAGGTGTAGCCCATCCTGTTTATAGAGGTCCCACCGTCCCCAGGAAGAACCCCAGTTATCCAAAAACCGGAATCCCTCCCTCCTGCACCATCCCTGTAGCCACGCATTTAAGTGTTCTCTTTCCCTATTCCTCGAATCTCTATCACGTGGCACGGGTAACAAACCAGAGACAACAACTCTGTTCGTTCTAACTCTGAGCTTCCAACCTAGCTCCCTGAAAGCCTGTCTAACATCCTCAGCACTCCTCCTACCTATGTCGTTGGTCGCAATATGGACCACGACTTCGGGCTGCTCCCCCTCCCCCTTAAGGACCCAGAGAACACGATCAGAGACATCACGTACCCTTGCACCTGGGGGGCAACATACCAAACGTGAGTCTCTCTCGTTCCCACAAAACCGGCTATCTGTGCCCCGAACTATCGAGTCTCCAATTACTACTGCTCTACTCTTCTTCACCCTTCTCTTCTGAGTAACGGGGACAGGCTCCGTGCCAGAGGCCTGAGCCCCATTACTTACCTCTGGTAAGTCGTCCCCCCCACAAGTATCCAAAACGGTATACTTGTTCTTGTGGGGGACGGCCGCAGGGGGTCCCTGCACTGGCTGCTTCCTCCCAGTGCCCCTCACTGTCACCCATCTATCTGCCATCTTTGGAGTTACTACTTCCCTAAAGCTCCGATCTATGACCCCCTCTGCCTCCCGAATGATCCTAGGTTCATCCAACTCCAGCTCCAGTTCGCTAACACGGTCTTGGAGGAGCTGGAGATGGGTGCACTTCCTGCAAGTGTAATCAGCAGGGACGTCCATGGCATCCCTCACCTCAAACATGTTGCAAGAGGAACATTGCACTGCCTTCACTGCCATCCCTCTGAAAGTAACCTTTTTTAAAAAAAAACTGGGTCTAAAGAATACAACAAGCAAAATGCAGCACTTACCTACTTACCACAACGGGTCTTATTATTTAGGTTAGAGGAGGAGGGCGGGTGGGAGACACTACCTCTGTAGTGCCTCGGGTTCTTCTCCTGCGTGCTTTGAAAGGGAAAAAAAACCTACCCAGGTAAGCTTACGCTCTACCTGCTTCCAGGTCCCGGCTGCCCCTCTGGTCTTCGTCACTTCCCCCTGCTGCTCCCGCTCTTTCTGTGAAGAGAAAAAAAACACCGCTGCCCGCTACCGGTAAGTAATTTTAAATCAAACTGCCTTACCTTAGCTGCTGCTCGCACTCAAAGTGACCGTTGGCGTCGAAGGGTGAGTATTTATACTCACTGGTTTACTTCCCGGCTGCCCCTCTGGTCGTCGTCACTTCCCCCTGCTGCTCCCGCTCTTTCTGTGAAGAGAAAAAAATACACCGCTGCCCGCTACCGGTAAGTAATTTTAAATCAAACTGTCTTACCTTAGCTGCTGCTCGAACTCAAAGTGATGTGGAAAGATTTGTCAGAGACACCAGTCAAAATGACTTAAAGTGGTCAGACTCCACCAATGCTGCTTTTATCATTCTGCCATGACAGGTTGGTAGCTGCCTTGGATAGTTGAGTCCAGAACACCCAGAGCTTGCTGGATATGTGTGCTAAGACTGTACTCCATCAATCTAGCCATTAGTGCTCAGCTTCAAGTGCAAGGCAGCAGGGGTCGAAGGACCTTGACCTCATTCCAGCCATCCTTCCCTCACAAGGAGACAGAGTGGTGCCCAGCTGGAGGAGGAACTTCACCCGAGTGTCCCCCAAGAAAAACTTCTCAAGATGTACCCAAGAATTCACTTCCATCCTGCCTGCCACCCTCAACTATGTGCCAGTTCAAGTTGAGCAGAATGGGCCATCGACTGGGCAGGATGCATTCTGCACGCTTGGACCGTTTAGCCACAATGCCCCACCCAAATATCCACAGCCAGAAAGCTCCACTATGGGGCAGGCTTCCTCTACTCTGGTTGTAGATCTCAGGACAGCACTGAGATGTAGTGGAAGGAAAAGGAAGGGAAGATTGCTAGCATGGATCACGCTTCATCATAAATATAATATTACGCTAATGAAGCTATGCTTACTTCTCATCGTCAACTGTGTGAGAGGACATCATTTTAGCTGCACTGCAAAAAGTGAAGGTGAAGAGTCTAGACATCCTTAGCATCACACAATGAAAGCTCTCATTCATTTGTAACCTCAAATGTTATAAAATGGCACATGAACCGTACAGAAAGATCAAAATGTTGAGTTATACAGGGGATACTGGCCTCAGCAGTATTAAAGCATTGAGAGTCATCCCACAAAGAATCCTGCATTGCTTTGGCCAATGCTGCTGTGCTGTGGGGTGCAGAAGGTATCATTCCATCTGAAGAATCTGCTAATCGTCGCAAAGACATGGCTCTCAACGATCACTGTCATTCATCCTATCATCTTTCAGGTGTTAGGGGCAGAGATTCCAAGGATCCATTGGCATCCTCTGTCAGAATGAAGCCCCAGATATGACGTTAATGGGAATCTGATGCGGAAGGGCTATGCTATGGTTCTGGGTGGGCCCACTGGAAGACGGTGTTGCATTACAGATACGCTGGACAGCATGATGAATACAGACCATGTGCAGAGAGGTGGGAATAGTTTAGAATGGCATGTTTGTCATCACAAACATGGTAGACCAATGGGCTGTTCTGTTCTATGCTCTGTGTTCTATGATCTGGTTTTCTGGCCTCCAATTCTGGGTAGAGTATAGTTCCAATATTCCCCTTTCTCAACTGCACTGCATTCTATACAATGTAGCTTTCCTTTATCTTCACCACATCACAAAGGCCACTAAAGTCCAAGGTAGAGACTTTCATTCAACATCATCTGGAGGTTGATGCTGGTCAGCTGGATTTGTAGATGTATGTGTCCCTCATCCATTTGTGCAGCTGCTCCTAGTTTAGCTGACACAGAGGCGACCACAGCTTCTGTGCCTGGATCCATGAGGGATGGATACAATACGCCTGTGTGGGCCATGTCAAAAACAAAGCAGCACCTCAATAACATGACCATTCAGCAGTCACAGTCATACACAAATGACATTTGACCAGTGTCCTTCAAATGCTGGGAATTGGAGCTCGGAGCTCCTTGCCATGGAGGTCAGTGAGATGCCTACATGTGGGGATTGCGCATCGGTGCCCGGATTCTGACTTCTATTCCTGAATTCTGTTGGCTTTGGTGCAAATACTGTAGGCGATTCCACATAGGGCAGCTTAATGAGGAGCCTCTCCCTCCACCCCCAATTTCCCATTACTCAGGAAAGGCAGTAAATTGCAAATGGGATAAGGATATGGCTGTCTTATGATCCAAGGTGTGATATGAGTAGTTCCTGAATCTTATGCATTACAGTGCGACTCACAACCGAGGTAACACCCCAAATTTCCATATCCACGACCTGCTCATGCTCCCTATCAACTCTGCCAATTTTGATCTTCCTCACTTTCCAACCCAACCCTGTGTATTTAACTAAAATGAAGAAATGCGGATGATTGAGATCTGAAACGAAGGTAGAAAGTGCTGGAGAAACTCAGCAGGTCTGGCAGCATCTGTGAAGAGAGAAACAGAGTTAACTTTTCGAGTCCGGTGAAGGTTCTGAGGAAGGGTGACCGGACTCAAAATGTCAACTCTGCTTTCTCTTCACAGATGCTTCATGCATCTGCTGAGCTTCTGAAGCTACTTATGCTTTGGTTTCTGTTTATTTAACTGTTCCCCTCCCCATTTTATCACATGAGTCCCAGGATACTGTGTATTCATGTCAGACATAGTAGTCACCTATTGAAGCCAGGTTGGTGCTGACCCTCTCCAAAGCCCCTTTCCCTGTCATGTTGTATTGTCTCCATCCCCCTTGTATGTTGAGCTTTCCTCATTCACGATTATTATTTCCTCCACATCCTAACACGCTCCCTTCAGTCCTTATAATTGACTTAGTCAGCTTTCCTACCAATGGTTAAAGAGGAAAAAAAACTGCAGATGCTGGAATCCAAAATAGATGAGCAGGAAGCTGGAAGAACACAGCAAGCCAGGCAGCATCAAGAGGTGGAGTTGTCAATGTTTCAGATGTAACTCTTCAGGACTGGGAGTAGGTGTAAGGGGAGCTGCAGATAAAAGAGGTGTTAGGGTCCAGGGTGGTGAGATAGGGCTAGGTGAAGACATGTAGAGGGTATGACCTAACTGATCGATGAGAGGAGGAATCCGGTTGATAGATGGAAGGAAGGGTTGATCAGAGGAATGGAAGGGGCAGGGGAAGGTACTGGGAAGGGAGTCGGGATGGTAAAGGAGGTTATTTGAAATTGAAGAACTCAATGTTGAGTCCTCTGGGCGATACGCTGCCCAGATGGAAGATGAGGTGTTGTTCCTCCAATTTGCAGTCTGATTCGCTGTGGCAATGGAGGAGGCCAAGGATGGTCATGTCGGAAAGGGAGTGGGAAAGGGAATTGAAATGGGCCGTGATTAGGAGGTCAGGCTCAGCAACATTACAATGTACTCTAAAGTGCAGCACCGCAGAGCTTTATTGTAATGGGTTGGAGATAAATCACAATGAAGCCAAGAAGCTGGCACATGTCTGATGTCAACCTTCACTGGAGAGAGAGAAAGAAAGAGAGAGAGAGGGAGGTGTGGGTGGTCAGTGCCTATGAAGCGTGGCCTGAGTTGGTGACTGGTGTCCAAGATGGAGACACGGACGAGCAGACAGTGAGCTGGAGTTGCTCGCTCTGACTTCCATGTCAGCAATTGTCACTGTCTCGTTTCTCTCTGGCGGGTGGGACAAATGAAAATGCATTTCAGTGAACTACTAATAACATGCTAATAGCCCCCTTGCCACTCACTAGCAAGATTTTGACCTCACAGTTCAACACATAATTCCAGAATCAAACTTTATTTTCCTTGACATCGATTATTTCATTTGTTCTTACCACATTTTCCCAACTGACTCACCAAACTATTGAAGGGTTGTGGAGACTCTTTCAATTTGAGAGATGAATTGACTACAAATTCCACTAGCGGCTGTGATATTCCCAGAGGATTAATGACAGTTTCTGAGTTACGAGTCTAACGATCTCGCTGTTCCCCCACCAGTATCACCCCCACAGTATTTATTACAGTGGGTTTTCATGTCCAAAGAGCGAGAATTCCAACTTATGCTTTGGTTGTACTCCCAGGCATCCGTGTGCCCTGTGAGGTGGGAAGGGATTTCGCATCTCCGGCCTCTCTCCAAGTTTGCTTTGCTTTAAGCTTGGAAAGCAAGTGTTTCCTGGGAACAAAGCTGTGGAAAATCATGCCTTATATTTATAATATATAAGGGGTTGTCGAGGTTTCATTCTGCATATTTGTGGCACTAATACGTGCACAGTGCCAAATGATGTGTTGTTTATTTTATTATCATTGTGGGCAGCATCTGATTCCTGCCAATCTATTGGGAAAGGCATCTGTGATCCAAAGGCAAGTAGGCATCTGTTTTTTTGTTTTTTTACCAGCAGCTCAGTGCATGACTAATCCCTGGTGTTCCAGTGGATGAATCTCAACTTGATATTCAGTGGCACTATCCCACAAGCTAATTGGTCTTGGGCAGACCAATTTCACGCTGGCACTGCTGGCGTGAGAATACTTCTGCTTTCACCAGTGGAATCAGTGAAAGGGATACAATCTGTGCTCCCTGGCAAGAAGCCTTACATAGCAACCTCTGAGCTTAGAGACCTGGATCTGTGAAAGCTCCCAGATAATGCCGCCAATTCCTGAAGAAGCTGAATTCTCATTTATCCTGTCAGGTTTATAGTCAGTGCTGTAACATAATTTTTGTGACTTTCATAATAAACTGAACAATGGGGAGGCAGCTGATGTATAGGGATTGGCAACATTACAGGAACGCTGCAATGAACATGTAAGTAACAGGTCTTTGTGCTGTTGGCCATGACTAGGTCTGTTATTTCCAATCTGGAGAGTATCAGGCCTCAGGCTTCACAGCTATTACACAGCTCTGTTCTCTCTGCAAACATCCAGCGAGGATGCCCGTAGAGCTCCATGGGAGGACCTGCCAAAGGTCAGCCCAGGTAGTGCCATCATCTTGGAGACCTGGCTAGTTCCCTCATCCAACTGTCAAGGAGCAAGTCCTTGGGATGACCACACAGTTTGTCAGGGCATTCTGGGATGTCTTGAGCAATGACTATGTGTGGGGTTCCCGGAGGAACATTTCATGGCCAGACAGCTCTCCCAATGTTGATGCAGGGCAGCAATCATCCTGATTTCTCCAGAAGCAGAATATTTCACATATTAAAGAGCTAGCATCTGATTTACCTCCTCAGGATGATTAGAAGACCTTCGCCAAGGGGTTGGGAATCCCATACAAGCAAAGACAGAAATTGCTGAAGAAACTCAACTGTTCTGGAATCATCTGTGGGAAGCAAGTGGAGACAACATTTTGGATCCAGTGATTTCATCAGAGTTACCAGACTCAAAACGTTAATCCTTTTCCCACATTTGCTGCCGCACCTGCCGAGTTTCTCCAGCAATGTCTGTTTATGTGTCAGATCCCCAGCATCTGCCATTTTTATTTTTTATTATCATGTTGGTGAACCATTTTGGATCCACGCTGAGCTATGTAATGACAGGATCAGGATATGGCACAGTCTATTTAGGAGTCAGATGAGGAGAAATTTCTCCACCCAGAGGATGGTGAGCCTGCGGAAGCCTCTGTCACAGAAAGTGGTTGAGGCCAACACGTTGAATGTTTGTAAGAGGTGTGCTTAGGGCTAAAAGGATCAAAAGATATGGGGAGAAATCGAGCACAGGGAATCAAGATCATGATCACATTGAATGGTAGTATGCTCAAAGGGCTGAATGGCCCACTCCTCGTCCTATTTTCTATGTTTCTATCTACCCTGCTCTAGATGGTCTGAAGCTGGAAGATGCACAATCGTATCACCATCCCGTTGGGGCATGATCCAACTTTCTCAAGGACTGGGATGTTTAGAAACTTCTTAGTTAGGCAAACATATTGGACCGAACTGACTCAGGTACAGTTTGTTGGCTGGATCTGACTTCTGTACGCCATGGCAGATTTCATCATTAAAGTTAGGGGGTCCCTGAACAGAGAGGTGTACATCAGGGAAGCCCGTTGTCTGCTCGACTGCATTCCATCTGAGAGAAGCCTTTCCTGCAGCCTTTGTGGATGAGGGATAGGCCTTCTTTCTGTCAGACGGGTGCGAGGATGGTCTTTTTAGCTTACGGCAATGATGTGCTTCATCACGTTCACCCATTTAGCTGACCCGCAGAGGATAAATGACAGGAAGTGTACCAGGCCGGGCCTTCTGCCAGGAGATTGACTGGAGCAAATATTCCGGACTCCTGGCCAGTCTGTGGTGTGTGGATTCCTCACTGGTGGAGTTACGGACCAACACCCATCTCCTCTATCCAGGAATCTACCTTGGTCTGGCTGAGGAGGTCTGGCTGGAGCTGGAGGCCAAAGTCTCAGCTTGGGTAGGACTGCTCTGAATGATATCTTACAGGAGCCAAGCGCTGGTCAGAAACCAGCTGGAGGCCTCCATGCTGCGTTACTGTCTGGTCCCTTTGAACCTCCCTCTTGACACAAAAATCCAGAAGATGATGTTGTTATGCGATGAGAAGATGCATTGGGTCACTGAAGTTCTGAGTCACACCGTTGAGGAGGATAGTCAGGGGCTGGTGTACTTCTGCACATTTCCCTTCCGACCCTGCAGCAATGTCTTTACATAGAGCCTCCACCAGATGGCAATCTACTTCTCCCTCCGGATGCACAGTCGAATTGATAAGACACAGCTCCCATTGGGGACAATCTTCAGGTTTTCCTCAGAGACTCTCTGTCTTTTACCAGGATTTAGGCAATGTCTGGAACATGGCTTACTCATGCTGGATCTTCCCAACATCAGGAATAGTGACTTCTATCAGAGAGCCATTGCTCAGGAATCCACATGTCCACCACATGGTGGAAGAGAGGGCTGTGGCTGTGGGGTGACCAGAAAATCTGGGTGGCAGAGGCCTGGGCTGGATGTTGCCACTAAACTGGTTCATTGGTGCTCAGACCAATTCTCTGTACTGCTGGAGACCAGTGTACATTGATCGTTGGAGGTTACACCCTCCATTTTATTAATTCAGAAACCTATTGTTAACCTTTGTTTGCATCATCAGAGCCAAGTTTTGCTAACACTTGGGAATGTGGTGCAGAGGGGAATGGGAAGTCAGAGGATCTTTGGTGCGCATGCCTTCATTATTCAGACCTTTGAGTTGGGACATCTGTTGAGATTGTACAGGACATTGGTGATGCCTCTTCTGGAATACTGTGTCCAGTTCTGCTCACCCTGTTAAAGGAAAGATATCATAAGCTGGAGAGGGGTCAAAAGAGAATTACCAGGATGTTGCCGGGAATGGAGGGTTTGAGTTATAAAAATAGGCTGGAAGGGCTAGGACTTTTTTCACTGGAGCGTAGTTGGCTGAGGGGTGACCATATAAAGAGGTTTATAAAATCATGAAGGGTATAGCAAAGGTGTTTTCCCCAGTTTGGGGGAATTCAAAACTAAGGTGAATATCTTGAGAGGAGAAAGATTTAATGCAGAGAGTGGTTCGTGTCTGGAATGAGGAAGTGGTGGATGCAAGTACAGTTACAACAATTAAAAGACATTTTGATAAGTACATGAAAAAGAAATGTTTGGAGGGATATGGGTCAAGTGAGGGCAGGTGGGACAAGTTTAGTTTGGGAACATGGTCAGCACAGACCGGTTGGATCATGCTCTATGACTTCATGACCTCTTCATGTGCCTATTCCTGGGCCTAGCTAAAAGAATCATCAAGTCATTAGGTGTAGGCATTGGGCAGTGGAGGGGGTTATAATTCCTACCTGCCCGCTCCTCTCTGTGATTCTGTATGTGGTCGGTGATCCTTGGAGAGGCTGTACACAGTGATGCCAGTAATCTTAAAGCTTTTCAGTGAGAGCTAGGCACCTTGCGGGCTGGAACTGTACTATCTTGCCCTCCAACATTACTTTGATTTAATTCACCCAGCATCCCAGCTGCTTTTCACTCTTTTTTGAGTCTTTTTGGTATTGTCACACTGCCTTTGTGGGTCTTATTTGTTAATTGTAAACTGGCCTACTTGTTAATTTGATGGTAGGTTACTTTAGATCAAAAAAAATTAAGTAACTTGAAATGGAAGCAACAGTGTACAAAGAAAGCATGAGGGCATCTTCTAACTTCTTCAGTGCCTTCAATGTAATCAGACTTTAAACTTTGCCGGTCTCGTGTGAGTGACAGGGTCATTGCTGCATTCATGAGGGCTATTTTGTTTTTGATTACTCTAGTGGCTCTCTGAAACAACAGTAGGCCTCTTTTTTTAATATAGCAATGGAAATTATTGACCCATTTCAGGACTTGTCTGTTAAATCTGTCTGCTCAGAGTGCAGAGGAGCCAGGTACATCCCAGTCAAAATTAACGTGATTCATAGCCAACATAGCAGTGAGCCTTATGTAAAGTGATGGTTTCACTAATAATTAACTAAGTGCTGACAGTCTCCATATTAACCCTCACAGTCTGTGATAAACTGAGCAGAGTGCTGACATCATCCTGTTTTCAGACATCTGAAATAAAACTTGCAGGCATGAAGCAGTCGTGTTTTCCGAAATAGTGCTGTCAAATTAAGTAAAGCCTTGGTTAGGTGTTTGGAGCAGAAATGTCTATGTTTGAAAAGTGTTAACACATGTTGAGAATTGACAAGGTTTGACAAGACAGTAACTGGCTCAGCCTAGGATCAGTCTCTCAGCCTCAGCACAGATGAGACGAGGCATTCTCCCGGCCTGGCATCGACCCCCACCCAGCCTGACGTGATGATGTCTCATCCTGGTGTGATGATCTCCTGACCTGGCGTGGCGATGTCTCGGCCTAGCGTGGCAGTCTCCTGACCTGGCATGGCAATGTCTCGGCCTAGCGTGGCAGTCTCCTGACCTGGCATGGCAATGCCTTGGCCTGGTGTGATGGTCTCCTGACCTGGCGTGGCGATGTCTCAGCCTGGCGTGGGAGTCTCCTGACCTGACATGGCGATATCTCAGCCTGGCGTGGCAGTATCCTGACCTGACGTGGCAATGTCTCAGCCTGGTGTGTGAGTCTCCTGACCTGGTGCGCAGTTTCTCATCCCGGCATTCTGTTATTTTGGCCTAATGTAACGGTCTCCCGGCCTGACATGGTGTTCTCTCACCTCGGTGTGGTGGTCTCTTAGCCTGAGGTGGCCTCAGTATGGATTTCTGCCCTTGAAGTGATTGCAGATTGGTTTCCGCCATCGAGATGCAGCTTGAGGTGAATATTAGCGTAGCCTGGAGTCAAGGTGCCAGTGTGGTCTGAGTTGGAAAGACCATTGTTCTGAATTTCTTACTACTTTATTTTCTCGTTTATCCCTACGATCTACAATGCTGAACCTTTTGCTTCTTTATTTTCCCTAAACACTTATACAAAAAAATCTTACCTCGCTGCCTTATATTGTATGTAGCGAATTGTAAACTTCTCACTGTGCTCATGTGAGTAGATGTGAATAAAGCTAATTCAATGCAATTCAAGCAAGAATATTCAGTGGGATTAAGATGTAGATTTGTTTGGAAGAATGCAAACACAGCTGAGTCCAGAACATTGGAGGGTAAATATCTATCCCCAAGCAACCCAGATAATGAAAAGTTACTGAAGAAAGCTTAAAGAAGACTAACACTCTCTAAACAGGCTTTTTCAAATAACAGCTCCAGTATATAGTTGAATTCTGGGGTGAAATTGTAGCATTCATGTCAATGTGTCAGAAGAATTCGGTTCAAGTCCCACCTGCCCAGATGTGTGTGAAAATATGAACAGGGTAATTCAAGATACTTTTAGGGTTTTTGTGTCACTGTGGTAGTGTCTCTACCTCTGATGCAGAAGGCCAAGGCACACATCCCACATTGATTTAAAATATCGATAATTTGATGCCTAAAACAAATGTTTTTGGACTGTAATCTACTGCTGGATTTACAGCTTGTCCGTCACTCAAATTAAATTGTGGAATATACTGGTAAAAAAATCTTGTGCTTTAGTCAGTCAAGAACTATCAACGTGAAGGTGATTGCTCAAACATGATTGTTGGTATTTGAATGCTTCTTATTTCAAATAATTTCTCGTTAGTGTCAAGTATGCATCCATTGTAGAATTTCACATGTTTACCTCAATGAGACTCATCCTCACTGTCTTCAAAACATACTGGTGTGCTCACTGACAAACATCTCAAATTCAGCAAACTGGAAGAACTAAGATATTGAGTCTGGTCAAATCTGCTCTGCCATCTGATAAGATCATGGTTCATCTGTTAATGAACTCACCTCAATTTTCCTGCCTGACCCTGATACCCTTTGACTCCTTTTATTAGTCAGAAAAGTTAATTTGTATTGGGTTAAGCAGGAGAGTGGAGGAAACAAGGAAAACTGCCATTGTATATGGTTAGTGTTATTGCTCATTTAAATGCATTGTCTTTTAGGCTCCTTACATTTGTAGACAGGCTTATTAAACAAGGTCACTTCCATAAGGCTTCAGGTTGATGTTTTTTGCTGCATTCTGGAATCGTGACCAACTGAAAATCTGGAATAATTGAATCATCACTACTGTTATGGACTAGGCCAGACCACTCAAAACATTCTTAAGCAGGCAGCCCTAGACTTTGGTAAGTGTACAGTGAAAATTACCTGGAGTATGTTAGCTAGGTTTAATACTAGATTTTAAAACAGACAAAAAAATTTTCACAAAATTACACAATGAACAGAATAAAGAACCCCTACAGAACTCAATCTATCCAACTAGACATAATTATGCTGTTCCTGAATGCACACATCTGTCCCAATAAGCAAACTCCCTTTAAAAACCAGTATAAATGAAGTACATGCTTACAGGTTGAAGTTGAATGCAGAAAGAGAGAGAATTTCCACACAGCTCCCTGTTGAACTTCCCAGTTCTGAACTAAAAACTGCTCGGCTCAGTTAGCTAGAGAGCTGACCACTCCCCTCTCCTTATACAGGTCACTTCTAAAGCTTGGCCACTTTGGCCTGAAGTCTCATCTCATATAAACAAAAGGTCTCTCAAAAACCTTTTCATCTCTGTACCAAACCAGACTGATCAGAATGCAGCCCGGTTTATTGCCCGTCTGAAAAAAAATCAAAGACAGAGTATCCTTGAGCCATGGAACAGCTTTAAGAAATAAAGACTAACTTTGTGAAACCAGCTTGAGAGTGTTTGTTCACAGCATTAAGAGACTTGTAATAACAGTTGAGTTTCTTACTCTTGCATGAGTATGCCTTAAAATAACCTGATGTTTTACCATCCCTGATACTGTGAACATGCTACATCTCATGCTCAGGAAAAGGTTTACCTACTAATGGATTGATGAAGTCAGCTTCTTTAAATTGCACACCTTTGCAAAGAAATTCTTTCTTAAGCACTTCCTTCCTTGAGCTGGGCATGGTGTTCTAAACTGACGAGTGCCCCCACAATTGGGGCACAATTTTACAGCTCTCAGACTATGGCAGGGCACATGTTGGAGAGCCTACAAAGGTATTTTTGTCCATAACTGTTGCACTTGAGCTGGCTGGACATGCTGTGTCTGTAACTTTGAGTCTGAAGATGCCATTCTGAGTGATCTTTTCAAATTAACCAATTTAATTTCAATCGCCAAAGCCATGCCTTCTTCCAAGGTTAAAAAGAAATGTTTCCTAATGCATGGAATAAAGGTTTCTTAATTAAATGGATCACAAATTAGTTTGCTGGTTAGTGTGCCAAATTTACAGTTGGAACTACCACAAAACTGGCAAACGTTAATTTGTGGGTTCATCATTTCCAACGGCAGGTATATTGTTTGATCATCACTTTTTTTTGGCCCAAGTTAACTTTCAAGAGCACATGCCATTATATCGAAAGGAGATGTGTCATCTGTGAAATGCTTGAATGCTCGCTCACCTTCTGCCCCAAGATAATGGGGCAATTGTCACTTGATTCACTGATTCCTGTGGACCCGTAGTGAGCAAATGTGTCATGGGCCCTCCAATCCATTGATCTCATGACAGAGGTGGATCTTCCAGCGAAAAAAAGGAAAGCTTCTTGATTCCCCATGCACTTAGGCAACAAAACAATCAACATAATCAAGACCCCTCCCAACCCCAGTTAGATGCTGTTCCACCCTTATCTGTCAGACAGAATATAAACAAGTTTGAATACATGAATGAATAGATTCAAGAACAGCTTCATTCCTGCTACAATCAGACTTTTCAAAAGACCTCTCAACTGTTAATTCTGATCTCTCTTCTCTCTCTCTCTGCACCTTCTCGATGGTTGTAACACTGCATTTTGAACTGTTCTGCTACCCTGATGCACTTTATATAGTACGATCTGCCTGTAAAGCACATAAAACAACACTTTTCACTGTATCTCGGTACACGTGACATCAATAAATCACTCAATCGGTTACTGTATTTGGTGACTCAGGGGTGTGTAAACATTCTCTCCCCAGATTCATTGTTTGAACAGGTCATTATTGCAAAATATTTTTCAAAATGTTGGCCCCACAAGCCTCCAGCTTGCATTCAGTTATGCTTTCTCCCTAACCACACCCACAGACTTGACTAATAAGACACAACACAGAGACCAGTCAACAGTCACACACAATCAAACGTGCCACCAAAAATGTATGTTTCTTCATTTGTGTTGACATTGATGTCTGCTTGTGCTGGTGCCACATCAGTTAAAAACAAATCCAAGTGACAACAGCCGAAATTGCTGTAGAAACCTGGCAGGTCTAGCAACATCTGTGGAGAGAAAGCAGAGTTAACATTTTGGGTCCAGTGACCCTTCTTCAGAACTGTAACCAGGTAAGCTATACAATGACCAAATGATCTGCTCCTCTTAAAGACCATAAGACATATGAATAGAAATTAGGCCATTCAGCCCATCAAATCTGCTCCGCCATTCAATCATGGCTGATAAAACTCACAAGGGGAGTTTAGATTAGAGTGGTGCTAGAAACGCACAGTAGGTCAGGCAGCATCCAAGGAGCTGGAAATTCGATGTTTCGGGCAAAAGCTCTTTATAACTCACAACCCCATTCTCCAGCTTTCTTCCCGTAAGCGTTGATCTCCTTGATAATCAGGAACTGATCTATCTCAGTCTTAAGTATACTCAATGACCTGGCAGCGTTCTGTGGCAGTGAATTCCATAGATTCCCCACTCTCTGGCTGAAGAAGTTTCTCCTTATCTCTGTTCTAAAAGGTCTTCCCTTTGCTCTAAGGCTATTCCCTCAGGTCCTAGTCTCTCCTACCAATGGAAACATTTCCCCATTATCCACTCTGTCAGGCCATTCAGTACTCTGTATGTTTCAATTAACTTTGTCCTTATCCTTCTAAACTCTATATAGTATAAATCCAGAGTCCTCAAACATTGCTCATATGTTAAGCTATTCATTCCTGAGACCATTCTCGTGAACCTGAGACCATTCTCGTCTTCCAAGCTTTGCTGAAATGCCATTTTATTCCAATAAATGAAAGCTGGTAAATGAATATTTGTGATTTTCTGACCTGACACATTCTAATATCTTTTGCTGAGCTATCACCATTTATTATTATGGGACTATATCCTTGGATTGATTCTTTCAGCGGGAGGAAGCGCTCAAAGGCAGGAAGGCCTTTTCTTCAACTGGATGTTGATTCCATTTAAATCTATCGGAACTGCACTGATTGCTATAAATTCAGATGCAGCACAGTCATCAGTTTGTTTTAACAAGCTTTCATGCTTTGATTGCTGGCTGGTGATTTTTGTTCTAAATTTGTTGATGTAATGTCTGTGTTCAGATTTGATGGTGCTATTCAGTGAGCTTACTTGGACTGCCCATTTTTATACATTATGCAGTTTGGTGGTATGTAATCATCTTGCCACAACACACTCACTGATGGGATTTATTACCATTTTCCACTGTTCTTTTCATTAAATCGTTGATTAAGCAAGGGCTGATCTGATGTCCTCTGAATTGTTTTGATTATATAGTGCTGCTGCCAAAAGCTTGCGATTTGTACTCACTCTTGGATGAATCTTTTACTGAAGTATCAGTTGGTAAAGACACAGGATATTCTCACAGTACTTTTCACTGTGGGTTTGCCATGTTTTCCTTCTAACTGGTTTCTGTAATCATTGTGGGCAAGTCTAATGTGACAGTGATGGGATGACAGTGATGGGGCCAATCAACCATTTGTTACAAAAACCACTGGAAGTTCATTCCCACGGTATTCCACTTTGATGAGAAATTTTAAACCTGCAGCATCAGTTTTATACCCATGTGACAAGTTAAGAACCCACCCTTATGTGTCCCTTCTCTTGGCAGCAGGCTAATTTTTGTTTGTTTGATTGGATCTGCTAGACTTTACTATCTTTAAAAGTGCCTCATCTTATGATTAGTAACACAATGTGCATGTAATGGGGAGATCCACAGTGCCGAACTGGAGTGAACAAAGTCAGAAGTCACACGACACCAAGTTATAGTCCAACAGGTTCATTCATAATCACAAGCTTTCAGAACGCTGCCCCTTCGTCAGGCGAAGTGACTTCTGATTAGTGACATGCATTACTAAGTCACTAGTTCATTCACCCTCATTTTCCCTAAACACTCTGTGATTTTTAGAAATAGATTATCTGGGCAATTCCTGGATCCTTGTGGTAATTGTAAAAACTCATGAGATGCATTCGAGCAAAAATAGCATAAAGAAACAAAGAAAAGGGCTAGAAGATCTCAATAGGTCAGGCAGCATCTGTCGAGAGAAGGAGAGTTAACGTTTCAAATTAACTCTGTTATTCTCCACGGTTGCTGCCTTACCTGAGCTGCCAGAGGAAATGGTGGAGGCTGGTACAATTACAGCATTTAAAAGGCATCTGGATGGGTATATGAGCAGCAAGGATTTAGAGGGATATGGGCTGGGTGCTGGCAAATGGGATTAGATTAGGTTAGGATAGCTGGACGGCATGGACAAGTTGGTCCAAAGGACCACAATGCTATACATCTTTATGACTCTATGACCCTACCTGCTGAAATTTTCCAGACTTTTTTTGTTCAGATTTCTGACAGCTGCAGCATTTTTCTTTGTAACAGTTGGAACTGGTAACCTCCAGAACAGAAATAAAGCATATGATCTGTTTGAGTGGCTTGGCTGTCCACTTTTATAAGGCTTGAAATTATCTTGCTGCACTTGGCTATGAGTACATAACGCAGAATACTCAAGCGTAATATTCATTATTTCAGTGTACCCCTTAATCAGTTTAAAGTAGATAACTGAACCAACCCTCATAGTAGCAGAGAGAGGAATTGTTGAAAATGCATTTCGCATTTGTACCTAGTATCCCACGGCATAACATAAAGGGCATTTTGAGAAATTATTGCTCTGGTGACTGTGTACAAGTAAGACCTCATTTAAGGAGCAGAACTGTATAGGGGTTTGAGTGATGTGGGCTATGGTGGAATCTGTAGCAAGGAATCGAGCAAGGCTTATCATGATGTCAGAAGCCTCTCACATCATTTTTATTTACACTTCGCCGAGTGGTGAGCCATGTTTCTTGGGAGCGAACAGGGGGTTGTCAATTAAGGAGGAATCATAGCATATTAAATATCTTGAAAATGCCCCAACTTAGCTCATTAATATTCCATTTCCTATTTTGCCAAAACAACTGAACAGGCCAGGCAATGAAAACTCCTGATGTGGAAATTAGTGTGGGTAGCCAGTGAATTCAGATTGCTGCTTGTTCTGAAAGACCTCTGAGTTTGATCAGCACCAAACAGCATCTCATATTATGGTCCATCAACATTGGCATCCAACACTTGCCCATCCCACCATGGTACCTCTCCTACCCATTTGCAAGCTCCTTAGGAAGTTCAGGTCTACATTTTAGGATGCATCAGCAATTAATATCAAAAAGCTGCTGCACGGACACTTTGTGATAAAGGGAGGAAACCAAGCTTGAGGTTCGGGCCATGATCCATTTCTGGGCAGTACACTTGCTCTCTTAACCCTTGCTCACTCAGCACCCACCTGCATGCTGACAGCATCCATATCTTGCCATTCAATGCCAGTTATTTTGTGTTGGCACTTCTTGTTGAGACAAAAGCTATCTGTATTGGCATAACCACAAACACATGCAGCCAGATGGTTTGTTGTGCAGGTGTGATGATACTGCTCCTTTAACAATGTTACATCATCCTTGGGTTTTTTCAAAAGGGGTTGTAAAAGCAGATGTGCCGACATGGCAACTAGAGACTGCCTAAGTCAACAATCGGGGAGGCCTTTAGGACTTATTTTAAACAGTTTTACAATGAAAGGGGAGTGGCTAGTTCTCCCAGCTCAGGGATCTTTCTAGTTTGGTTTAGTTTTTAGCTGGGGACCTAGACAAGCAGCAGCAAGAGGTTCCATGCTTTAGCAAATGATGCCTGGCTGATCCCCTCTCTCTCCCTCTCTCTCTATCTCTTTTGCTCTCTCTCGCTCTCTGTCATCTCTTCTGTGTTTGAATTTACCTTTGTTTGCCTAGGGTTGTGGTTAAGGGATGTGGCAGAAATTGGAGCAGCTCCTTTGATGATTGTGGGGATCGTGCAGTGGGGTTTTTGAATCATTGTTATTCTGAATTCTGTTTTCTTTGTTTGTGTTTGGGTGATGTGCAAATAAGCTCTGGATACTTGAAGCCAAGTGGTTGGGCCAGCTGCATCATTCCTGGGATATCCACCTTATATCTGCCTGAAACAACGAGAAATATTAGGGTTGGAATTATCTTCTTAAAATGTTTTGAGGGGGTCTGGCCTGGTCCATAACACACATTAGTGGGGTGCTCTTGAGATGAGGGGAGCATGTTGTTGTGTGATGCACTGAAATGTAAGTTTAACACTTACAGCATCTGACTGCCAAGACACTGCACGTCTATCCAAACAATTGGCCCAGTTGGAAAGTGAGTGGGAGCTGTTCCTGAGTCCTGTTATGGGAGGGATGGGGAGAGTGCTGTCAGTCATGGGCACTATCAACCAGGGGGACAATCCACACGTAGTCTCAGTAATCTGCTTGGGACACTTGTGGTCAGGGATCTGCCTGAGTACAGTCCGAGGAGTGGGGAACCATCAGTCCTATAGGGGGCGGCAGCAGCTCTCAGGGGAGTCACGCACCATCAGTCTGGGAGCTGCAAACACAGCAGTGAGGGCTCTGCCTAGTTGTGTCTCAGGGCTGGTTTGATTCTGAAAGGGTGCACGGGGGTCCTGTAGAGGCAGCAGGAGGATCGTTGCTCATTAGTGAGAGTTTTAAGGCCATGGGAGGAAAGCAGAGGGTGAGAGGCGTGGGTATAGGAGGATGACAAGGGAACACAAGGTTCATTGGGGAGTATATGAAAAGAAAGCATTGGAGGGAGTAGTCAGCTAACAGAGAGAGCCCAATGGCAGTGGCCTCCACAGGTGCAGTGGAGAGAGAAGGGTGGGCATCATTAAGATTGATGTTAGGGTCTGGGGCAGGGAGCATAGTAGGTGTTGATGTTCAATGTGGTGTGCCTCCACATGGGGTGCATAGGTAGAAATGGGTTGTTGGGGTAGTTGGGGTCATGGAGGCTCTGGAGCTGGGGTGAGGTTAATTGGTGACCAGGTGGGGCCTGATGTTGACAGTGCTCACCACAGCTAGGGTTTCCTGCCTCACTTGCTGTTCTCTAGAATGCAATTGATGATTCAGCTGGGGAAAGGTCTAAGTCGGGCGGTGTCAGTGTCAGTTTGGTGGACTTAGGTCAGGGCTCCACATTCAGTCAGGCACCAGGACATTAAAGGGCAAATACATGAAGCAGCCATTTGAAAACTCCAGCCACATTTCATTTGCAATCATTCCTTTGCACACTGTGGTGCATGTCGAGTGAATGTGCTTAGGCACCCAAATGTTGATCAAAGGAGGATTGCCACCATGCCATTGATGCTAACTCAGTGATCACTGTCCTCTCAGTGATGGGGGAGTTAGCTGCTATAACTTCAAAGGGGATGAATGCTGGCCAAAAGCAGCCCATCATTGGTGGAACTTCCAAGGGTTCTGTGGGTTAAGGGGAACATCAATACATTGTAAGTCATGTAAGTATGACGACAGACTGTAATGAATGCAGCAGAAAGTGGAATGGTTGAGGTGGGTCTGGGATGGGAAAGGGGTCAGAGTGCAGCAGGCACTCCGTTTTGTGGTGATGTGTTGGTCCCTCAGCTGGTGGGACATCTTCACCAAGTGGGTGCACACACTGCCACCCCCAGGGCCACAATGGAGAATACGATAGGGGCTGCTGAAAGGATACACAGTCTCGGAGACCTCCAGTGCAGTTTGAACAGAGTGTACTTTGCTCAATTGGAGCAAGCAACAAGACAATGTGATGGCGCTGAGCAGTTAGGGGAAAAGGAGCAGTCGTCCATGGTGAAGGATGAGGGCACTGAGCTGGAGCAAGGTCTCCTTGTGGATGACAGAGCTCAGCTGCATTGGACCTGGATACAGGACAGCCTGGGTCTGATTGACACCAGATCCAGTAAGTGCCAGCTGGGTACAGAAGATCACTGGTGACTGTCAAGGCTATGTTGCCAGTCTTTGGTTCACATTGGGGGTGTGAACAGCTGTCTGTATTCATTTCCTTTGTGTTTCTTTTTGCCAGCTGTCAATGAAAGCTCATATCTAGGTTTGTCCAAGTGCCTGCCTGTACATGACATGGGACAATAACAAGACAAGGGTGGCCAATGGAAAATGTGGACAGAGTATTGGGGAATCAGATAGGGTCTTCATATGGGATATATCTAAGGACAAGTAAAGCCTGTAGCCTAGCGATAAACAATGAGTGAGAGAACAGGTTTATGTATAAAGTCAAAGAGCTTTACAACACGGAAACAGATCCTTTGGTCCAAATCATCCATGCCAACCAGATATCTTAAATTAATCCAGTCCCATTTGCCAGCATTTGACCCATATCCCTCTCTACCCTTCCTATTCATGTATCCATCCAGATGCCTTTTAAATACTATAATTGTACCAGCTTCTACGACTTCCTCTGGCAGCTCATTTCATGCGTGCGCCATCCTCTGTGTGAAAAAGTTGCCCCTTAGGTCCCTTTTAAAGGTCCCTTTCCTCTCTCACCTTAAACCTATGCCCGCCCCTACCGTGAAGAATGACTTTGGAGATTCACCCTATCCATGCACCTCATGATTTTATAAACCTCTATAAAGTTGCCCCTCAACCTTCGATGCTCCAGGGAAAATAGCCCCAACATTTTCAGCCTCTCTCTACAGCTCAAACCCTCCAACCCTGGCAACGTCCTTTTAAATACTTTCTGCAACCTTTCAAGTTTAACAATATCTTTCCTATAGCAGGGAGACCAGAACTGAATGCAATATTCCAAAAGTGGCCTTATCATTATCCCGATCAGCTGCAACACATTCCAACTATGCCAGTTATGTGCTACAGACAGTGTGGCATTGTGGCTGCTGTGCCATTACACCAATGATGAGGGGCAATGCCAGATTTCAAACACTTCTCTGGATGCACAGCAGTCTTTCAAGGATGGTATGGACGCAAAGGTGCCAGTCTTTCAGTGGATACCCACTGAGCAGTGAGCTGTTTTGTGAATGGCACATGGTAAGCAGGGGCTGGGATCGGATGTCATGGATGGCATAAGGGTGGTTAGTTGTTGAGATGTGTGAGGTAAGATACAGCAGAAAACCCTTGAAAAAAACTCCCACTTAGCCAAACAAAAAATATAAGTTTTTTGTCCTGGGTTGCGTGCATTTCATTTCAAATGAAATAACTTGAAGTGAAACAAAAGGTCTCAGTGTATAAACTAGCATTAGCCTCTTTCTCGTCTGGAAAATCAAATCAAATGTTGAAGTATAGTTCTGTACATGCTCATTCTCATACATGTATATCTGCCTATCCTAAATGAAATAACTTGAGATATAGAATAAATAATTAAATGGACAAGAAATACTGCACGTATTTAAATTGCATCAAACTCACTAATCTCTCTCTATCTGTTTTTAGGCAATCTTTTATGATTGTTCACAACATGCTTCCACTCCTGTTCCAAACATTCTGAGATGATCGATCAGGCAAAACTAGATCTACAGTCCCTGCTGTATGGAGGGGCTGGCATCACTTGAAAATCAATTGACAAGACATGTTGAGGATTGTGCAATTGCTCTGATGTCATGACTGTATTTCATGACCAAAGCTCTCAATGAATTTTGATGCCTTGGCAAATGGCGTTTTTTCCAACTTGTTTCAGTTAATAGCTAAGGGTCTCCAGTGAGGGTCTTAGTGAGGATTTTTGACTTTTTCAGGGGGATGCTTTGGCGACAAGGTGAAGTGAACGGCCATAAATCTTTCCATATTCAATGTAAGGCCACTTCTCATTGGACGTATACTTTGTACAATGTATTTGATTGGTCAGCATTACTGGGGCTTGTTACCACCATTCCAGGTATACACCCAGCACACTGCCAATGTTAAATGATTGTGCTCCAGTGTCAAAAACATTTTAAAACTGCTCATTTTATTGCTAAAGTGAAAATAGCTAATCTTTCTTTTAACAGCAGTGGACTCATTAATGCCACTTCGTGCTTGAGTGGTGCTAAGAGATGGAAACACTTGCCTGAAACAATCATAAGTGGTTTTAGAATCTGCATCCACCAAATGCAGAGTTAATCAAAGGGCACACTCAGGGATCTAAAATGATATCACCATTCTGCCACAGTGAATAGACACTTGAAGAAGGGCTACAGTTGGGGATCCAAAATTAGACAGAAGATTGCAGAGTTAGGTTCCTGAATGGTAAATGAAAAAACTCCACAGTCACCAAGTCACCTTTTATTTACAGGTGGAGGGTCCTTGACACTGATCCAGCTCCCTCAGAGCCAGCTCTTAGAGTGAACAAAACCTTTGACGCTCCTGTTTATGTCTGACAGCTAGGGCTCCCTGATTAGACCAGGTTAACAGCCCCAATCAGGGTATTCATATTCTATGAGGTCCACCTGATTGACCTTTTCAATCTATGTTTTATTGACACAGGAGTACTGTGAAAAGTGTATAATGTCGCCATCTTAGGTACAAACTACCTAGTTACAAAATCTTTGTTACAGAAGTAGAAAAAATATAGAAATAAGTGAAAAGGTTCAGCACTACAGTCTTCTTAGTATAAAACTGGAAAATAAAAATGTCAAACATTGTTACTATCATTACAGTAAGTACTTGTACTGGTCACATGTTTATCAACCAAACATGTCAGAATATTAAGGAACGCCATTTCCCTGACAGCAGATACATCAGCTCGGAACAACTTTAAAATGGCATTTCCACCTCACCCTATGTAGAGCCCCATCACCTGGAATATCAGCATTAAAACATACTCAGAGAGCCAGCAAGTGCAAAAGCAATAAATCCATGTTCCAATGTCATGCTTAAGAAAAAAATAGTATGTTGGCTATTGCTATTCTTCACACAAAATTATACTTCAGAGATTTAAGAAAGCTTGCCGTAGTTTAGTGTGTAATCAAATGTTCTCCTTGCATTTGCCTCAAATGGCAGATTGCGTCAGGCAATGGTGCCTATGCGTCAATGCAAGCCACCTCTGAAGGAAATGACCCCAGTAGATGTTCATACCTGCCCCATCATATCGGTAATTTCAAAGAGGAATGATGCTGAATGTGACAACGTAAAATGTGGACTTACTGTAAACCAAACACTGCAGGCCTATTGATGATGTGATCTTCTGATTGTTGGCCTAGTTGAATGCATTTACAGTTATACTGGAGACACCTGCCAGAAGCAATCTTCAGTAGATTTACATGGTGACATAGCAATTCTTCCTTCAAGATCAGTACGTTCATTCTGTGGCCACTACATATGTCATTCCCTTTCTCTTAATGTCAGTTGTCTTTTGTCAATGTGTAGTTTCATCCTTTTACTAATTGATCCTCTTCCCACACATTTCTTTTTCTTATCTGCAGTTACCTAACATGAATGTCAAAGAAATGTTTTCATATTCGGATTCTTGTCTCCTTCCAACACTCTATTATATCAATGTAAGATTCAATCCCAGCGGTACAGATGTCACAGACTCAAACTATTTCAAATGAGGCTCATTTCTCATTGCCTATTCTATAAACAGTCTAGCTGTACGTTATTGTTGCTGTGGACATGAATTAACGATGTCTTGTTGCTGGTTTAAAAGTTTTCTCTGGATGTTTGAACATCCTTGATTTTATTCGTTCCACTCTTGGTGCTTGTTCTATCTTTTGGTTAAACCTAAAACTCTGACTTGTAGTTCTCTTCTTCTCTACCTCATCTCTTATTTGAAACACTCAATAAAATCCAGCCCTTTGACTAAGATGTTGATCATTTGACTTCATATCTCCTGATGCGCTTCATATCACATTTGCTGCTCTGGAATGGTTGGTTCCATTAAAGGTGCCATAGAAATTTAAGTTGCTGTTGTAAATTACATGAATGTGGTGGGTTTCATTCCCACATTGTCAGCTTGACTCAGATTATAGAAACATTGAAACTTAGATTAACTTAGCTTCTGTATGGGAACAGGCTCTTTGGCCCAACAAGTCCACACCGACCCTCCGAAGAGTAACCCACCCAGACCCATTCCCCTACATTTACCCTAAACACTATAGACAATTTAGCACGACCAATTCATCTGGCCTGCACATCTTTGGATTGTGGGAGAGAACCGGGGGAAACCACCCAGACATGGGGAGAATGTGCAAACTCCACACAGGCAGTTGCCTGAGGCAGGAATCAAACCCAGGTCCCTGGTGCTGTGAGGTAGCAGTGCTAACCATTGATCCACCATGCCGGCCCTAGGTGTGGGAGTAGAACATTCACCTCTTTTAGTCTGCACAGCCATTCAATATGATGATGACTGATCATGCAGTTTCAGTATCCCACTCCCACTTTCTCTTCAGACCCCTCGATCCCTTTAGCTGTAACGGCCACATCCGGCTCCCTCTTGAATATATCTAACGAACTGGCCCCAACTGCTTTCTGTGGTGGATGATTCCACAGGGCCACAGAGTTGAGTTATAACATTATTGGATTAATTTTAAAAGCTTTTCTCTAGTTTTCACAGCTGCCAGGCAGGAGCACATAACCAGAAAGAGTCAACGCAAAACCTTGCTCATATGCAAGGAGACAATTATAGTACAGGAGGATAGATTAGAGTGGTGCTGGAAAAGCACAGCAGGTCAGGAGGAGGCCATTATGATCACCAAGTCTGTGTCAGCTCTCTGGAACAAAATGGTCCATCCCATTCTCCTGCGCTAACTCCATATCCCTGTAAGTATATTTCTAACAAGCCCCTAACTACTTTCAAAATTGTTGATCATTCCTACTTCCACCTAAATGCGAAGAGTTCTAGGTCATTACAGTCCCTCAATAATAAAAAAAAAGTCTTCCTCATTTCCCCCTTCCAGCTCTTGCCCAAAAACCTGAAATTTGTATTCCTGGGTTTCAAATCAACCAATAAATGGGTACTGTTTTCCCTTATCTCGTACAAGCAAAACTGCCATAATGTTGTAAGCCTCAATAAATGTCTTTCTCAATTTGGTTTGCTCCAACAAAATACAATTTCTAGCTTCTCCACCATTATCTTACAGCTAAAATCCCACAACCATGGCACCATTCTGGTTGCTCTCCTCTGCATCCTCTCAAAGGGCTTTACATCTTCTCCAAAGCATGGTGAACGGAACGAGAGAGAGAAATAAAGCCGAGCCAAATCTTCATAATGGCTCAGCATCATGCTAAATAACCCATGGTATTTTTCTGCTTCTAATGCTGTTTGTATTCTGTTGGTTGTATGAGAGCTGCCTGCAATATTTGCTTCTTCCCAATTGCTCATTACTTCATGTCTGATCAGAAGGACTCAGGGGAAATACGACAGAAGCTGTGGTTTGAAACGCTCCTTCAGAACAGTTGGTTGTAATTAGGACAAATTGCTTTTTGGGTCTCAAGAAATGTTGAATGATGATTTGCAATGATAAAGTCCAGAGCTTTGGGAATGCAATCAACAGATCCTCTGACTAAATGTTGACAACTCCAGAAACAGGATTGGTTAGATAAAAAAAGGAAGGTTCCCAGGAAAATGAACAAATAACATCAAGTACATTTTCAAAAAAAAACATAATCTGAGGATTGTGCCTTTAAAAAAACCAACATTTCCTTTAATAGCACAAAGCAAAATGACAAAAAGAAATGGTTTACTGAAACTTTATTGCATTGTAAGTAAGCAGTGATATAATCAGCTAGAAATTATTGCAATAGCCAAGACACTTATTTGAATGCAAGTGCGAATAGCAGATTGTGGCATGTTATGCAAAGATATTAGACGCATATTTGCCACTATATCCATGTAAATGTTTAAGGCCATTATGCTTAGAGAAATGCAATGACATTAGGTTGAATAAAAAGAGAACTGAGTCATTGGTGTCCATGTATTGAAAGTTCCATTCACATGCCCACCATCAGAAAAGCACTATTTTCTAACATTTCATCTTGTGAATTGTTGGACTGAATAACAAGAGAGGGAAGAAAATAAAATGTTTATTGAAAAACAGAGAGATGCACAAATTGGGAATGTCACAAGATGAAATAAAGAGCAAGCATTCAATTTTTTTATTTTACAAAAGACAAGCATTTATCTTGTCCTGTTCCTGATCACTAGCATTTTACTATGCAGTCACAGTTACAATGTAGGAAATGGAGCAGCCAGTGTGCCCACAATGAACCTCCACAAATAGTGATTTGAGGAAGACGATATATTTTGTTGCTGTGAAGTCGCTTGAGGGATAACTTGCCTGTTCTTCAAATTAGTATTATGGCAGAACAATACACTCTCCTCACAACCACAAAATCAAGGGTAAGTGTGGGTCAGCTCACCCCATACTTCCAGTTTAGAATGTTGTGTGTCTTTGAGAGGCATTTGACGGCGGTGGAGTTTTCATTGTTTCTGTTGTTCTCATTGTTTTAAGTTTGGTTGGTGGTCTTGAAGGAGAATCGGTAATTTGTTACAATGCTACTTGGATATGATACACACTGCTGCCACTATATTTGGGTACTCGAGTGCACGAATGCTTAAGCTGGTGGATGCAAGTCAGCTTTTGTTTTCCTGGAAGGCGTCAGGTTTCTTGAGGTGTTGTTGGCAATGTACTAACCTAGGCAAGATGAGAGAATTCCTGATTCGTGCCTTGTCGATGATGGCTAGATTTTGGGGAGTTAGAAGGTGAGTGTTCCTGGAGCAGCACTATTCAATAGGCTGGTCCAGTGAAGTTTCAATAAACACCCATCCCCCCCATAGAATGTCGATAATGATAGATGCAGCGATGGTAATGCTGCTAAACACGTTTCTGTGGCATGAACATTATTTGCTGCGTACCAACCCAAGCCTGAATGTTGACCAGATCTTGCTAAATTTGGACATTGACTGCTTCAGAATGTGGGGAGTCACAAATGGTGCTGAACATTGTGCAATCATCAGTGAACCTCCCCACTTATGATGAAGGGAAGATCAGTGATGAAGAAGCTGAAGATGGTTAGGCTTAGGACACTACCCTGAGGAACTAGAAAGGCTCTTGTGTTGCAGTGACGATGTTCTCTATATCTGAGCGAGGATGCTCAGATTCAAGTCCCACCTGCTCCAGAAATGTGCAATGATATCTCTGAACAGGCTACTTAGAAAATATCTACCCTGAGAAACTCCTGCAGAAAGGTGCTGGCTGTGACTAGAATAAATGGAGAGCGTTCTCCTGATTGCCACTGACTGCTGCTTTGCCAAGGCTCTGATGCCATACTTTGTCAATTCTGGATATTCCCGGCAGCTATCTTACCATTACTTTGTCCAGGTCACTCTCCACCTAATCATTCAGCGGCTCCTCCCCTTCCTCCTCAACTTCCAAAGATGCAGAGCAGTCACCACCACCTTTCTCCTTCTTTTGCTCATGAGCAGATACATACTCCCAATCCCTCAGGCACACACACACACTCCTATCTACACACAGGCACACACAGTGTCACATAAACACAGGCACACACACACAGTCTCACATACACACAGGTACACACAGTGTCACATACACATAGGCACACACACACTCTTACATACACACACACACACACTCTCCCATACACAGAGTAGCACACACTCTCATATATACAGAGGCACACAGACACTCACATTCACACAGGTGCATTCACACAGGTGCATACACACACACACTCTCCCATACACACAGTAGCACACACTCTCATATATACACAGGCACACAGACACTCACATACACGCAGGCACACACACACACTCTTCTAATCACACAGGCACACACAAGCTCTCATATACACACAGTAACACACACTCTCACATGCACACAGTAATACACACTCTCACACACACAGTAACACATAGTCTCACATGGATGCAACCTTAGAGTAAAGGGAAGACCTTATAGCATGGAGATGCGGAAAAACATCTTTACTCAGAGAGTGGTGAATCTATGGAATTCACTGCCAGAGAAGACTGTGGAGGCCAGGTTGTTGAGTATCAAGGGGATCAAGGATTCCAGGGACAAAGCAGGAGAATGTAGTTGAGAAACTTATCAGCCATGATTGAATGGTGGAGCAGACTCAATGGGCTGAATGGCCTAATTTGTGCTCTGATGTTTCATGGTCTTATAGTCGAATATGCATGCACTCTCACGTCCACACAATAACATACATTCTCACGCGCGCACACACAATCTCACCCAGACATGTACATTCTCTCATACTCACTCACACATACACTCTCCTTCACATTCACAGATATCCTCTTTCACACTCACATACATAAGCAGAAAAACATGTGCACTCTTATACTTGTGTGCACGCATACACAAAAACACACACGACTGTGCATACATGCACGAATCCCATTCATCTGAGAAGGCAACTGAATTGCAACTTTAACATCCCAGTAGCTTGTTTAAAGACTACTGTTAATTATAATACATTATGTGCCTTTTCTGCACATCAGTGCAGGACACCTCACAAATTCCAGCATCCACATCTGTTGAGGGTAACTCTTTTATTTCCGAAGAGGCATCCACGGTGTTGTGAGTATCTGTGACGAACCTGACTGGGTCAGGTTAAAGGCTCCATGACATTGCTTGTGAATCTTACACTGCCATGCTGCAACTCTTCCAATGATTTGTAAATGAGCTGAAGGTGAATAGTAGGGATTCCGCTCCAATCACTGGTACTTCTAGTTGAATTGAGAGTTTCTGTGTGTGTGCATCCCTTGACTTAAAGCAAAGAAGTCGTGCAGATCAGCAAATCCAGAGACCCTGTCATTCTGACTGGCCTCTTCAGTAGAAAAGTAAACCCTAGCCATGAAGGCCCCATTACCCAAGGGATACACTTCTGCACAGCAGATTGTGAAATTCTGCAGATGGCAGTAGATCCTGGGGAGTAACTGGAGACAAATAAATTCAGGGTTGGAGTAGCATTAACATGTATGGCCACTTGGTCCACCGGCAGGTGGTCTTTTTATCCGAGAGACTGCAAGGTTTGGCAATGATCTGAATTAGCATTAGCCTCCTTAAGACATTGGGGTTCAGTGCACTCCTGCAAGCTAGAGGTGACAGCCCAGCAAGCAGATCCCACTGTCCTGTGGAGTAGCTGAGGACTGAGCAGAAGGCTGCCGCTGTGTCTCTCTCGCTCCCTGATCGGAGGTTGAAGAGAGAGCTGGCTAAGCTGCTGCTATGTCACTGTGACAGCAAGGAAGTGAAGCTCAAAGTGAAGGAGAAGCCTCTGACTAGTTGATATGAACTTCAACAACCCCGACATCACCCCTTCAGCAGCAAGGGCACAATCTTGCCTGCCATGTGATTAGGAGCCTTTCACATGGATTAAGAAGCGCCGTGACCCCTCTGCATTAAACAGGCTCACCAGCCTACCAACTAAATAACCCAATCAATCCTTGCTTTGTTCAGTTTACAGTTTCTAGCATTGCCAGTTAAAGCCAGAATCCATTGTTAAAATGTCAGTAGGTTGGTGTTTAGCATTTATTTACCATCTCATCGAGGAGAAAGTGAGGTCTGCAGATGCTGGAGATCAAAGTTGAAACTTTATTGCTGGAACAGCACAGCAGGTCAGGCAGCATCCAGGGAACAGGAGATTCGACGTTTCGGGCACAGACCCTTCTTCAGGAACTACTTATAATGACCCAAAAGTGCCCTGGCAGTTAGCTGTAGGAAAGTGTAATTGAGGCTAAATGAATAGTGAAATTGGAAGTGTTGGAAGAGGGTAAGAAAGGCAAAGCTGAGAACAGAAAGCCTAGATTGGAGAGTAGGAGTGACAGAAGAACAAATCAGATAAATTAGTGGGAGAAATTGTGGAATCTAGATGACTTTTAACATGGCGCATTGAGGCCTTTTCGATTCAATTTTATCTTTTCTGGTTCTGAGCAACACTGGCAACTTAATTCTAATTAATGCTAAATGTGAAAATAATGCTCAAGGAAAATGCGACTCACGACCGTACACCACTAAAATCTAATTATAATTTCATTTGGGCAGATATCCAGGGTTTAATAGAAATTACATCAGAAAGTTGGAACACTTGATAATATTATCAGGGACAGCTTATAGCAAAGTCCTGCTTTATTTTTCATATTGATTCTGAATTTGTCTACAATAACAACTGAATATTGGACACTATTCAAAGGGAAATTATGGTTCAGTCTTTCTAAGAGATCAACTGATGGAATAGTTGAAAACTACACGTCTGTCTTAATTCCAAGAATTCAATTATCTACAATCACACAATCAGCATTCAAGACATTGAGTCTGTTCTTGTTGCCAATACTTAAAGTCTAACTTGATGATTGCATTGTTTCTTTGTTCGCCCTATTTGTGTCAGTGGGCAGTTCGGTAATGTGACATGTTTGGTGCTCATGAATAAACCAGCTTTTAATCTTGTAACTTTAGCATCTACCAGCAAGGTGAGACTTGCAAGGATAGTTGTGACATTTTAATCGGTGTATTCTTTTATACCCTAACATGATTTTTATTGCTGCATTCAATATTTTGTCTGCAATGATCAAACAATTAGGAGCTCTTAATCTATATTCTTCTCAGGAAGGAAGGACTAAGCAAATTCTGAGCAAAGGTCACTGGACCCGAAACATTAACTTTGATTTCTCTCCACAGATGCTGCCAGACTTGGTGAACTTTTCCAGCAATTTCTGTTTTTTATTTCCTGATTTGAAGCATCTGCAGTGCTTTCAGCTTTTTTTATTCTATATTCTTCTACATTGTATTTTGATGGATGTTCAACAGACACTCAAGATCAAGTTAATCAATTTAACATTGCATCACCATAATGAAAGTAACAATCCTGTTAAAATTTTATTTTAGATTAGATTCCTACAGTATGGAAACAGGCCCTTCAGCCCAACCAGTCAACACTGACCCTCCAAAGAGTAACACACCCAGACCCATTTCCCTCTGACTAATGCACCTAAAACTACAGGTAATTTAGTATGGCCAATTCACCTAACCTGCACATCTTCATGGGAGGAAACCAGAGCATGCAGAGGAAACCCACGCAGACACAGGGAGAATGTACAAATCACATTTCCAACGCCCCTCCTCCAAGTCCCTCCTCCCTACCTTTTATCTTCTCCTGCTGAACACTCTCTGCTCATTCCTGAAGAAGGGCCTGTGCCCGAAACGTCGAATCTCCTGTTCCCTGGATGCTGCCTGACCTGCTGTGCTGTTCCAGCAATAAAGTTTCAACTTTACCATCTCATCCACTGGGTGCTTGTCGGGCACTCACACACGTCCTGCGATTGTCAGCAGTAGACAACAGATCCCAGGCAGCATTGCCACCTAATTCCCAACGTGCCAGCTTTTCTTCTGCTGTTTTAACCTCCACAGTCACTGACAGCTACCCACCTCGGCACGTTCAATTTCCCATGATTCTGAAAAGCTGGTCAAAGGTTTGACCAAAAAATGGAGAGTTTAAGGAAGGTCTTAAACGTGAAGCATATCAGTGGATGCCGAACTTGCAGCAGCTTATCTGAAGACCAATCCTTGCGCTGCAAGAAACTCTGATTCTCCCTTTAATACATTTCATGAGGCTAATGATGTTCTGTTTCTCTTCAATTCAATGTGCCAATCTCTGTATTCTTCTTCAATTTGCCTCTATTCATTGAGATTACAAGAGCTTATCTCTCACCTTTCAAAATGATACCAACACATTATTTCTTTTTCCTTCATTCCTCCTTTCATTCTTTTTCTGTTCCACACTAACTTCAATCAGTTCTTTAGGTTGATTGCCAATGCTGTCTTTTTAAAGCTAACTGCTGTCTCTTGCTTGAATGCAAACCAATTTCCCTTTTCCATCAGACTGGAACTCGAGAGTAGCTTTGTTCAGTGCCTTTCATGTCGCTCTTGTGCTTTCAGAAGTTAATTTTTCATTTTCTTTTTTTTATTCTCAAGGTCGTCCAGTGAATTGCTGTCATTCCTCGAGCTGTAATTTACTTACACTAAAGTTGACAGGGAACAAGTGAAGTGATGAAAAGCAGTATTCCCTCTCTGCGTAGCGACCCCACAGGCGATGGCCTCACCAGTGTGTGCTTCTGTTGCTCACCTTTCAGACTAAAACCGTAGATGCCCATCTACTGATTGGATAAGGTTAACAGCAACTTTCGGGAAGATGGCGGCAAAGTGAGACGCTCCAGCAAGAGCTCTCTGCTCCACCCATTCATTTTCTTTTTTTTTTCCTGTCTTTTTCTACTCCTTTCTGCAATAGGGAACGGAGAGCTGGCGAGTCCCAGAGGTGAAATCCCGGCTGACGTGGAGAGTCCCAGAGCAGTGGCCCATGTATGGAGCAAGTCCAAGATGAAGGCTGGCATGGGGGAAGCAGTCCTGGACCTTACCTTGGAGCAGCTGAGAGATGGCACGGAGCAGACGGGACGCTTGCAAGGGGAGCGATTGTTGGGCTGGGGTCGAGCACGGGCAATAAGCCCACATTTTGAAGCCCCTGCACTGAGCTGCGGGAAGGTAATAAGAGGAAGTGAGGACTGCAGAGATCAGAGTCAAAAGGCGTGTGGCTGGAAAATCACATCAGGTCAGGCAGCATCCAAAGATCAGAATGAAGAGCTGCTGAAGAGCTCCTGATGAAGGGCTTATGATCGAAACGTCGACTCTGCTGCTCTTCGGATGCTGCCTGAACCAGCTGTGCTTTTCCAGCACCACACGTTTTGACTGCTGTAATGCAATATTGATTTGAACTTTTTTATCTGACTGGAATGCCAATCCTTTAACTATGTCTTATTTTTGGCTAATGCTGTTCAATTATTTAAGAAAGGTAGCAAAGTCAAGCCCGGGAACTATGGACCAGGTGAGCCTGATATCAATAGCAGGCAAGTTGTTGAAGAGGATATTGAGGGGCAGGATCAACCACCATTCGGATGGTCATGGCCTGATTAAGAATAGTCAGCATGCATTTTTGCATGGGAAATCATGTCTGACAAAAGTTTTAGAATTTTTCGAAGAGCAAACCAAGAGGATAGATGAGAGTAGGGCAGTGGATGGTGTCTATATAGACTTTAATAAAGCCTTTGACAAGGTCCCACATGGCAGGCTACTCATGAAAGTTAGGTTGCATGGGATCCAGAGAGAGCTAGCTAATTGGATTCAAAATTGGCTCAATGGTCGGAAGCAGAGGGTGATGGTTAAGGTTGTGGAGGCGGATGACTAGTGGTGTGCCACAGGGGTTGATGCTGAGACCTTTGTTATTTACATAAATGATCTGGATGGGAATGCACAAGGCACGGTTAATAAGTTTGTGGATGACAAAAACTTCGGAAATATCATTGATAATGAGGAAGGTTATCAAACATTTCAGAGGATCAGATGGGGAAGTGGGCTGGGGGTTGGCAAATGTAACTGAATACAAGTAAGATGCACTTTGGACAGTCAAACCAAGGTAGGACTTATGCAGTAAATGTGAGGTCCTGAGGAGAGTTGTGGAACAGAAGGAGCTAGGAGTACAAGTACGAGGTGTTTGGTATGCTTTCCTTTATTGGTCAGAGTATTGAGTACAGGAGTTGGGAGGTCATGTTGCGGCTGTACAGGACATTGGTTAGGCTACTGTTGGAATATTGCGTGCAATTCTGGTCTCCTTCCTATCCAAAGAATGTTGTGAAACTCGAAAGGGTTCAGAAAAGATTGACAAGGATGTTGCCAGGGTTGTAGGTTTTGAGCTAAAGGGAGAGGTTGAATAGACTAGGTCTGGTTTTCTTGGAGCATCGGAGACTGAAGGGTGACTTTATAGAGGTTTATAAAATCATGAGGGGTATGGATAGGGTAAATAGGTAAGGTATTTTCCCTGGGATGGGGAAGTACAGAATGAGAAGGCACAGGTTTAGGGTGAGAGGGTAAAGATATAATAGAGACCTAAGGGGCAACTTTTTCACACACAGTGTGATGTGTGTGGAATGAGCTGCCAGAGGAAGTGGTGGAGTCTGGTATAATTGAAACATTTAAAAGGCATTTGGATGGGTATATGAATAGAATATTGGAGGGATATGGGCTGGGTGCTGGCAGGTGGGACTAGGTTGGGTTAGGATATCTGGTTGGCATGGATGGGTTGGACTGAAGGGTCTGTTTTCACGCTGTACATCTCTCTGACTCTGTGACTGTACTCTGTTCTTTGAAAGCAGTGTCACAGGTAGACAGGCATTTACATGCTGGCCTTCATCGGTCGAGGCATTGAGTAAAATAGTTGGGACATTATGTTACAATCATATAAGTCTTGCAGTATTGTGTACAGTTTTGTTAACCCTGTTATCATAAAGGCATAGTTAAGCTGGAAAGAGTGGAAAGAAGATTAACAAAAATGTTGCTGGGACTAGTTAGCCAGATTGGCCAGGATAAGACTTTATTCCTTGGAATGTCAGAGAATGAGAGGTGACCTTATTGAAGTGAATAACATCATAGGTAAGATGAATGCATGTAGTCTTTTTCCCAGGGTTTGGGAAGTGGTTTAAAGTGAGAGGGGAAAGATTTAAGAAGGACCTGAGGAGATACTTCTTCAGGCAGAGAGTGTGTATATGGAATGGGCTACCAGAGAAAGTGGTTGAAGCAGGTACAATAGCAACATTTAAAAACACTTGGATAGGTACATGGATGGGAAGGGTTTAGAGGGATATGGACCAAATGTGGATCATTGGAACTAGCTGAGGGGGAACCATGGACAGCATGGACCAGTTTGGGCTGAAGGGCCTGTCTCCATGCTGTATTACTCTATGACTCTATGCCTCTTTGGTCAGCATGGAGAACCTGGACCAAAGGGTCTGTTTTTATGCTGTACAACTCTATGGCTCCAATTTATTTTTAAAATTTATTCTTTAAACTGTATTGTAAAACTAATGCAGCACTTTTCTCTTTATTCCTCTTTTGTATCTAAGATTTGCACCTAGGTATTTGTACTTGAGATGGCACCATAGGAGGTGACATGGTAAAACTTTTCACTATACTTGAGTGCATGCGACACTAAAGGATATTCTATTCTAAACAACAAGTGACATTTATCCAGCATCTTGGTTGGGGATTGGTTAACCCAGTTAGCTAGACATCTGGTTTGTACAGGGTGATGCCAACAATGTGAGATCATTTCCTGTACTGGTTGAGGTGGCCATGAAGCTGCTGTCTTTTCAACCTCTCCCCTCGCTTTATACCCAACCACCAGTTGTTGCTCACTAGTAAGAGAGCAGTTCTCTGGAGCTATGGTGACTTTACCTTAACTATATCAGTAAATCCCAGAGTAATTCACAGGAATGTAATCAGACAAGACATTTGGTACCCAGCCAAAGTAGGACTGATCAAAAGCTTTGTTAAAACTTTAGCTAAGTTTTAGGCTTCATGAAGATGCTGGTGGGAAGTGAATTGGGCTAGGAAAAGATTCCAGTTGAAAGCTGGCTTGATAGACCAGAAGTTTTTGTTTTACAATTTGTTTAGCATGGTGGTCAGTCACTAAAACTATACAATGAGCTGTCAATGTGTTTTTAACGGAAGAACATCAAAGCTTAATAGCCACAAAAGGAAAGTAAACCCACGATTCGTAAACGATGTAAAGACTAATCTGACAGTTTTCTGGAGGAGGCACTTAGTGAATACAGGAGGAATGTGGAGCTCTTTGAGGGGTGCAGTGCTGGAGGAGGTGTCAGCAATGTGAATGGGTATGGTCAGGGAGATAGTTTAAAAAAACCTATTGTAGATCAGTCAACACGGCAGGGTGATGAGTGAGCTGGATATTTTGCAAGTGAAGATGGGGGCTTTCGAGCAGACCTTTCCTTCTTTGGATTGGGTCTCTCTTGATTTCCAATGAGGTCTCAAGAGCTTGGGAAATTGGGGTAGGGGAAACAGGGTGATGATGAACAGTCAATTAATATGATTTCGATATCCTATACCACACTGTTACTGCATAGCTGAGAGTGATGTGATGTTACTCCTTTCCAGCACAGTCATTATAGATTGAGAGATGGGAATGGCACAGACGTCTACCAGTAGCACCCTGCGCAGTCAAGAAGCAAGCTGTTGTGACAAAACCTCCTACCCTTTGATTCTGCTGTTTATTCCTTGAGAGGGGGACATAAACCTGTCCACACAAACAGAGCTGCTCCAATCTTTCTGTTACATTTATGAAGGTCAGTTTGCAATATATTACTGATATTGCCTGCTCCTATCTCGTAGAATGTTAGGTTGGTGACAGGGTGACGGCCTAAGTAGGAGTGATATTCTCCAGAAAGAGTCTTCTCTGGGGGTTCCCTCTTTTCCTCCATCCATGAAGAATGTGCCCTCTCTGCCTCCTCCTCCTCTCCATATCCTGGTTTTTACACTTGCTCTGAAATCTCTGTGAGGCACTGGTGTATCTTCCTTACTGATTGTGGCAAATACCTCCAAATGGCTCCTGCACTTTACCACAAGGGCACTGCAAATAATGCCTTGATGAAGGTAAGTCAAAACCACTGCATATGCAACATTTGGAGAGGTCGTTTAAACAGCTTCAACATAGGGTTCACCTTGATTTATAATGTTTTGCTCTGCCAAAGAATGATTAATAAATACACTGCTTCCAAATACCAGATTTGGTATTCCAGCATGCCATCAACCTCTCAGTTGACTAACTTCATGGAAGTGTCCATTCAAGTAGTCTGGTATGATGGGATTCCGTTGGCTCATTTAACTAGACTGCTTGCTCGCTATGTAAAGGCATGTTAACGGTGTGGGTCCAATTCTTGCATTGGCCGAGATTACCACAATAGAATCTCCTTCTCAACATTTCCCCTTGCCTTAAGGATGGTGACCCCCCATATTAGTTGTCTCTCTTGCTATCTCTAATGAGAGAGCAACCCTCTGGTGACTTCATCTTTTACTTCAAACCTGTACAGGGGACCCTCTTACCAGAGTCATTCAAACTCCATAATGCCCTTTGGACAAGGCAGGAAAGAACAGCCAATTTCCCATCCTCTCTGTCACTACTCAGGTAGTGAAACATAAGCCAGACACATATGTCATTTTCCAGACTTGAAAAGAAAGGAAACATTTGCAGGGCCATGCGGAATAAGCAGGAAAGTGGAACCAGTCGGTAGCTTTATCAAAAACTAGGCACAAGTATGATAGGCTGAATGCTCTCATTCTATGCTGTATATAATCCCTACAGTATGGAAGCAGGCTATTCAGCCCATCTAGTCCACACTGACTCTCTAAAGAGCATCCCACTGTCCCTCTCTAACTATGGCCAATCCATCTAACCTGCACATATTTGGACTGTGGGAGGAAACCGGAGCATCCAGAGGAAATCCACACAGACGGAGAGAATGTGCAAACCTCACACACGCAGTCATCCGACGGTGGAATCAAACCCAAGTCCCTGGTGCTGTGAAGCAGCAGTGCTGACCACTGAGACACTGTGCCACCCTATTGTTTTGTCAAGTACATGCAAGTATTTATCATGTCTTAACCTCTAATTCATTCACTTTCTATTTCATTGGCATAGCTGGTGGGGAGATCTAGCCAACTCTCAGGTAACAGGCTGGTTAATGAACTGTTATAATGAGACTGCACGCCTCAAATGACATGCATCTTCCAAGTGTGACTAAAACCAGTTGGGTTTCCTGGTTCTCATGAAGCTAAAGGCAGGTATGGACTTCTATGCGAAAGCAATGAGTACCTTTAGAGGCAAGAACAGAAATTGCTGGAGAAACTCAGCAGCCCTGGCAGCATCTGCGGAGAGAAAGCAGTGATAACATTTCATGCCAGTGACCCTTCTTCAGAACTCAGAATTCAGCATGATGAGTTCTGGCAGCAATTTATGTATTTCTTTATGCATAAGCTAGATTCTTTTTTGTTCTTTTAGAGAATAAAGCCCAGTCTGAAACAAATTGCTCATCTTACATTTAACTAAGCTCAGTTGAAGGGCTCCTGTCCAAAACATTGATTTTCCTGCTCCTCGAATGCTGTCTGACGTGCTGTGCTTTTCCAGCACCACTCTAATCTTGACTCTCGCTGCATTTTCATATCTAGTGAGGATTGAAGAGAGAAAAGAGGGAGACTGCATTCGTATCATGTGGATAATTTGCTTGAAAGAGGAAGTCTCACTTAAAGAGAACACAAGGAACCTTCTAGAGTCAAAATTTCTCCTGCAGTTCTAAGTTCACTGAATTCACTGGGCCAATAAAGTGAATCAGGGACTTTGATTAAAACAAACCAATTCATATCTCAGTAAGAGGAGTCAGTAGTCAAAGTCAATGTTCTGGGTGTACACAGTTAAAAATCACGCAACATCAGGTTATAGTCCAACAGGTTTAATTAGAAGCACTAGCTTCATCAGGTGGTTGTCACATTTTAGTGGAGCTAAGCTTGAACCACAGCCCTTTGTTTGTCCCATGCAGTAAAACCAACAGGGTAAACACATCTATGAGTAACAAACTCGTTTAAAGTGTCTGGATAGAATACTTCACAAGCAACACAGCCAATGCAAATGTATGGTTTATTAAGAAGAAACTTGGACAATTAAGCTTATGATTAGATTTGATCTGATTTATTTGTCATGTATATTTTGTTACAAACTACAATGAAAGGTGTTGTATAGTGTCATCAGAAAAGACAGAAAAATAAACCAAAGCATAAAAGAAAGGCAGAAAAATGAAGAAATAATGAAGGCCAGGGCATCGAGTCTATTTAAACCAGAGATAGATAAGTTCTTGATTGCAAAGGGGATTGAAGGTTATGGGGAGAAAATGGAAAAATGGAGTTGAGAAACCTATCAGCCATGATCAAATGGTGGAACAGACTCAGTGGGCTGAACAGACTAATTTCTGCTCCTATGTCATATGGTCTTATGGTCTTAAAGTGTTCACCTTTACAATCATTCCATCTAAACTCCATCTGTGCCCGGTGGCCAGGCACAAGTTCTCTTCACCGTGTCATTACTGCTAAAAGGAAAGTTGCCATCTCACCTCCACTGATACCCTCACCACTATGAGTCTTTGATGGAGTCAGAGAATCAGAGAGATGTACAGCACAGAAACAGACCCTTCTGTCCAACTTATCTATGTTGACCAGATATCCTAATTTGCTAGCACTTGGCTCATATCCCTCTCCGTCACCACGCCTGACCCCGCCCCTTCGCCGATCTCCGACTGCATGTCTAACCCCGCCCCCACGCCTATATCCGTCACCACGTCTAACCCCGCCCCTTCGCCGATC
>NC_057727.1:56827720-57003957 GCF_004010195.1 Chiloscyllium plagiosum | reverse complement strand
TTGTACCAGCCTTCACCACTTCCTCTGGCAGCTCATTCCATACACGTAACCCTGTCTGCATGAAAATGTTGCCCCTGAGGTCCATTTTATATCTTTCCCTTCTCACCCTAAACCAATGCCCTCTAGTTCTGGACTCCCCCACGCCAGAGAAAGGGCCTTGTTATTTACCCTATCCATGCCCCTCAGGATTTTATAAACCTCTATAAGGTCGCCTGTCAGCTTCAAAGAAAACAGCCCCAGCCTATTCAGCCCCTCCCTATAGCTCAAATCCTCTAACCCTGGCAACATCCTTGCAAATCTTTTCTGAACCCTTTTAAGTTTCACAACATCCTTCCCATAGGAAGGAGACCACAACTGTTCCAAAAGTAGCCTAACCAATGTTTTGTATAGCAGCAACATGACCTTCCAACACCTATAATCGATGCTCTGACCAATAAACGAAAGCACACCAAACGCTTTCTTCAATATCCTATCTACCTGCGTCTCTACTTTCAAGGTACTATGAACCTGCAGTCCAAGGTCTCTTTCTTCAGCAATACTCCTCAGGACCTTACCATTAAGTGTATAAAACCTGTTCTGATTTGCTTTTCCAAAATGCAGCGCCTCACATTTATCTAAATTAAACTCCATCTGCCACTCCTTGGCCCATTGGCCCATCTAATCAAGATTCCATTGTACTCTGACTCTATGACCTCTCCACACTGCAGGAATTCTAATTCTAATTCTAATGTACGGTTACCCAGATATATCCTGGAAAAGGATTTCACTTGAACTGTGGTGAACTCGATTCTGATTCTGCCAATGTATCAAATACGCTGGCAGATGTGGCAGCATCCACAGCCGGTATTTAACAACTAGAGATGAGGCATAAACCTGGTACTGACATGAAATACAAGGAGGCTGTTGTGAATATAAAAATCCAGTGCAATGGGAGACTGAAGCAAAGCAAGAGTCATAACCACTGCATAATTGTTCCAGAAAATATGTGCTTAATGTCTCGTATTCAATGATTTTGCAAACTACATGCAGCATTACTGTACTAAATAAAAAGTAAATACAATAATAAGAAGCAAATTAACAATGCAACAGGATTATGTGCCCCAATATTCAATTTCTAAATGCTGGACTCACTTGTCTAGATTGCGATACATACTACTGACAATTTTGACATCCAGGTTCCACCCAAAGTCTTGTGGATTGTTATAATAAGCTACTTAAAGCATGCAAAATCAAAGTTTAATAGGAAAAAGCATTATTTCAATGTAAACTCTATTTCAAAGCATTTTTATGTGGCTTGAGAACCTGAATCTTCAGCTGGATGGCTGAAAGAGACAGGACATTATGTAACTGACAGTTTTGTTTGATTCTCTACATCCTATGTATATTTGCATTTTCTTTCTAGTGAAGTCATCAATTTTCAAGAAAGTCATACAGTCAGAGAGATGTACAGCTTGGAAACTGACCCTTCAGTCCAACCCGTCCATGCCGACCAGACACCCTAACCCAATCTAGTCCTACCTGCCAGTACCTGGTCCATATCTCTCCAAACCCTTCCTATTCATATACCCATCCAGATGCCTTTTAAATATTGCAATTGTACTAGACTTCATCACTTCCTCTGGCAGCTCATTCCATACACGTATCACTCTCTGCGTGAAAAAGTTGCCCCTTAGGTCTCTTTTATATCTTTCCCCTCTCATCCTAAACCTATGCCCTCTTGTTTTGGACACCCTGACCCCAGGGAAAATACTGTCTATTTATTCTGTCCATGCCCCTCATGATTTTGTAAACCTCTATAAGGTCACCCCTCAGCCCCCGATGCTCCAGGGAAAACAGCCCCAGCCTGTTCAGCCTCTCCCTATAGCTCAAATCCTCCAAGCCTGGCAACATCCTTGTAAATCTCTTCTGAACCTTTTCAAGTTTCACAACATCCTCCTGATAGGAAGGAGACCAAAACTGCACGCAATATTCCAACAGTAGCCCAACCAATGTCCTGCACAGCCGCAACATGATCTCCAACCCCTGTACTCAATACTCTGACCAATAAAGGAAAGCATACCAAACACCTTCTTCACTATCCTATCTGCCTGTGACTCCATTTTAAAGGCGATATGAGCCTGCACAGCAAGGTCTCTTTGTTCAGCAACACTCTCTAGGACCTTACCATTAAGTGTATAAGTCCTGCTAAGATTTGCTTTCCCAAAATGCAGCACCTGACACTTATCCAAATTAAACTCCATCTACCACTTCTCAGACCATTCGCCCATCTGATCAAGATCCTGTTGTTATCTGAGGTAACCTTCTTCGCTGTCGACTACACCTCCAATTTTGGTGTAATCTGCAAACTTACTAACTATATCTCTTATGCTCACATCCAAATCATTTATATTAATGATGAAAAGTAGTGGAACCGGTACCCACTTGTGGCACTCCACTGGTCACAAACCTCCAGTATGAAAAACAACCTTCCACCACTACCCTCTGTCTTCTACCTTTGAGCCAGTTCTATATCCAAATGGCTAGTTCTGTCTTGAGGCATCATACGTCTTGTCCAGTGCATGCACCTTCTTCATAAGCAGGTATATATTTTTGCCTTTTGAAATTAATATTAAAGTTCAACAGATCCTGGATTTGACCTGTCCATCAAACCTGAAGGGGGAAGATACATTGGAATTCACAAAGAATATTGGTAATAAACAAAGACCGTCCTATCAATACGTATCTGCTTGATCAATAGAGGTGATCATGTGGGTATAAATACATGTTTTGAGAAATTGTACAGGCTATCATTGTTCATACTGCTGGAAAGCTGTAGTCTGATGAAGATTTAGTCTTCCTTCGTGCATATCCACATGAGAAATTAAAATAAGTTATGGGATCTGCTGCGTTCAGATATTAAATATATTTGAATGCACGGACATGATTAGTGTGTTGATCTCAAAAGCAGCACCTGTTTTAGCTCAATTGTTCTGCAGTAACTTGAGGGTACATTTCCCTCTATGTGCAACTAAAATGTCACATTTAATTAAACTACCCTTAGTTATCATCACAGTTTAATAAAATGAATATTATCTAATTTTACATAGTAAGAAAATGCTTCCCCTAGGGTGGTTTCAGAGCCACTCTTCAATTTACATTAACCTTAGATCTACCTGGACAATAACAATATGTCTACATTGCTTTGAGATTGAACAGAAGACCAACTCTGTCAAACAAGTTAACAACATTAAGAGGTGGTTAATATTGTGCATATATCTTTCCTTTAAGAGAGTTCATATTTTAGGACTTGATGGGCTTCGTGTTTACAGTGTTGTGACTCTTGGCTGCCATTTAGTTAGCTGTGGGTTTGCACTGTGCACACACTGAAATCAGTAGGTTTTCTGTCATATCTACTTCATAACTTATAATATGTTTTATTATTATAAATGAACTAACCCACAGAGTTAATCAATCTCTGAAAATTGACTGATTATCAGATCACTATCATTAACGTCACAGTTAATTCCTCTTAAAGTTTATCTCCTTCAGATTGGTTGTTGTGATCAGCTTTCCAAATAGGAGAGATTTATCTTTCGACGATACCTGGAAGCTTTGTAGTGATTTATCAAAATGGTTAACTTCCCTTTCTCAGTGTTCGTCCTGCATCTTTGTTATAATGGCCATGAACACGAAGAAATGCTTCTGAGACACACTATGTATTATGGGATGGCTTGTGGACATGATTCATGAATTAAGAGATAACCTTTAGTGCTTAAAGAATACATTTCCCTCCATTTGGCAGCATCTTCTTCCTGGGATTAATATTCTCAGTTTGCAATAAAATTAATCCTAATTAGTCAATGCAAATCTAATGTTCCTTATTACAACTGCAGTAGGGGTGGGAATTAGCAAATGTGACTACTTAGAATCAATGTATTCTATATATTGATTGACTCAACAAGAACCAAGTTCCATTTAGCAGATTGGCTGAAGCCAGTTAGGGTGTACAGAGACCATGATGAACAATCCTTGCCCTGATGGAAAAGATACAGGTGATACAAACTTCAACCTGCCTGCTCAATTCCATGATTCACTCCTCGGAATAATTGGCCAATTGTTGCACATAGAGCCATGCACTGTACAGGATAAAGACCTGTAGGATCCCGAATCGCTGGCTAGCCTATCTGTCAGTTCCTTGTTGGTGATTCAGCTGTCTGCCCCAGACATCCCAGACACTTTCATTCATCTCAGCACTTTTGGACACAGATGCCAAGAAAAGAATCCAGGTGTTATAGGACAAGGGACAATAATGTCCATTGATCAATAGTATACACCATGAGGTTAGCCATCTTGTGGCACAGAACCTTTAGGGCTACAGAAAGGTGTAAGATCAAATTTATACAAACATGGCAAATAATGGCTCAGGTGACTCAGTGGTTAGCACTGCTGCCTCACAGCGCCAGGGACCTGGGTTCAATTCCAGCCTCAAGCGACTGTCTGTCTGGAGTTTACACATTCTCCCCTTGCCTGCGTGGGTTTCCTTCCACAGTCCAAAGATGTGCAGGTTAGGTGGATTGGCCATGCTAAATTGCCCAATTTAGGTGCATTAGTCAGGGGAAATGGGTCTGGGTGGGTTGCTCTTCAGAGGGTCAGTGTGGACTGATTGGGCCGAAGGGCCTGTTTCTACACTGTAGGGAATCTAATCTAATGTGCAGTGGATTGTCACCTGTGCCCCCAATTTGCAATCAATAGGTCTTCTGTTTTTTCTCCCTTCCCCTCCATCTAAGAGATGCCCATGCAGCTGGATTGCAGGGAACTTGCTCGGTAGAGGAGTCTCTTGGCTCTGAGGGTTGGCCAAGATACCCTCGGGTCACTTGTGTCTGGGCATCTCAGACCTGCTGAGGATCATGCTGCAGATGTAAGTGAAACCTCATCAGCTACAACTTTGAAGGGGTGGAGAGGGCCAGACAGGGTGGAGGTGGAACGTCCTGAGCGGAGAATTCTGAGGAGTTTACAAGCGGTTCCTCCTCCGGCTGGCATTGCCCTGTGTTCTTGTGGGAAAGAGGCACATGGAGCGATAGCCAGGCTCTCTGATCCCCTATTGCCATGCCCCAGTGTGGCTGGAAGGGGCCTGGAGTTCAGACTGTGCCCAGCAGACCCTGAGATTGCTGGATCTGACATTCAATGGCCATCACAAACATGTCCGTGGAGTGAACTAGGTGAAAGCATGACTCGCTGCACTGCTGCAGCTTCTGGGCAATGCAAGCCATTGCATCCCACAGACCTGCTGCTCCTGTACTTCCCTGTATGTATGGATGAAGGCTCTTATTGCAGATATCACTCTCCTGCCTGGTGCTGGGCATGTGCTTGGTCTATGGCAGTCTGCCAGCTACCTGGGGCATATCCTCTTCAGCCAGCTACAGAGTTGTTACAGTGAATTGTCCACCAGATTGTGGTCGAGTGTGGGGTGCCGGAAAAACACAGCAGGCCAGGCAGCATCTGAGGAGCAGGGGAATCAACATTTCCGGCATAAGCCCTTCATTTCCTGGTGAAGGGCTTACGCCCAAAATGTCGATTTTCCTGTTCCTCGGATGCCGCATGGCGTGCTGTGTTTTTCCAGCACCCGACTCTCAACTCTGATCTCCAGCATCTGCATTCCTCACTTTTGCCCACCAGATTGTGCTCCCAAACCTATTAAGGCTTGAGGCCAATATATTTTATTGGGGAGTGGTGATTGCAATGGGCAAGCTTGCAGTGTTTCCTTTGATACTATCATCCTCAAAGGTTGATTTGGGGGTTTCACATGGATCAGGACATTTCTCAGCTGCAGCTCCTGCTGGTAACTGTAAGACACAAGAGAGGGAAGGCTTCATGGCTAGTACTGAGGAGTGATGTGCAATGAGTAAGACTCACATCAGCGTTACGGAGAGAATTGCAGTGGGATGAAGAGTGGTACTTACTCAGTTAGCAAGATATGGATGTCCCAGCATCCCCACAGCAATGGTTCTTGTCTTCTCCTGTAAAGGCCAGGATTCTCTCCTCGTAGGGGCTAAGGAATCGAGTGTTGCGCACCCCTCCACCACTTACACTTTTTTCACCTTGTTGCAGGTTGTCTTCTTCTGAAATGAGGCAAAGTGAAGAATTGAGTGAGGTGAAAGTGGATGTTATTGCTGGTCGAAAACTGGGTGAGGTGTGAGGCAGAGTTGGTAGTGCGGGATGTTGAGTGTGGGACAAAATGGGTGTGGGTGAGAGAGGTTGGGCATAAGTTGTGCAGACAATAGTGAGACTAGAAGAGCCCTTGGTGGGAGGTGAGTGTAACAGCAAAGGTCAGTTGGGTAGGTGGTAGACAGAAGAGTCTAGCATTCATCTTGGTGGAACAGAGAAAGTAGGTGACTTTCTTATGGTACTGATTGGCTGGCACCCTCTGTCCAGGCTGCCAGGGTCTGGTGGCATCAGTCCTCCAAAAAGAGGACCCCTCTTCTCTGCATCGCCCCCTTGACCAGGAACCCCAAGTTTTCTGTTCGAGAATAATGACACCATCTTCCCCTTCTACAACATACTCAGCCTCCATCTTTGACCAAGCAGGGTAGCCTTTGGCGTGCTGGTGCTAAATTCTGCCACCTGTTTAAGATGGCACAGGTGCCAGCGATGCCAATCCTTTGGCAAATATCCAGTGACTGGCAAGTTGAACATCACGTGCTCAGTTGGAGATAGAATCAGAAATGCAGACACCATTGCAGATGGAAAAGTGGTTAATGAAGCACATTTGGTAATATGCAGTGATAAACCTGCATAGGCCTCACAGTGAAAATCTCTCGAAAAAAATTATTACAACTCATATTTAGCCCAAGCAATATAAGATTTAGCCCACTGCAGACCTTTCTGGTAATGGCAATTGGGAATTGTCCCATTGTAATTCCAGAAGCATTTTGTGCGAGATAAAAACTGATTAAAGCATTTTGTGCATGTTAGTTTCTTTTAAATAAATCATTGATTTGGTTAAAATTGAATGATGCACCGACAAAAGGAGATTTGTATTTAATTACTGTAGTGGCTCTATTGATCTTGAATTTGAAGAAAAATACCACTCCAATTCTGAAGCTGAAAGAACATTAGAAAACCGTCCCTGCTTAAACCGAAGACACCAAGTCAAATTTACCACTTTTTTTAGCATTGGGAATGCTGATTCAGAATCAACAGGTCTGGCAGCATCTGTGAAGAAAATTCAGATCAACTTTGCGATTCCAGTGACCCTTCTTCAGAACGGTTTGCCGAAGTCCCAAAATGTTAACTCTGATTCCTCTTCATAGCTGCTGCCAGACCTGCTGAGCTTTTCCAGCAACCTTTGTTCTTGTTTTTGATTTACAGCGTCTGCAATTTTTCAGTTTTTAATTCAGAATCAACTGAAGTGTTCCAGGGTGTGTGAGTGAGGACAGAGGGAAGGGGGGGGGGGTAATAGATTAGTGGTAATGTTACTGTGCTAATAATTCAGATGCCCTATGCTAATAATCTGGGTGTACAGGTTAAAATCCCATCACAAAGCTGATGGAATTCAAAATTGATCAATCTGGAATTGAAAACTAGGGCTGAATTTGCGAGGTGCTCATTTTGTTTCTCATAGTAGGTTTCTGTCCACGAGGTCGGGCCGTTTTCTCACATCATTGACCCAAAATTGTGGCATCTACTAGGTACCACACTCCTATGGCACCGCCTCATCTGACACTGCTCTGATTCTCCCATTCCCTGTGAGTGGAAGAACACGCCACTGCCAGGATATCCCAAGATCCCTGGTCTTGATCCCATGTTGGTATCCCACCCACTCAGGTGTTAGCAGTGTGGAATTGCCCTTCACCATCTCTGTGGTGACGCAACAGTAACACACCTAAAGTTTCTCATGCCCTACAGGTGGCATGATGTGATACTGCCTTTTACATACAACAGTACATCCCAATCCCAATTGCTATTTAAGCACCACACTGTATAGCTATCCTCAGTCACATTGGATTTTAAAACTCTCCCGAAATCAGTGCTACAATTTCCCCATGCTCAATGTAACCCAGTGCCTCATCATTGTTTAATGTCGGACCATCACAAACAGGGAAGCCTTCAGATGGTTTCAAACATTCATCAACATTAAAAACAAACAGACTCTAAACAAAGCACAAACTGCATTGGCCTCTCAGAACACAAGTTGATGCTCTAGTGGTTTTATCAGTAGTCTATGTCATCCAAAGACCCAAGTTCTGTTCTGGGGTTCAAATTCTGCTATAGCAAATATAAGAATGTAAAATCAATAAGAGAGTTTAATGATGACCACAAAACTGTTGCTGATTGTCAGGAAAAAACACATCCAGTTCAGAATGTCCTTTCCAGAAGGAAATTTGCTATCTTTATGGGGTCTGGTCTACATGTGACTCCAAATATTGTGGTTGACTCCTAACTGTCCTCTGGCCAATTACAGATGGCTAATAAATGCTAGTCCAGCCAGTGACACCCACACCTGATGAATGAATAAAGAAATTAATTGATTGACTGTAAAACTGCTGTTTTCAATATGCAATCAGTGCACCCAGATCTCATCTACTGGAACTGGCCGTTAATTAAGTTCTGCCTGGCTTAGAGCACCCGTTCCTCCCGCTCATTGTCCTCATCCTCCTGCTCCTTGGAAGATGGTCCCCACTCTCCCTGTTTCTCAGCATCCATCACATTCCATGTGCCCACTCAATTTGCATAGAACACAACGTGCTAGGATTATGCGGCGCAGTCTGTCAGGAGTACACTGTAAAACCCCATGAGAGCAGTCAAAGCAATAGAGTCACTGGCCATGGTGACAGTGGGTAGGCTCTGTCTTCCAGGAATCATCCTTGTAAGGTATCTGGCCTCTCAAATGCAGCAGGAATATGTGAGTTCTGAGGATATGGGCATCATCCAGGGCAAGAACTGGCAACAATGATCACAGATCACTTGCACATTGATGAAACCCTTTTGTATTAATGAGAGCTTTCCTATTTATGGTATGGCTCTCTCAAACGGACATGAATGCAGTCTGTGTCACCTTGTACCTGGAAGAAGCCCACTATGTCGTCAAATCCTATTGCCCAGGCTGCAACACTGACTTCATCGCGGGGGAATCGAGATGAAACAGTGAATCAATAACTGCCTTGACTCATTTCTGGGTCAAAGATTGGGAAATCCCACACAGGTCCCCAAGTGATTTCTTGGAAGGAAGCAGTTGTGTAAAAGTTCAACGCAGCTCTTATCTTGACTATCATCGGGATAGGATGGCCACCCACTCCAGCAGCTGGTGGTCGCTCAATGACAGTGTCCTGGGACATCCTCAGTCTAATCTTACACTGCACCTTGCTCATCCGGAAGAAGTGGCACTGAGCCATCCTGTATCTCCCGTGCATTCAGAGCTACAACTTTTTCACATGGAGGGTGTACTGAAAGTAGCTTTAAGCTCCAGATTTCTTGATCAAATTTCTTGCTGTTGGTGGGATTTGAACCCAGCTCATTAGCCTGGGATTTTAAATTACAAGCCCACCAGCATTACCTCCATGACATCACAACCACAGTTCAAGCAGCAATCATGTGAAGATAATTGCATCAAAATATGTAATCCAAGTATAACTGCGCTTAATTGTTTGACAATTAAATCAGTTCATGCACTGAACACTCACATTGTTTCATTATGTTTAAAATAATTTCATTCGTTGTAACATGCTGGTCTATTTTAATGCAACAGGTCATGAGGGAAATCAACAACCTACCAGAATGAATTTCCGGGTGGAATTTTAGGTGGAATGTTTCTGTTGGTGAATTCTACAAAAGTCTAAGGTGCAATCATTGGCTTGTGGTGGATTGGTTCAGCTGACCGAATAATGAGGCCACCATAACCAGCCCAGGGTCATTAAGTTAAAGAGGAAAATCAATGAGCAAACTATAGTGTCAGTTAATAAGATTGAGGGACAGAAACTGTTCACGCAAATGAGTGAACCATTTGCATATAATTGAGGGTATGACCTGTTCAGATGATGTAGGTGTGGTCTATTGTGTAGTTTTGACATTTCAGGCAAGATGTTCAGAAGTGGTTTGGAATTCTCTTCCAAATAAGGCAGTTGATGTTAGATCAGTTGTTAATTTTAAATCTGAGGTGGATTTTTTTTGTGTGTATTAAGCAAAACTATTAAGGGATATGGGCCAAAGGGATAAGGAGTTAAAGTGTCACACAGCATGGAAACAAGCCTTTTAGTCCAACTAGTCCACGGCAACCATGTTGCCAAACCAAACTAGTCCCACTCACTTGCATTTGGCCCATAATCCTCCAAACTATCCATGCACCTATTCAAATGTGTTTTAAATGTTGTAACTGTATCTGCCACTTCCTCTAGCAGTTCATTCCACACATAAAACCCTCTCTGTGTAAAAAATGTTGTCCCTATATCCATTTCAAATCTTTCTCTTCTCACCTTATAAATATGCCCCCTAGTTCTGAATTCCCCCACCCCAGTGAAAAGACCTGGCTATTCACCTTATCTATGCTCTTCATGATTTTATAAAATTCAATAAAGCCACCATTCAATCTCCAGCATTCCAGTGGAAAAAGTTTCCTGCCTATCTTTAAATCTCAAACCTTTGATTCCTGGTAACATCCTGGTAAATACTTTCTGAATCCTCTCCAATTTAAGAATATCAGGATGGCAAGCAGGGTGGCGAAAACGATACTCAGTGTTCCAGAAAAGGTCTCACCAACATCTTGCGCAACCTCAACATGACATTCCAACTCCTACACTCAAAGGCCTGAGCAATGAAGGCCAGTATGCTAAACGCCTTCTTAACCACCCTGTCTATGTGTGATACAAATTTTAAAGAACTAATGTACCTGAACCAGCAGATCTCTCTGTTCTACAACGTTATCCAGGGCCTACCATTAATGGTATAAGTCCTGCCCTTGTTTGTTTTAGCAAAGTGCAATATCTCAAATTTATCCAAATTAAAACTCCAGCTGCCATTCCTTAGCAGATTGACCCAATTGATCAAGGTCTCTTCCTAATCTGAAATAACCTCCTGCACTGTCTACTATACCACTGATTTAGATGTCATCACAAACTTTGTTTGTCATTTGTATAAATGACAAACAAAAGTAGATCCAGCTCCAATCTCTGTGGAACACCTCTGGTCACTGGTTTCCAGTCCAAAATACAACCCTCAACCACCACTTTTTGTCTCCTGTCATTAAGCCAATTATGTATCCAAAGGGGAAGCTCTCCCTCAATCTCATGTGACCTAACTTTACCAATTAGTCTGCTATATGAAGCCTTTATTATAGTCCATATAAACAGCGTCTACTCCTCTGCTCTCATCAATCTTTGAGGTTACTTCCTCAAAAAACCTAATCAAGTTCATGCAATACCATTTACCATGTACAAAGTCATGCTGACTATTCTTAATCACACCTTGCTTCTCCAAATGTATGTAAATCTGAGCTTTCAGAATCACCTCCAACAACTTACTCACCACCAATGTCTACAGTTCCCAGGCTTCTCCTTATAGCCTTTCTTAAATAAGCTCTTAAGCATTAGCCAATCTACAGTCCTCTGGCACCTCACCTGTGGTTACAGATGGTGCAAATATCTCTGCTCGGGACCCTGTAATTTCTTCATTAAATCCCACAATGTCCTGGGATTCACTTGATCAGGCCCCGGAGATTTATCCATATTTATGTTTTCTAAGATTTCCAGCATTTCCGCTTCTGTCATGTGAACTGTTTTTAAAACACCATTATTTGTTTTCCTTAGTTTTCTAGGTTTCATTGCTTTCTCCACAGCAAAAATTGACATGAAATATTCACTTAATATCTCTCCCATCTCCTGAGGTTCACGACATAGATCTTTAAGGGGCCCCATTGTCTCCCTAGTTCACATTTGCTCTTAACATACTTGTAGAATCTCTTTGGATTATTCCTAACCTTATCTGCTCAGGCTATCTCATATTCCCCTTTTTGCCATCCTGATTTCTCTGTTAAGAATGCCCCTGCACCCCTCATACTCTTCAAGGGATTCATATGATCCCAGCTGGCTATAAATAATGTATGACTCTTTCTAATTTTGACCAGAAGCTTAATATCTTTAATTCATCCATTCTTCTCTATTCTTACCAGGTTTACCCTTCAATCTAACAGGGACATAATGCCTCTAAACTCTTGTTATCACACTTTTGAAAGCCTCCCACTTTTCAGTCATCCCTTTACCTGTGAACAGTCAACTCAAATCAAATTTTGAAAGTTGCTGTCTCATACCATTAAAATTCTCCTTACTCCAGTGAAGAATTTTAAATTTTTTCGGAAGGGCTATCCTTTTCCATAACTATTTTAATATAAATAGAATTATGATTAGATTCTTTACAATATGGAAACAAGCCCTTCAGCCCAACAAGTCCACACCAACCCTCCAAAGATAAACCCACCCAGACCCATTTCCCTCTGATGAATGCACGTAACACTATGGGCTATTTAGCATAGCCAATTCACCTAACCTGCACATCTTTGGACTGTGGGAGGAAACCAGAGCACCCGGAGGAATCCCACGCAGATTCGGGGACAAATACCACAGAGACAGTCGCTCGAGGCTGAAATTGAACCCAGATGCCTGGCACTGTGAGGCAGCTGTGCTAACCACTGAACCACCAAGCTGCCCCAAGGTTATGATCACTAATCCCAAAGTATTCCTCTGCTAACACTTCAGTCAAAAAGTGTGGCGCTGGAAAAAGCACAGTGTCAGGCAGTATCCGAGGAGCAGGAGAGGCAACGTTTCAGGCAAAGGCACTTCATCAAGAATGTGTGTGTGTGTGTGTGTGTGTGTGTCGGGGGGAAGGGCAGTGGGGATAAATGGGAGGCGGCGTGGAGCTGGGGGGAATGTAGCTTGGAAAGTGATAGGTAGATGAAGGTGAGAGGTGATGGTGATAGGTCAGAGTGGAGGGTGGAGCAGATAGGTGGGAAGGAAGGTGGACAGGTGGGACAGTTCAAGAGGGCAGAATCAAGTTGGAGGGTTGGATCTGGGATGAGGTGGGGGAAGGGAGATAAGAAAACTGGTGAAATTGACATTGATGCCGTGTGGTTGGAGGGTCCCAAGGCAGAAAATAAGGCATTCTTCTTCTTCTCTGGGACGGGGGAATTGAAGTGTTCAGCCACTGGGCGATGGAATTGTTCAGTACGTGTGTCCCAGGGATGTTTTCTGAACCATTCCATGAGTTGGTGTCCTGTCTCCCTAATATAGAGGAGACCACATCGAGAGCAATGGACATAGTAGATGAGATGCTTGGATATGTAGGTAAATCTCTGCTGGATGTGGAAGGATCATTTGGGGCTTTGGATGGAGGTGAGGGGGGAGGTGTGGGTGCAGGTTTAACACCTCTTGCAGTGGCACGGAAAAGTGCCCGGATTGGAGGGTTGGTTGGTGTGGGGCATGGACCTAACAAGGGAGTCGCAGAGACAATGGTCTCTGCAGAATACTGATAAGGATGGGGAGGGAAATATATTTCTGATGGTGGCATCTGAGTGTCAGGTTGTAATGGCGGAAGATCATACATTGGATCCAGAGATTGGTGAGGTGTAAGGTGAGGACTGGGCGTTCTATCCTTGTTGTGGTTGGAGGCATGGAGTTCAAGGGCGGAGGTGCGGGAAGTGGAGGAGATATGCTGGAGGGCGTTGTTGACCATGTGGGAGCGGAAATTGCGGTCCTTGAAGTAGGAGGCCATTTGGGATGTTCTGGGGTGGAATTGCTCCTCCTAGGAATAGATGCGGCGGAGATGGAGGAATTGGGAGTAGATATAGCATTTTTACAGAGAGGGCTTATGGGACAAGGTGTAGTTCAGGTAGCTGTGGGAGTCGGTGGGTTTGAAGTAGATATCTATGTTGAATCAGTCACCAGAAATGGAGATGGAAAAGTCCAGGAAGAGGAGAGTAGTGTCCGAGATGGTCCAGGTGAACTTGAGGGCAGGGTGGAAGGTGTTATTGAAGTTGATGAACTGCTCAACCTCCTCATGAGAGCATGAGGTGGTGCCAATACAGTCATCGATTTATCAGAGGAAAGGTAGAGAATGGTACCAGTGTAGCTGCAGAAGATGATGTATCCGACAAAGAGGCAGGCATAGCTGGGGCCCATGTGTGTGCCGATGGTTATCCCTTTGGTCTGGAGGAAGTGGGAGGATTGAAAGGAAAAATTGTTGAGGGTGAGGACAGTTCAGCCAAACGAATAAGTGTGTCGGTGGAGGGGTACTGTTTGGGAATGTGTGAGAGGAAGAAAGGAGGACTTGGAGGGATTCAGCATGGCGGATGAATGTGTACCAGGACTGGGTGTCCATGGTGAAGATCCTCAAAATGTTAAAGATTTGAATATGAAAAATAGCAATAGATCTATATGGTGGGTAAGTGGTTAGCACTGCTGCCTCACAGCTCCAGGGACCTGGGTTCAATTCCAGCCTTAGGTAACTGTTTGTGTGGAGTTTGCAAGTTCTCCCCGTGTCTGTGTGGGTTTCCTCTGGGTGCTCTGGTTTCCTCCCACAGTCCAAAGATGTGTAGGTTAGGTGAATTGGCCAAGCTAAATTGCCCATAGTGTCCAGGGAAGTGTAAGTTAGGTGCATTAGTCAGGGGAATGGCTCTGGGTGGGATACTCTTCAGAGAGTTGGTGTGGATTTGCTGGGCCGAAGGGCCCATTTCCACACTGTAGGTTATTCTATGCTCTCTTGAGGTTGGCCTGGTTAAAATCACCGGCTATGATGAATAAGGCTTGAGGTATTCTATCTCAGATGCAAAAGAAAAGATCTGAAGTGAAGTTTTTACAAGAACCTTAGATATTAAAAAAAAACTATCTTTCCTTACCCACAGATTTAATCTTAAGCATGCAGAAGACAGAAAAGAATTGGAAGTCTTATTTATTCTAATTCACTGTCAGTCAGCTTTCAAACCTCCAAAATTGAGAAAGGAAATCCCTGATCCCTGTTGTTATTTAAACAGCTACAACAAACACATCAAAAATGAAAGCCTTCAGAGTTCCTTCCTTGCAAATAGAAGAAAAAAGCTCTCTCCAAAGCCGTCGACGCTCAACAAACATGTGGACAGACCTCTCTCACAATTTTCTTATGAAAAACAACCTCTCCTCCCTCGGGTACTTTTTTCTCTTTGCAAATTTATTTTGGATTATAAAAGTTCCAAAAATAATTTTAAATGCACGTTTTCTGCTTCTGCTGTTTAAAAAAATAGAGGAAATTCACAAGAGCAGCCTGCAACTCAGGAGTAGCTGCAAGATTCACACAACTCTCGTTCCACCATATGTTTGAATTAGCCCACAGATCTCATTGTCTGGCAGAATAGGCTCAATGGGCTGAATGGCCTGCTCCTGTTGCTATGTTCCTTATGGTCTGTTTGTGGAACAGTAACTCATGGTGAAAATGGTAATTCCCACTAGGGGTTCACAACAGAATACATGGTGCCAATATAATATCATGTTCATAGATTCCACTTCCTGCAATGTGCCAACAATTATTCAATGAATTTGTTTTAAACTGCAAAATGTTTGCTTGTCAATATTCTCAAAAGCACTGGTGATTGTGAAGCATGCTTATCTCAACACTCAAAACATCTTAACGCAAACTAATATGACATGATTTGTCTTTCACTTCACTCAGGTAATGGCAACCAATATTTTGTTCAAACTTCCTTAATGTGTTCACTCTGTGATTAATTTGGCTAAGTGAATGGACACTTTAAGAAATAACATCATTCCTTCTTCATATTCCAGCAGACAATTTGGACTGTTTCAAAGCACATTGGAAAGAGTGTTTAAATTAAGATTTGGAATTACAGAACTGACTAATTAAAGTCATGGAGTCATAGAGCTGTACAGCATTGAAACAGAGCCTTCAGTCCAACTCTTCAATGCTGACTTGATATCCTAAATTAATTTAGTCCCATTTGCAAGCATTTGCTCCCTTATCCCTCTAACCCCTTCCTATTCATATACCCATCCATATGCTTTTTAAATGTTGTAATTTTACCAGCCTTTCTCACTTCCTCTGGCAGCTCATTCCACATACGCACCACCCTCTCCGTTTAAAAGGTGCCACTTAGGTCCCTTTTCAATTTTTCCCCACTCACCTTCAAACTATATCCTTTAGTTTTGAACTCCCACTCTGAATATTCACTCTATACATGCCCTTCATGATTTTATAAACTTCTGTAAGGTCACCCCTCTGCCTCTGTTGCTCTGGAGAAAATGGCCCCAGCCTATTCAGCCTCTCCCTACAACTCAAACCTCCTACCCCGGCAACATCCTTGTAAATCTTTCCTGAACTCTTCAGCGAATATTTTTATATGCTGTGAAGAATCAATATCAGCTTCACCTCACCTACACAACGTAAGTCTTTATAACTGTAATTAAATTTGGCACTGATGAAGAATAAACAAAATTCTTCTCCAAGATGAAATAAATATATAACCCATTGAGTCTCGCTTTTAACAATACCTTTGGGTTTTCAAAATTAACTTTGAAAACAAAGTTACCTGTAAAGTATTTGCTTCAATATGATATCATCTTGCTCACTCAAATGCTATGGATGAACTATTTGAATGGTAAATGACAGGAAGCCAGGTCAGGTTTTATTTCAGTAATTCTTTTTGAGATTTTGTGGATATGACTGATTAGACTGAACCTGGCTATATGTCATGTACATGAAACAAATCCATTAAACACAATCCATTAACAGGAAGTTAAGTTCAGACAACAAAATGGCATTAACCCATTGAAAATATGCCAATGTCATAAGTCGGCAAGTGTCAATAATTGAGCTGACAGCAAGGAGACCTTTTTTGTAAAGGGCTATTGGAGAATGGACTGTATTAAAAATGAAAGTTAAGAGTTTCAGGTTAGAAAAAAATGTATCCAGGTCAATCCTTTTCACCGCAAAGGTATTTTGTGGTCACCTTGAAAGTCTCCTCAACAAAGGGGGAGGTGATGGCCTAAACGTATTGTCGCTAGATTACTAATCCAGAAACTCAGCTAACATTCTGGGCACCCAAGTTTGAATCATGCCATAGGAGACGTTGGAATTTAAGTTCAATCATTTAACTATTACCGTCAAGCCAGGGGATCAACCCTGGTTCAATGGAGAATGTGGGAGGTCATGTCAGAAGCAGCAGCAGCATACCTGAAGATGAATTGTCAACTTGGTGAATCTACTAAACAGTACTACTTGCATGGCAAACAGCATAAGCAGCAAGTTATAGACACAGCTAAGCAATCCTACAACAATGGATCAGATCTAAGCTCTGCAGGCCTATCACATCCAACTGTGAATTTTCAATAAAACAACTCACCAAGGGAGTAGGCTGTACAAGTATCCCCATACTCAATAATGGAAGAGCCCTGCACATCAGTGCAAAAGGTAAGGCTGAAGCATTTGCAACAATCTTCAGCCAGAAGTGCAATTGGATGATCCATCTTGGCCTCCTCTAGTGATCCCCAGCATTACAGATACCAGTCTCCAGCCAATTCGACTCAGTCCACATAATATCAAGAAACAGTTAGAGATACTGGATACTGCAAAGACTACAGGTCCTGACAACATTCCAGCAATACTCCTGAAGGCTTGTGTTCCAGAACTTGCCACTCCCCTAGTCAAGCTCTTCCATTATAATTACAACACTGGCACCTACCCAACAATGTGGAAAATTGCCCAGGTATGTCCTGTACGACAAAAAGGACAAATCCAACCAAGCCAATAACTGCCCCATCAGTCTACTCTCAATCATTGGCAAAGTGATGGAAGGTGTCATCAACAGTGCTATCAAGTAGCACCTGCTCAGCAATAACCTGCGCAGTGACGCCCAGTTTGGGTTTGACTAGGGCTACTCAGCTCCTGACCTCATTACAGCCTTAGTTCAAACATGGACAACAGAGCTGAATACCAGAGGAGAGGTGAAAGTGACAGCCCTTGATCAAGGCTGCATTCAACCAAGTGAGGCATCAAAGAACCTGAGCAAAACTGGAATCAATGGGTATCAGGTGGCAATCTCTCCGCTGGTTAGAGTTGTACCTGACACACAGGAAGATGATTGTTGTTGGTTGACGTCAGTCATCTCCACTCCAGGACATCTCTGCAGGGGTTCCTCGGGGTAACGTCCTTGGCCCAACTATCTTCAGCTTCTTCATCAATGACCCAGTTTCCATCATAAGGTCAGAAGTGGGGATATTCACCGATGATTGCACAATGTTCAGCATCATTCATGACTCCTCAGATACTGAAGCAGTCCAGTCCAAATGCAACAAGACCTGGACAATATCCAGGCTTGGGCTGTCAAATGGCAAGTAACATTTAAGCCACACAAATGTCAGGTTGTGCCTATCACCAGTAAGAGACAGATGGACCGCAGTGGTTCAAGACAGCAACTCACCACCACCTTCTCAAGAGCAACTAGGGACAGGCAATAAATGCTAGCCAGCCAGTGGTGCCCACATCCCACAAGATGAGTAAAAAATGAAGATCACAATCACCTGATGAAGGAGCGTCGCTCCGAAAGCTAGTGTGCTTCCAATTAAACCTGTTGGACTATAACCTGGTGTTGTGTGATTTTTAACTTTGTACACCCCAGTCCAACACCGGCATCTCCAAATCATAGTAAGGAATAATATTGCAACCAATTCAGATTGCAGTTCTATGATATATCCCGTCAACATGCAAATATTAATATTGCAAGGCTCACTGCTCATTTACTAAAAATGTAATCTCATTTGTGACTGATCACATAGCTGAGATAGTTCAGCACTGAAAACAGCACAGGAAAGCAGTCTTAGCCTTGAATCTGAATGCATAATGCAAATAAGCAGCTCCTTAATGATCACAATGTATTCAGGGATCTGTTCGTTCATACAAATGGCATTAAATTAATTCCAGGATGGTCTGTTGTTTTGGTGCAGATTTTTGGAATCATTTTCTGGAAGCCAAGAAGACAAACTCTCCCGGATAACATTTTCTGATTGAAGGAATTTACAGAAGGAGTAATAAGCATGCAAGATATTAAGGGTCATCAATAATGACCACAAATATACAAAGATATACTTGTTACGTGCATTTGATTTGCAGCAGCAGCATTTTTATTTGCACTAATGTTGATTTTCTGGAATTTTCTCCCTCACTCCTTCCAACTCTTCAAGTTCCACTGTCCCTCTGAAAGCTTTCTCCAAAAAAACATTCAGTCAAGTTCCTGCGGAAGCTTAACATTATCCTTTTTCCTCCCCTGTGGATCACCTTGGGAAATTTTCCTACATTAAAATCATTAATAAGTCGGATACGAAATGAAAGATGTCTGTTTTCTTTTGCTATGTTTTCAGAAGATTAAGCAAACAAAGTACTGTTTGCTGTCTTGAAATAACAATTTTAAATGGCACCTAATTGTCCTACTCTAATCAAGCAATAAACCATAACAGTCAAACACCCTATCTAATATTGTTAGAAGTGCAGACTAATTACACTTTAATTCTAAAACAGGAATAAAACACTGTTAGTGTGATGAAGAGCCAATCAACCAATTGGGAAAAGCTGAGATTGGAGTACGTGAATGAGCATCAGGAAGACAGAAAGGGAAAATGAAAATGATTGAAGAGGGAAAGATAGAGACATTGAGGTGACTTGCAGACTGAGAATTGACTTTGGTTTTAACTATTTTCCCCCAACTCTTAATGTCATGTTTACAGTTTGATTTTGCCATAGGCCTGTGCCAGTGTTAATACTTAGTGAAAGCCTTTTCCCTCCCTACTTCTCTTACCCATCAACATATCCTTTCTTCCTTTAAAAGTCTAGCTATAGGTTTATGAAACCACAGAATTAGCCCATTCAGCCTATTATGTCCATGTTGGTTTGCTATTCATTCGGTCTACTCATCCAACTCTATGGGTTTTAATTACCTATTTAAATCATTCATCATTTTCGCTTCCACACTCTCGAAGCAAGTACAGAAATTCACCAACTGTCAACTGATGGAACTGTCAACAGCCCTGTCAAAATCAACTTCCAAATATACAAAAAAATTGCCAAAAATGAAAAGAAGTCCTGTCAAAAAATCACATTACAGCATTTAAAAGCTCTGGTCTTTAAATCTTTGGAAAAGTGTCTGGACTGCTATTTTAAGAAAAAAACTATTTTACTCTGTCCTTGATATAAACATGACGACTCCCATTACTGGATTACTACTGCATCACTGAGTTTACAACCATCCAATATCACAGTCGGGTGCCTGGCTATTCTACAGTTTGTTTAAGTTTTTGTAGATTCTTTGAAGTGGCCTGTAAATGAATTTCAATGCAGTTGTCATAACTGATTGTGGAAGTGAGTAAAGTGTTTATTGTTATAATCCATTAGGTAGTTGAAGAAATCTACATTTAGCAAAGAGGTTTTCATAAACCACAGTGTTTTTCACAATAACATGAAGTCTGCAACACATTCTTAAAACTTTATTCACAAGAATGTATATTGTCTCTTCACGTTATGGGTTCTTAGGCCTGCCCATGATGGATGAATTGCCAGGTAAGCATAAGAGCAGGAAATGGTTATTGGAAGGAATAGATCAAAATATGTTGGCACATGGGGCTATAAAGGTCTTAGGGGTTTGTTAAAGGTACATAGGTTGATATTGAGCACATGCGGGACCATGATACCTTGGGGAAGGGGCATACATTGACTCCAAAGATATAAAAGGGCGACAGGCATTTGGAGGCATGGATTGGCATGATGGGACATGGAATTGTAAGGGGAGTGTGAGTGGATATGAAGAATGAGGTTTAGGGTACCTTTCTTCTGAAAATGCATTAAGTTACTGATGCACTGGCCACCTCAGCAATTGAGCACCTTTGCACTCAGTGCAGTGTTACCGACCTCAACACAGCCCCCAAACACATCTTGTGGATCAAAACTCTGACATTCAGGCAGCCATTTTTAAAAGTCAAATCAAGGACCAAGAGTTGTCCCGGAGGAACTCCAGAAAGTTACAATTGCCAGGAAGTAGCACTGAGTAAGTTGTCAGAAATGCTATTTGACAAGTCTCAGATCCTGACAGATCTCATCCTGTATCTTAAAAGAAATATATGTGGTGAGGTAGTTTTAAAATTTCAAAGCTAATTAGATTCGTAGAAGGTTCCTTACAATAAGAAAATAGCTGATGTAATTCCTTTATTCATAGGTGGGAAGCAAAAAGGGAAGGCAGAAAGCAGAAAATTCCAGATCAGTTATTTGTTGTAGACAATAGTGAGAGTGGTAGACAATAAGCATTGGTGGGAGTTGGGTGCAGTAGCTGAGATAGAGTGAGTGTAAGGTAACAGAAAGAAGTATGTGACTTTTACTCTCGAGAAATAGAAAAAGTCATTGACCTTCCTACTGCCCTGCTGTCCATTTCTCCTGACTTGGGCAGTGACCTCAAACCATGCCGCCAGGTTGTGGTAGTGTCACCTCCTCTGCTAGTCCTCAGTGAAGAGGATGACTCTCCTCTTCACCATCCCCCTGAGCCAGGATCTCCAGGTCGCTGTCAGAGAATTACAGATCCATCTTCCCTTTCTCCAAAGCCTTCTGAATCTGTCTGGCGATGAGGATGGCACCTTCAGAATGGCCAGTGTTTCTTCAGGAGCGTAGTGGCCATTTTAAAAATGGTGCAGGCACAAGGAATGCTGGTCTGTTGGCAGAAATCCAGAGAGTGGTGAGTTGTTCTAGGAACGGTACTTGGAAAGATAGGACTAGAATTGTACATGGGGGATGCCAGAGGGGAAGGGTAAATAGTTAATAAGGTGGATTTGGTAAGATATGACATGAAAACTCACTAGACCTCACAGTGGAAATCCCTCCACAAAACTGGACACACTTTAGCCAAAAGATTTATCCCTTCAGTCAGTTGAAAGTTGTCTCCAAAAAGCCCCATTGACCGATTGTGTGATTTTTAAAAAATGAAAAAATCTACTATTTTTGCATCTTATTGCTCAGAAATTTTGGCATGGCAGGGAGCGGGTTGAAATCATTGCTCTCACCAAGAGACAGTGTATGAATATTCTTGAATATTGGCTATTTTAATGAGTTTGCCATTACCTGGAAACTGTGAGTAGGAAATTGTGTGGTGGAATTCAGTAAACTGTGTGATATGTGGGCTGGCACCAGGTAATAAAAAGAGCAATGAATCCTGGAGCATTGTCAAATGAAAACTGTTTTTCTAATGTCCCATCAGAAAATGAGCGAGTCTGTCATCTGGCACCATAGCAAGCTACTCAATCTCACTAAACTGCCAAGCTGGTTCAAATAGAAGATCCGCCATCACTTTCTCAAGGCAACTCAGGACTGGATCAATGAATACCAGCCTTGCTAGTGAAGTCCACATCTCCAGAATTTACTAAAAAATAAAATATGCAATTTGGTACCTATTTCCTTTAACAAAGATTGGTTTTAAACAACTAAATAAAAACAAAAAATTTAAAATATGTATGTTCTGAAGTAGGGTCACTGGACGACAAGGTGGCTCAATGGGAATTAGCACTACTGCTTCACAGCGCCAGGGACCCGGGTTTGATTCCAGCCCCAAGTGACTGGCTGTGTGAAGTTTGCACATTCTCCCTGTGGCTGTGTAAGTGTGCTTCAGGTTTCCTCCTACAATCCACAGATGTGCAGGTTAGGTGAACTGACCGTGATAAATTGCCTATAGTTTTCAGGGATACATCGGTTAAGTTTTTTTAGTCAAGGGAAACGCAGTGCAATAGGGTAGGGGAAAGGGTTGGTGTGAACTTGTTGGGCCAAATTGGCCTGTTTCTACGCTGCAGGGATTCTATGACCTGAAATGTTAACTCTGCCTACTCTCCACAGGTGTTGCCAGACCTGCTAAGTTTTCCAAGCAATTTCTGTTTCTGTTTCTGATTTCCAGCATACGCAATTCTTTGGATTTTTTTAAAAATATAGGGACTATTTTAGTCACAATCAACCATTAAAACTTCGAAAGATGTTTCTCTACCTAAGGGCCCAGGTGAAGCAGTGATTTACCTGCACTTCTCACAATCTAGTCCACTGTCTTCACTGCTCACGATGTAGTCTCGACACTGGGAAAATGAATCACAGACTGGGTGACCACTTTGCAGAACACCTACATTCCATCCAAAAAAATGACCCTGAGCTTCCAGTTGCCTGCCATTTCAACCTACCAGCCTGTTCCCTGGCCAATATCTTTGTCTCAGACTTGCTGCTGCACAAGCTAGAAGAATAACACCTTATTTTCCGTTTGGGAACCCTGCGGTCTTCTGGACTTAATATTGAGTTCAATAATTTTAGAGCCTCAGCAACTTTTTTTTCCCGTGTCTTTTACTCAAACTCCATCCACTAGGCTTTGCCATCACATGGGCTGCTACCACACACAATCCATTGTCAGCCAACAATGGTCCCCATCAGCAGCTATTGATTCTCTCAGGCATTACCTCATCCTTTGTCTGTCCAACTGTTCTCTCTCTGGCCTCCATCACTACTCACTGTTTACTCCTCCTTTCTTCTCCCACCCAATCTTCAGCAACCTTTTCCTAGCTACACTCAGTACTGAAGAAGGATCACAGGACCGGAAACATTAACTTTGTTTTCTCTCCACAGATGCTGCCAGATAAGCTGAGTTTTCCCCATAATTTCAGTTCTTGTTGCATTAAAACTTTTGTCTATCATGTTAGCACAAACATTTTGTCTAATATCACACTTAGAGTCTTAGAGAGATACAACATGGAAACAGACCCTTCGGTCCAACTTGTCCCTGCCAACCAGGTATTTGTCAGCACTTGGCCCATATCCCTCTAAACTCTTCCTATCATATATCCATCCAGATGCCTTTTAAATGTTATAATTGTATCAGCCTCTACCACTTCCTCTGGCAGCTCATTCCGTACATGCACCACCCTCTGTGTGAAAAAGAGGTCCCTTTGTAAGAAACAAACTCAATAAAATTTTAGACGAGACCAACAAAGCTGGAAACAAGACAGTTTATTTTACGATCTTGCAAGAAAGGACCCCAATTGCAGAAAGCAATTGAAGTGAAGAGAATTCAAAGTACTACACAGTTATACCTTTGAGCTGAGTGAGGTCACCTCTCCAGACTCCTAATTACCCAATCTCTCTTACTAGGCTATACAACTGCCCATCTTCGCTCCACCCTTGTTACTTCCCCTTCCCCATGTTGGCAATTTTCCCTTCTGTTAATGCTGACATGACCATAATTATTTTGTCGACAGTTCATTAAGATACATTTTGTATCAATACTGGGTACATTCCATTCTCTGTACATTTCATCAATTTTGTATAATTCTTGTACAGCTCAGGCATTTTGGTTATCTCAGTTTTTTTGCTGAAAACTTAATTTAAAAAGAGTTAACTTGCTTATATTAATTATACTTCAGAATTAGTATTTAATTAGCCATAATTATTCACTAAAAGTAAAGATGCACTTCCCTGAGTTCCTGCAAAGTTAATAGTTTTTCTGATGGACCCCTTTTCTGGACGCTTTTTCTATATCTTCAAAAACAACACTTCCCCCATTTCTAACACCTTTTAAATCTTATCCCTCACCCTAAACCTCTGATTCTGGACTCCCCCACCCCAGGTAAAAGATCTTGTTTATTTACCGTATCCATGCTCCTCATGATTTTACAAACCTCTACAAGGTCATCCCTCAGCCTCCGATGCTCCAAAGAAAACAGCCTCAGCCTGTTCAACCTCTCCCTATAGCTCAAAACCTCCAACCCTGGCAACATCCTTGTAAATCTTTTCTGAACCCTTTCAAGTTTCACAACATCCTTCCGCTAGGAAGGAGACCAGAATTCCATGCAATATTCCAAAAGTAGTCTAAACAATGTCCTATACAGTCACAACATGACATTCCAACTCCTGTACTCAATATTCTGACCAATAAAGTAAAGCATACCAAACACTTTCTTCACTATCCTATTTATCTGTGACTCTGCTTTCAAGGAACTATGAACCTGCAAACCAAGGATTCTTTGTTCAGCAACTCTTTGTTCACTCCCTAGGACCTTATCATTAAGTGCATAAGTCCTGCTCAGATTTGATTTCCCGAAATACAGCACCTCGCATTTGTCTAAGTTAAACTCCATCTGCCACTCCTCAGCCCATCGACCCATCTGATCAAGATCCCATTGTACTCTGAGGTAGCTTTCTTTGCTGTCCACTACACCTCCAATTTTGGTGTCATCTGCAAACTTACTATACCTCCATGTTCACATCCCCATCATTAATATAAATGACAAAAAACAGTGGACCCAACACCAATTCTTGTGGTACACCACTGGTCACAGGCCTCCAGTCTGAAAAGCAACCCTCTACCACCACCCAGATCTTCGACCTTGGAGCCAGTTCTGTATCCAAGTGGCTTGTTCTCCCTGTATTCCTTGTTTTATCCTGGGGTATCCTTCCTATAGCTTTTTTTGGATTTTGAACAATTTCACACAGCTTTCTGAGTGGTCATTTTCACAGCTGTCACTTCCACTCACAGTTTAGCAGTCTGTAATATAAGTTATTGCATGCTTATTGTTTTAAAGGTTCATAGTATCATTAATCTCATGTTGGGTTCATTTCATAGAATCCCTACAGTGTGGAAACAGGACATTTGGCCCAACAAGTCCACTCCAACTCTCCAAAGAGCATCTCGCCCAGGCTCACCCCTAACCTATCTCTGTAACCCTGCATTTTCCACAACTAATCCACCTAACCTACACATGCCTGGGCATTATGGGTAATTTACATTGACTAATACAATCAGCCTGCACATCTTTAGACTGTGAGAGGGAACCGAGCACCCAGTGAAAATCTACACAGACACCGGGCAGAATGTGCGAACTTCATACAGACAGTCGCCCAAGACTGGAATTGAACCCAGGTCCCTAGTGCTGTGAGGCAGGAGTGCTAACCATTGAGCCACCATGCCACCATATTTCAGATAGTAGCATACTGATGATTACATTTGTGAAAGAAGTCATGCAGAAACAAATGAGATCTCTGAGTATTTCAGGATGGGCATGAAATTACACAATGGATTTTTATTTGTGAAGTAGATATTTCTTGGTATGTTCTTGCTCCAAGCCAAGATATCGAAAGCTGTTGCAATTCTATTAAACATACTTGCAGGATTAATGTCTGTTTAATGTTTATCCCAATAATCAAACAGTAGGTAGATCAAACCTTTCATAAACCTGATCCAAATTCATTGCTTCAATCGTGGGAAGATTAAAACGCCTGCATGTTTGATCTCAATGTGATTTAAATGTGAATGAAGTTAAGATGTAAACATGAGAAGTTGTTATTTTCTGCATTGGGATGTATTTGCATTATTTATTTCATTAAATAGTGGATGGAGAAAAAACTAACATTTGAGGGCATGCATTTAAGATGAAAAGGGAGACGTAAAAAGGAGGTGTGGTAGGAGAGAGAGTGGTAGGAGTCTGGAATGCGCTGCAAGGGGTGGTGGTGGAGGCAGATAAGATAGAGGTGTTCTAGGGACTTGCAGATGACCACATGAATAAGCAAGTAATGGAGAAGGGGTAGGCAAAAGGGATTAGTATCATGTAGCATCAGTTTTAGCACAACATTGTGGGCTGAAGGGCCACGCACAAGTTCCCTCTGCTATCCCTGATAGGCCCTACCTTCTCCCTGATCATTCTCTTATTCCTCACATATGAGTAAAATGCCTTTGGGTTCTCCCTAATCCTTCTTGCCAAGCCTTTTTCGTGTCCCCTCCTGGCTCTCCTCAGTCTATTTCTGAGCTCCTTTCTAGCAAGCCTGTAATCCTCTAAAGCTGTGCTAGATCCTTGCTTCCTCCACCTTACGTAAGCTGCCTTCTTCCTTTTGACGAGAAGTTCCTCTGTTCTCGTCATCCAAGGTTCCTTAATCTTACCCCTTCTTACCTGTCTCAGAGGAACAAATTTGTGCATCACTCGCAACAACTGCTCCTTAAACAGTCTCCACGTGTCTGCTGTGCCCTTTCTATGGAACAATTGCTCCCAGTCTGTACTTCCGAACTCCTGTGTGATAGCGTCATAATTTCCTTTTCCCCAATTAAATACTTTCCCTCGGTAACTGCTCATTTTGCTCTCCAAGGCTATGCTAAATGTGAGGAGAAAGTGAGGTCTGCAGATGCTGGAGATCAGAGCTGAAAATGTGTTGCTGGAAAAGCGCAGCAAGTCAGGCAGCATCCAGGGAACAGGAGAATCGACGTTTCGGGCATAAGCCCTTCTTCAGGAATGAGGAAAGTTTGTCCAGCTTAGCCTTTTATGCTAAATGTGAGACAGTTGTGATCACTTTCACCAAAGTGCTCTTCCACCGTGAGGTCTGACACCTGTCCTGGCTCGGAGCAGAGCACCAAATCCAAAATGGCCTCTCTCTTCGTTGGGCTGTCTACATACTGAGCACACCTGACAAAAATGGCTCCATCCAAACCATCTGCACTTAGGAGGTTCCAGTCCATATTGGGAAAGTTGAAATCACCCATAACAACAACCCTGCTACTTTTGCATTTTTCCAGAATCTGCTCGCCTATGAGATCTTCAATCTCTCTTCTGCTATTAGGTGGTCTGTAGAAAACCCCCCAATGCGGTGGCTGTTCCCTCGGTGTTCCTAACTTCCACCCATACTGATTCAATAGACAAACCTTCCTCAACAACCTTTGTTTCTCTAGCAATGCTACACCCCCTCCTCTTTTTCCACCCTCCCTGTTCTTTCTAAACATTCTAAACCGCAGAACATCAAGCAACCATTCCTGTCCCTGTGAAACCCACGTCTCTGTTATGGCCACAACATCGTAGCCCCAAGTACTGATCCATGCTGTAAGTTCATCCCTCTTATTTTGGACACTCCTTGTATTAAAGCAGACATGCTTTAACCAATCCCTTTGTTCCATCGCATGAGCATCCTTCCTGATAGATTCAATATATCCTGTCACTCTCCCATCTGCAACTGACCCCCTCTCAGACATATGGCTCTGATGCCCACCCCCCTGCCAAACTAGTTTAAACCCTCCAAAATCACACGAGCAAATCTCCCACCAGGATATTTGTGCTGGTATTAGGATGGAGTAGTCTAAAACTGAAGATAAAAATCACACAACATCAGGTTAAAGTCCACCAGGTTTATTTGGAAGCACTAGCTTTCGGAGCTCTGCTCCGTCTTCACACGATTTGGAGTATAAGATCATAGAACACTGAATTTACAGTGTGATGTAACTGAAATTATATATTGAAAAAGACCTGGATTGTTTATTAAGTTTCAGTTCTTTCATATGTAAATCGAAGAACTTTTAAAAGTTACATTCTCAAGTGAACTTTAACAATTAGTGTCATGTCGGCCCAGATAATGCATTAAGGTGTGAGCTGTTCTGTATGAGACAATGGTCAGACTGATTCTAATCTAAAAAATGGATTTACAGAATCTTACATGGATTCATGCAATTTTTGAGCAAAGTAAAATGTAATTCTGCAAGTACAAATTCACCCCACAAACGTATATGTGTATGTGTGCATGTGGTGTGCGTATGTTGGGGGGGGGGGTTTATGAGTGTCTGTGAGACAGTATGTGTATGTGTGTGAGTGTGTGTAAAGGGATACAAGTCTGTGAGAGGGTGTATGTGTCTGTGTGTATAGTGCAATGGGGTCACCTTTAGAGTGAAATCAACCCAAGGTCTCGGTTGAGGCCATCCCCATGGGTAACGAACTTGGCTATCAGCCTCTGCTCGGCCACTTTTCGTTGTTGCCTGTCCCAAAGTCTGCTTTGAAGGACAGTCATGCGAAGGTCCGAGGTTAAATGTCCTGGACAGCTGAAGTGTTCTCCGACTGGGAGGGAACAGTCCTGTCTGTTGATTGTTGTGCGGTGCCCATTCATCTGTTGTCGTAGCCTCTACTCAGTTTCCCCAATGTACCATGCCTCAGGGCATCCTTGCCTGCAGCGTAAGAGATACATAACATTGGCTGAGTCACATGAGTACCTGCCACGTACATGGTGGGAAGTGTCCTAATTCATAATGGTGGTATCCGTGTCGACAATTGTTAAAGTTCACTTGAGAATGTAACTTTTAAATGTTCTGCGATTTACATATGAAAGAACTGAAACCAACATAGTCATTCTATAAGATAAGAGAGTGAACAAACAATTCAGCTCTTTTTCAATATATAATTTCAGTTACATCACACTGTAAACTTCTGCCATAAATTCTATGTTTTACAATCTTATTCTCCACAACCACCTGATGAAGGTGCAGTGCTCCGAAAGCCAGTGCTTCCAAATAAATCTGTTGGACTATAACCTGGTGTTGTGCAAGATTTAACTTTGTACACCCCAATCCAACACCGGCACCTCCAAATCTAAAATTGAAAGCTGAACCTTTCACTGTAAAATTAAGGATGGACTGCTGCATACCCAGAACCTCACATCTGCAAATAGCAAATAGTTGTAGATCAATTTTAAATTTTCAAGTTGAATTTGATTGATTTACACCATGAAGGGATATGGAGCAATTTGTTTGGGTTTAAATTAGTTATGAAATCACTGATTCACAGGACAGATTTGAATACCTAAATGACCACTCTTGTTTTTATTTTATCATTATTATCAGACAAAGGACAAAAAAGAATAAAGATGAAAGTACATTACATCACAGGAACAGATCACCAAACCTGTGCCAATTCCTTATGATTATTTAGATCTGCTATTTTTGTCCTTACACATTTTCTATCCCTCTGTAGGCCTCTCATTCCCCACATGTGCCTTCAACATGCCTTAAACATTATTAAAATGTCTGCTTCCACCATTTCTACTGGCAGTGTATTCCAGTTATCCACTACACTCTGTGTAAAATATTTTCCCTAGACTTCTCCCTTAAACATTCCCTCTCTCACCTTGAACCTGTGTCTTCTCAAAGTTGACCTTTCCACCCTGGGAAAAAAGCCTCTCACTGTCCACCCTATCCATGCCTCTCATACTTTTGTCGATCTCTGTCAGGTTGCCCCTCAGCCTCTGTCGCTCCAGTGAAAACAATTCCAATTTATCAAACCTCTCCTCATCACTAAAACCCTCCAGACCAGGCCATATCCTAGTAAATGTTCTCTGCCCCCTCTCCAAAGCATTCACATTGTTCTGGTAGCGTGACAACCCGAAATGCACACAATATTCCAAATGTGGCCAAACTAAAGTTTTACATAGCTGGAACACGACTTGCCAACTTTTATAGTTGATGCTCCGGCCAATGAAGGTAAATGTGCTGTATGCCTTCTTGACCAGCCTGTGTTGCCACCTGCAGTGATCTCTGGACCTATACCACCGATCCCTCTGTAAGTCTATTCTCTTTAGCGTTCTGCTAATTATTGTATAATTTGCACCTGAATTCAATCTTCCAAAATGCATCATCTCGCATTTGCCCAAATGATGTTCCACATCACGTTTAATGTAACTTAGTGCTGTGTTAATAATACAACTGTAGATGTATTTTCACAGGAAAAAATAGAAACAGCTCTCTCCTCCCAGTTTGAAGTAACTCAGTTTAAAATAATTGAAAATTCTGCCGGAGACCTCCTGTAGGACTCAAACAAAGCTCAAAGTAATGCTGAAGAGCAGCAACCAGGCCCACACCCCAGCTTCGGGGTGTTCTCTATGGATTGCTCCCAGCATGGCCAACCCATTTTTAACTACTCGCACTTCCCATTAGCACCCACACAGCATTTATTGCTCCTCCGGCTTACCATCAGCAATTCCTTTGTCTGCTTCTCCTTTTTTTATTCTCTCTCTTTCTCTGGGCACCATCTCCATCTGTTTGATCCCTCACGCCACAAGCATCAGCATATATCCCACCCTTTCCCAGCCGCTTTCAGTTCTGCGAAAGGGGCACTGTGCTCAAAATGTGAACTCTGTTTTTTTCTCCGTGGATGCTGCCAGACCTTTCTGTGTTTCTCCTGTGCTTTCTATTTTCGTAGAATCGCAGAATCCCTAGTGTGGAAGCAGGCCCTTTGACCCATCGACTCCACACTGACCCTCCAAACAGCAATCCTCCCAGACCCACCCCTCCTACCCTATCCCTGCAACCTTGCATTCATGGCTAACCCACCCAGCCAACACTTCCCTTTTCATTTCCGATCTCCAGCGTCTGCAGGTTCTTGTCCCATTAGCACCCACACAGCATTTATTGCTCCTCCGGCTTACCATCAGCAATTCCTTTGTCTGCTTCTCCTTTTTTTGTTCTCTCTCTTTCTCTGGGCACCATCTCCATCTGTTTGATCCCCCACACCACAAGCATTAGCATATATCCCACCCTTTCCCAGCTGCTTTCAGTTCTGCGAAAGGGGCACTGTGCTCAAAATGTGAACTCTTTTTTTCTCCGTGGATGCTGCCAGACCTTTCTGTGTTTCTCCTGTGCTTTCTATTTTCGTAGAATCGCAGAATCCCTAGTGTGGAAGCAGGCCCTTTGACCCATCGACTCCACACTGACCCTCCAAACAGCAATCCTCCCAGACCCACCCCTCCTACCCTATCCCTGCAACCTTGCATTCATGGCTAACCCACCCAGCCAACACTTCCCTTTTCATTTCCGATCTCCAGCGTCTGCAGGTTCTTGTTTTATTTAATTGGTTGATCTGGTCTCATTTTTATAGCGCTGCTCCTCTTCCTCCCTTTCCTTCTTATCTGCAGCTGAATAATGAGTCCCCTTTGCCTTCTCCCAAGTGTAAACTTCTCTCATAGACCTCTCTTCTATGTATATCCTATTCCACCATTAACCCTATGGCGGATGATGGCTTTTCTCCTATCTGCTGTCAATAGCTTTGTCTTAATCTTGTCAATTTGACATCCTCCAAGATTAAAGCACATTGCATCCCAACAAGGGCTCCCTGCCAGGCATTTTCCAGTCAGAGCTGAGACAACATTAGCAGTAACAGCAGACTGTAAAGGTTTATTCACCTGGGATAATAACAAATCGGAATATTCTCCTGAACTGCTGCTCAAACTCATCTCCACTTCCGTTGAAAATTTCCTGAGCTCTGGGAAACTTGTTCCTGCTCAAGTAAAATTAGGTGCCAAGTGAAAGACAGTTTAAAAATGCGATTCATTCATATTTCCCAAAGACAGTTTCCCCAATAACTACACACCCATATTCAAATTGCCAATCCTATTGTATCCAAGCTCACCTCTGATCATCCAGAAGCAAGTCAAATTGATCTTCCATTTTAAGAATCAACCCTATTTCACTCAATCCTGCAGCAATGCTACGAACCTTTTTAGGTTTAGATTTAGATTTTATTGTCGCGTGAACTCAAGCACAGGATTACAGTGAAAAGTGTCTAATATTGCCACACATGGCGCCATCTCAGGTACAAAGGTACCCAGGTACAATAGACTCATGAACAAAGTTGTAAAAGAAACAAAGTTTAATATGTTAAGCACTGCAGACCTTCATGGAATAAGTAGAAAAATAAAGAAATAAGGTGATAAGTTAACATCAAAGTCCTTCTTTACATAAATTAGAAAAATAAAGTTAAAAGTTTGACTGTCTTTGATGATTTCCTGCTGGGGCTCCAATCTCCCCGGCTTAGCTCGCTCTCCAACAGACCTCAGCTGCCTGATCTCGCTGCCACTGCATATACCAGGGGAACTCCCTCACTGCTCACTCTTCCTGCATTGGGCTGCGATGCCATCGCTGCTGAAGCTGCTGCCCCCATTCTTTGGGGTTTGAATTTCTCCAATGATGTGGAGGTGCCGGTGTTGGACTGAGGTGTACAAAGTTAAAAATCACACAACACCAAGTTATAGTCCAGCAGGTTTATTTGGAAACGCTAGCTATCAGAGCACTGCTCCTTCATCAGATGGTTGTGGAGTATACTGATGAAGGAGCAGTGCTCCGAAAGCTAGTGCTTCCAAATAAACCTGTTGGACTATAACCTGGTGTTGTGTGATTTTTAACTTTCTAATGGTTCCAATAGCTTCACTTCTGCTGAGAAGACACTCTTAAATTGAATTGCGAGAACGTGTGATTTTTAAGCTATCCTATCCCCACGTACATTCTGAAAGCCAGTGAACTGGAAGGAGAAAGACCTTCAGACCTTACTGCAACTCTCATTCAGAATCCAAGCCTGATATCCTATGCATTTGAAGATATCGTCTTGCTGTTCAGCACAATGTGTTTGTCCTATTTAGAGTAATCTTTCTGGACATCAAAGCATTTAATAACACATGGAAAGCAAAGCTACACCACATACAGAGATATTTCATTGACTCAGAAATCAGCAACATTGATTCGGTTGTTTCATGGGAAGGCAAATCAATTACAAAGTATGAAAGCGAGTTTTAATATAGGAACTGAAATGCATTACATTTGATTTTATCGACATCAATCTCTTTGAGATTTGCTCTGATTTTCAATACGCTGTGTGCTCACAAAATGAAAGTGATCTGAACAGGCACCAATTGTTTAATTAAGTTAGTGCCAAATTTGTACTTCAAGTGATCAGCTCAAGATTGGAACTTTAAAGAAAACCGATGTGCCAAAATGATTGTGGTGGCAGATGCTATTAAAAAGGCATTCATCCACAGGTGGATTCTAATTACGAGCTATATTGACTGAACGCTGCTAAGTAGATCATGCCAAGTTTTAAGAAGAAAGATAGAGAGTTTTCATAAATAAACTCAATATCTGATGCTCTTTATTAGTTCAGTGAACCTTTGAGCAGCAGTCGTGAGTGCATTTTGTAGACAGCAAGTTTTTTTGATGCATCCTGAAAAGCTGTACAGTCCATGTCCCTCTCAGCAGACAGCACACCAGGGCTCATTTCTGTTTGATTCTAAACGCGATCCTTCGAAGCAATGATTTTATGACATCTTTTACATTCTCCTCTTTGTAATTAGGACTAAAGTTAACTATCCAACTACAATAATTTGAACCTGAGGGGTTAAACTGTAGGGAGATGTTTCCCTGAAATTTCGAACAAAAGACAAGGACTTGAAGCAGTGATAGAATATTCAGCCTTTCTGCTTTTCTCCAGGATCACGGCTGATCTCCAAATCAACTGCACTTGCTTGCACAATCCTCACAGGGAGCATTGCCTGGAAGTCAGCTGCTTGCAATCCCGATCAATGGATTTGATAGGAAGCCAAGTGTGGTGTATCCAAATTTGCTATTGATTCAAAGCAAGGTAGGCAGGTAAGCTGTGAGAAGGCCATGTAAGACTCTACAAAAGACTTTGGACAGGCTACGTGAGGAGGCAAATGTGTGGTAAATGTGGAGAAAAATGGCTGGACACTTTGGTAAGCAAGATGGAAAAGCAGGATGATGTATTAAATAATAAGAGTCTGGAATATATTGATATTTGGAGGAATTTGAGTGTCCATATTCAGGAATTGCTGGAGCGGCAAATTACTGGGCAACAAAATAGTCTTTATTATGATTAATAATTTGAATACAGGGGCTCCTGACTTACAAAAGTCCAATTTATGAATGTTTGTGCACATATCAACTTCTGAGTGGGCTCAGAAATGGAACCCGTTTCCAAACTGGGGACTACCTGCATTGTTTTTAATGTGTTAGCCTGTTTACAATCCTTGCAGCATACTGACTGGTTACAAGAATGCACTGCAAAATATATTTACAGAATCATACAGCACAAAACCAGACCCTTCACTCTAACCAGTCCATGCCAACTCATAATCCCAAACTAAACTAGCCCACCTGCCTGTGTTTGGCCCATATCCCTCCAAACATATCTTATTCGTGTACTTATACAAATGTTTTGAAACATTGAAACTGTACACGCATCTACCATTTTCTCTGGACGTTCATGCCACACACAAAACAATTGCCCGTCATGTCTTTTCAAATCTTTTTAAAATCTTTATTCTGTTTCCTTAAAAATATGCCCCCTAGTCTTGAAATTCCCCACTCTAGGGAAAAGACACCTACCATTCACCTTCAAAACTCACCCCTAATTATTGTCTACATAAGGTCACCTCTCAACTTGCTATGTTACAGTGAGAGAAGTAACATCCATTTACTGTGTATCAAAGAAACAGGCACTCACTGTGAGTGTGACATTCAGAGAATGCTCAGTTCTAAACATAGCTAGATGGAAATATTCAATTCAGCCCAACAACAGCACTCAATGCAAGAGTTTAGTGGACCACTTAAGAGAGCTTGAGTATCACTGGACAGGAGTTCACAAAGATTATTTGAAGGAGCTGAAAGCCAGTGGGCATGGGAAGGAGACAGGCAGTGTTAGAAGTGCTGAAATGTTTAGTTGGTTTATAAGGCAAGCAAGAGGACGACAGAGAAACATCAATATCTGGCATTCGATTATCTGAATTTTGGATTATCCGGCAAGATCGCAGGGTCCCAATACTTGTCCGGCATTCGATTATTCAGAATTCGATTAACTGAACAAAGTACTCCCTGTTCATGTCCTTTCAATAATTGAGATTCCTCTGGATACAGATTCTGTGTAGGGGATACAGTTACATCCACAAGTGATATTTCACCCCAAGTTTCTGTCAATATTCTTCCAGTAGCTTACTGTGACTTACATAATCGCTGTAATCATTAACACCATTATTGTCATCATTATCACCTTCCCATCTCTCAAAGGCTGAGCCTTACAGCATGAGAACAAGTGGAACTCGGATTGCACAGCCTAGTGTGGATTGCCTTGGTCCAACACTGGGCTGGTGGTTTGGTGCTCTGTCTGGAATTGTTGTCCCACACCTCTGATATCGTGCAGGCCTTCCCAGTGTTGCAACACACATTCCATTCCAATTGAAATTGCTTTATTGTCACATGTACTCAAAAGAGTGAGAAGTTTACAGTCACCACGTTACAGCACCATCCTATGTACAAAGGTATCTGGGTACAGATACTTAGCATCAAATACTTAGGAAGCAAAACACAAGTTAAAGAAGTAAAGAAATAACTAGTCCAGCATTATAGGTCGTGGGAGTAAGTGAGACAAATGAGAAAGAAAAAAGTTCAGAACATCAGTCTTTCCAACCCAGTCCGTGCCAGCACATAGTCACAAGTGAGACTTCCACCATCTCTTTACCGCCTGCACTGGACTCACCAACATAGCAGTTGCCCCACTTTCGGTGCCATCTCTTTACCTTTGGGCCCACTTTGCTGATGCTGCTAAAGCCACACACACCCCGCAACGAAGAGTCCTTGGCTCTGCTGATGGGACAGGCCACCACCAGACCACAAGTCCCCGTTTCAGCTGCAGACATGGCCTTGTTGGTGCCACCACCTCGAGGAGTCACCGGAGAGTGTCCTCACTGCCGCTGGCCCCCTATCACCAGGAGAATCTCCTCACTGCCGCTGGCTCTCCTATCACCGGGAGAATCTCCTCGCTGCCGCTGGCCCTCTTATCACTGGGAGAATCTCCTCACTGCTGCTAGCCCCCCTATCACAGGGAGAATCTCCTCACTGCCCCTGGCCTCCCTACCACCGGGAGAATCTCCTCACTGCTGCTAGCTCCCCTATCACCGGAAGAATCTCCTCACTGCCGCTGGCCCCCCTATCACCGGGAGAATCTCCTCACTGCCGCTGGACCCCCTATCACTGGAAGAATCTCCTCACTGCCGCTGGCCCCCCTATCACCGGGAGAATCTCCTCACTGCTGCTGGCTCTCCTATCACCGGGAGAATCTCCTCACTGCCGCTGGCCCTTCTATCGCTGGGAGAATCTCCTCACTGCCACTGGCCCCCCATCACTGCAGAAAAGCTGCCAATATAATCAGGACCACTCGCACCCAGGTAATAATCGCCTATAACCTTCTCGGTCAGGCTGAAGATACAAAAGCCTGAACACATACACCAGCAGGTTCAGGAACAGCTTCTTCCTGACCGTTATTAGAATGATGAGAGCACTCTCTAGTCTCAAAAATTGCTGATCTTACTGGCGCTGATCTTGCCTAGCACACGCCCTGTACAATGTAACCTGCAAGCCTCAGTCTAAGTCTTTTTACAACCTCTGATCTGTACACCCTTGCTAACTATGATCTGCTTGTACTGCTCGTAAACATAGCTTTTCACTCTGCTGAGGTACACATGACAATAAATCAGTCAATCAATCAATACAACTAACTGCTGGGAAGGGAATGTTCATATATGTGAAAACATAAGTATGAATACTCAAAGTAGGATGTCCATAAATCAAGGTCCCTCTGTAGTTGACCATATTGACACTTTGTTGTGTGTGATTTACGTTTGACAAAATGTAGTCTTTAACGTCTTTCAAAATACCTGGCCACGACACAGATTGTAATGCTCTTGCTCTGCACTTTATCACAGTTAGATGTCCTCCACAGAGTTTCTGTGGAATTCATATTTGCATCATTTTTAGCACAACTATGGTCATACACTAATAAATCTTCCACTATTGTCATGCTTCTGTCTGCTTGACGTACCTTTTCAGGACTTGGTTTTGATCAGCTTTGCAGATAGTGGTGTCTGCTCTATGCACACCTTATCAGATTTCTGAGCAGCATAGACTTGTCTTGAGTTTTCCCTCAGTTGCCTGTAAAACTTTGGTTCTAGCCACAGAATAAGATTAAGCTTTTTCCACAAGAATAATTTTTTTTTTCTGCTTGATCCGCTGTTGTCCTTCATTATTGTCCTTTGCCTGAATGATGAACTAAAGTATAGTCATAGCCCATCAGCCTAAGCCTGAATCTTTGAATATGTGGAAGCATTTTTGTGATTTCTTTGTTTCAAATAATGAAGTCAAAAGTTTGTAATCTGTTTGAATGCAAAATTTCATTGCTGCTGGGTAGACTATGAATATTTCACATTCCCTTGTAATCCCTGACACTTCCTTCTATATAACGAAAGGGAGGACTGCAAACGCTGGAGATCAGAGTCAAGAGTGTGGTGCTGGAAAAGCACAGCATTCAGGCAGCATTGAAGGAGCAGGAAAATCAATGTTTCAGGCAAAAGCCTTCATCAGGAATTTTCCAGCACAACACACTTGACTTCCTTCTGCATGGTTGTATACTTCTCATCAGCCTCTGCCAAAACTCTCAAAGCAAAAAAAGGGATAGTTTCATGTTCTGCCACTTTGCATGTGAATAAGGACTGCTCCTAGTTCTCTAGATGATGCAACTGTGGCTATTACAGTAAATAAGCTTGAGTTGTAAAGCTAAAACTTCATCGAAAGTAACTTCTGTTTAATCTGCCACAATTAAAGCCACAATCTGCTGTAAACTCCACCATTGCTGTCCTTTTTTCAAAGCTTTCTTCTACGGTTCGAATAAGAATGACTAAATTATGGATAAGCATTCTTACTTGATTCACCAGCCTATGAATATTATGCACCATTTACACACGTTGGTGCCAGAAATTCTCTGACTGCTCTTGCCTTCCTTGGATCCACATCATTCTTGGATTATGTCATTTCTCTATTAGGTATAATTCCTGTATTATGTGCTGCCTTTAACATATCGCTGGCACACTGGTCATGATCCTTCTGAGTTCCATTTTGCACGAGGATTTCATCTATATGGCAAATGGCTCTTGTTTCTCTTTAAGATTCTGGAAATTGCTCTTTGGGAATTGGCTTTATGCAAATGGCAGATGGTTGAAGCAATACTTTTCAAATGGCGCAATAAATGTAGACAGCAATCTGGGCACACATCCATAGGGATCTTCCAGAGCCCACAGATAACATCCAGCTTTGCAAAAAATCGCACCTATTGCCAATTTTCTCAACATTATCACTGAGAGCTGGAATTCAATGATCATGCCTTCTTATTCCTTTGTTTAACTGAATGATAACCCCACACAATAACAGTTATCCTTTTATCTCAGGAACAGTTATTAATCCTGAGTGTTGATCCTTGTTAATTCTTCATCCTTTTGCCGACTCTGTCACTGATGATATGCTATCTAACTGAAATCTTACTTTTCCCTTCAGTGGTTTAGGGGTTTTTCAGAGAAGCATCTGGGTTTGGCATCATTTTGCAGAGTTATGTGATAGTCCTGCTTCAGTTTCTATAAATCTTGAAAGAGCTTCGGATATGGTCATTGCCTATATTCCGTCATGAAGTGCTGTTTCCTCTGCTTCTTGGAGACCTTGACAAATCTTGCGTCTCAGCTTAACAATGAGATGTTCTGATTCCTCCAATATACATAATGTTTCACTTATATTTCATCCTGTATGATGTTAAACTTCACCGGGATTTGCCTATGCATCTGAAGATCTGTGAGTCTTTAACCTTGGAGCTTTATGTTCGCTGGTGACTCACAGAGACATCAAGCTGTCTGGCGGTATTGAAAGAACTCTTGAGCTGAATTTAAATTCTGATCCAACCCTGTGCTTGTTCTGATTGATGGTCAAGAATCAGTTTTCATTTTCCCTGACCTTACCTAGACTTCTGCCTTCACTTTTAGTTCTGTATCTTTAACGTCTTGAACTTGTTCCTTGTTGTATGATTTTCAAATCTCTGGCATGTTTCCATTTGCAAAACGTCTCCTTTGTTTTCGAGGTGATGATGGTGTGGTGAACTTACAATGTGTTCTCTAAAGTGTTCCAAATTGCCATGTTATCTATAGCACTCATCTGACCTGCCGGACATATGTTGTGCTTCTGTTTGGCACCACATCTTGCATAATCTAATATGGTTGAAGATGCTGGTTCCCACCTTTTTCACATATTGGTGGGCTGTGGGGGACAATGACAGTGACGTATGTGACTGAGTCATCTGACCAAGCCAGAAGAGTCCCTGATGCTTTCCTGTAGTACTGACCAATTTTGAGTCTTGACTTCTGTTTGCACACCGAATTGGACTGCATCTTCCATTGTTGATTCCTCCTTGGATTGAAGAAGGTCCAGTGATTCAGAATACAATGCTATCTCTGAGTCATTCACCATTCAAAGTTGCATGCCCACAGCATTTTGCTAGACCAGGGCTACCCAAAGTTGTGTTCGGGACCCATAGAACCGTCGAAATGATACAGCACAGAAGGAGGTCATCTGGTCCAGCCTGTCAATACCCAGGTGACCTTGCCAATCCCACTTTGCTCCACACTGCCCATAGCTCTGCAATGTACTCTACTTAAAGGGCAGGTCCAGGTACTTTCTAAAAGAGATTAGGGTCTCTTCCACCGTCAACAAATCAGCCAGCACCCACCATCTTCTCCATGAAAAGATTCTTCCTCATGCCCCCTCAAAAAGTCTTATTCCTCACATCCCCTGTAATCCTGCTGCCAGTTAGCTGGAATTTATGACCCCTGGCTTTTGAACTCTGTGTGAAGGGAAACAGGTTGCTCCTGTCTTCTCTGCCTCCACGCCTCACAATGTTGTATACCTCAATCATGTCACCCCTCAGCCTTCTCCTTTCCAAGGAAAACAACCCCAATCTCTCCAATTTCTCCTTGTATCCTCTAGCCCTGGCAACAGTCGAGAAAATCTTCCCTGCGCTCTCTCCAGAAGCAAGTACAATCTTCCTGTGAAGTGGTGACCAGAATTGCACACAATACGTCAGCTGTGTTCCAATCTGGTGTGTGGTTGCAAACAAACATTTTGTGGTCACAAGGTGTAATGGCCACCATGAATCTCTGGCCAAGATAGAAAAGCCATGTTCCCTCTTTAACAGTCTGCACTCTCATAATTCTGTCAATAATGGTGTCATAACAATTTAAAGTCACCAATTATGAGAAAAAGTTTGAAAAAACTGGTATTAACTAAATATATAAAATTCATTAAAATGGCTTCCATTAGTTCTCCCAAAGATTCTGAACACTGATTAAATCTTATCCATTCTACCACTGAAATTCTTGTCGGGCTAAAATGCTTATCAAATGATTGAATCAATGCATCACGTTTGGTGTAATTTCTTCCACATTTTGTCTAACAGAACATTATCAGCTGTTGAACCTGGACATGTAAAAACCTTCCAATTTGATAACATTGCTCCTTTGCATACCAGGTTGAAGCTGTTCTGTACTACTGAATCTGTCACTTCCAATTACTCCAGTGGCTGTACTGTGAGCCTTCCACAATAGTAAGTTTTTGAAATAATGGCAAAGGTCTGTCTTTCCTACAGACTATTACATTTGACTGACCTTCACTTTTCCTTATTTCAAACACCTCTGTTAGAATACTGACACGAGGGAAATGTAGGCAATCGTGTTTTCAGGAGTTAAAACTGGGTGTTGTTCCTCGTTATTAAGTTCCAACGCAGCAACTGGAATGATGTTGTCAATGGCAAAGCATATTGGATTGTCAGGCAGGTCTTCAGACTGGGGTTATTCAGAATGTTAATTACTGAAGATTTTGTTAGATCTGAGCCTCTCAGAATATGTGGTAAGTAGTTTAATATATATATACAATGCACAATCCCTTGGTATAACATTTTTGATCTCAGATGATTGGCAGTATTTTCTTATGATGTTTTGCAATGACTTAAAAGTTATGGGTTCCTTTGTAATTTTAGTTCAACTGGAATTCTGAACTCGACAGATTGAGGCTTCACACTTTCAAGGGTTGTGAAAATTGTTGGATCTCTGAAAAGAGAAGACTGACCAGATAGAGATCTTTAAAATTATGAAAGAATTTGATGTTGCATACGTAAAGAAAATATATCCACTTCTGGGGACCAGAACGAGGGTCAACAAATGTGAAAACTGAAAGAACTGTGGAAGCTGACAATCAGACACAAAAACAGAAATGGCTGGAAATGCTCAGCAGGTTGCATCTGTGGAGAGAAATCAGTTAACATTTCAGTCCAGTGACCCTTTGTCAGAACTGATGGTAGCTTGGAAAAGGTTGAGTTTCAGGCAGACATTAGGGTGTGGGGGGGGGGGGGGGGGGTTGGGGGAGTTGGTAGAAGGTAAGAAGTAAATAATAGTTGGAGATTGAGCACAAAGAGAGAGAAGAACAGTTGGACAGTCAAAGAAGTGGATAATGGTCAGCTTGGGAGAATGAATAGCTACCAGGAGGGACTATTAGTGGGTAGCAATGGGTTGTGTATGTTAACAGACTATGTGATAATAAAGCTTGGATTGTGATAAATATAAGACAGTCACTGGCAAAACTAGAGTTACCATAGTCTTACCGGACCATAGGTCTGCTCTCACATTAAAGAGAAACAAGGGGTGGTGGTTTCACCTGAGGGTCACCACACCTCAGGTGAGGGGAAGGAGTTGAGAAGGAGTGTCTGTCATGGTAACAGAAATTGAACCTGTTCTGTTAGCATCACAACACAGAACAGCACAGGAATAGGCCCTTCGGCCCTACAAGCCTGTGTCGATCCCAATCTAAACCTGCTGCCTATTTTCCAAGGATCTGTATCCCTCTGTTCCCTACCTTTTCATGAATCTATTTAGATACATCTTAAAGGACGCTATCATGCCCACCTCTACCACCCCTGTTGGCAACGCATTCGAAGTACCCACACCCACTGCAGAAAGAACTTTTCACGCACATTTCCTTTAAAGCTTTCCTCTCTCACCTTGTGACCCCTAGTAATTGAGGCCCCCACTCTGGGAAAAAGCTTTTTTGCTATCCACCTTGTCGATACCTCTCATGATTTTGAAGACCTCAATCAAGCCCCCTCTCAACCTCAGTCTTTTAAACGTAAATAATCCTAATCTTCTCAATCTCTCTTCATAGCTAATGCCCTCCATACCAGGCAACATCCTGGTGAACCTCCTCTGTACCTTGTCCAAAGCATCCACAACCTTTTGGTGATATGGCGACCAGAATTGTACGCAGTATTCCAAATGTGGCCAAATTAAAGTCCTATACAACTGTAACATGATCTATCAACTCTTGTACTCAGTACCCCTTCCAATGAAGGAAAACATTCCGTATGCCTTCTTGGCCACTCTATCAACCTGTGTTGCCACCTTCAGGGTAGAATGGACCTGAGCACCTGGATCTCTCGATACATTAATTTTCCCTAGAGATTTTCCATTTACTGTATAGTTCACTGTAGAATTGGATCTCCCAAAATGCATTACCTCACATTTGCCCAGATTGAACTCCATCTGCCATTTCTACTCAACCCTCCAATCACTCTTTATTCTGCTGCATACTCTGACAGTACCCTTCACTATCTGCTACTCTACCAATCTTATTGTCATCTGCAAACTTGCTAATCAGACCACCTATACCTTCCTCCAGATCATTTGTGTATATAAACAACAGTGGTCCCAGCATGGATCCCTGTGGAACACCACTGGTCACAGGTCTCCATTCTGAGAAACTCCCTTCCACTACTACTCTCTGTCTTCTGCTGTCCAGCCAGTTTCTCCATCCATCTAGCTAGTACACCCTGGACCCCATACAAATTCACTTTCGCCATCACCCTACCATGAGGAACCTTATCAAACACCTTACTGAAGTCTATGTATATGACATCCACAGCCCTTCCCTCATCAATCAACTTTGTTACTTCCTCAAAGAATTCTATTAAGATGGTAAGACATGACCTTCCCTGCACAAAACCATTTTATCTATCACTGATAAGCCCATTCTCTTCCAAATATAAATTGATCCTACCCCTCAGTGTCTTCTCCAGCAGCTTACCTACAACTGACATCAGGCTCACTGGTCTATAGCTACCTGGAGTATCTCTCTACCCCTCTTAAACAAGGGGACAACATTAACATGTCTCCAGTCCTCTGGTACCTCACCCGTGGTCAAGGATGCTGCAAAGATAACTGTTAAGGCCCAGCTATTTCCTCTCTCTCCTCCCTCAGTAACCTGGGATAGATCCCACCTGGACCTGGGAACTTGTCCACCTTAATGCCGTTTAAAATACCCACCCTCGTTATGTCAACTTGACCTAGAGTAATCAAACATCTGTCCCTAACCTCACAATCCATCATTTCCTTCTCCTCAGTGAATACCAATGCAAAGTACTCATTAAGAATCTCACCCATTTTCTTTGACTCCACGCATAACTTTCCTCCTTTGTCCTTGAGTGGGCCAACCCTTTCTCTTGTTTCCCTCTTAATCCTTATATATGAATACAAAGCTTTGGGATTTATCTTAAACCTGTTTGCTAAAGATATTTCATGACCCCTTTTAGCCCTCTTAATAATTTGTTTCAGACTGGTCCTACTTTCTCGATATTCTTCCAAAGCTTCATCTGTTTTCAGTTGCCGAGACCTTATTAATGCTTCTCTTTTCCTCTTAGCTCATCTTACAATTTCACCTGTCATCCATGGTTCCCTAACCTTGCCATTTCTATCCCTAATTTTCACAGGGACATGTCTGTCCTGTACTCTAATCAACCTCTCTTTTAAAGCCCCCCACATATCAAATATGGATTGCCCTCAAACAGCCGCCCCCAATCTACATTCTTCAGATCCTACTGAATTTTTCTGTAGTTGGCCTTCCCTCAATTTAGTTTTCTTCCTTTAGGACCACTTTCATCTTTGCCCTTGAGTATTCTAAAGCTTAGGGAATTGTGATCACTATTTCCAAAATAATCCCCTACTGAAACTTCAACCACTTGGCCAGGCTTATTCACCAATTTCAGGTCCAGTATGGCCCCTTCTCAAGTGGACTATTTATGTACTGCTCTATAAAACCCTCCTGGATGCTCCTTACAAATTCTGCTCCATTGAAACCTCTAACACTAAGTGAATCCCCGTCAATGTTGGGAATATCAAAATCTCCCATACCACCACAAGCCAGCCATGCAGCCAACCAAGTTACATGACATTTATTAACAAGGTTAATAAACATTTTGTTAACCAGAGAGCGGTGAAAATTTGGAACTTGCTACAGCGTGGAGTGATTAGTAGAAGAGTATTCATGCATTTAAGAGGAAACTTGACAAACAGATGGGGGAGAAATGAATAGAAGGATAAGTTGTGAGATTGAAATGAAGATGGTTAGTAAGATGTTCACATGAAGCATTAACACATATCAGTTAATTCTTTTTTTTCTCTACATTGTACACTCTTTAATTGTAAAGATTGATCTAAATTCATCATAATAGAGCATTTTGAGCTTAATTCTACCTTTGCTATTCAAATATTGTTTATACAACAGCTTGCTAAGTCTTTATATTCAACTGGGAAAGGAAATCCATGAGCTTTACCCTGGAGCCAGAACTGGCATTTTCCACATTTCAAAGGGAAGGGATGACTGTAGTGGTTTCCTGTGATGACTGTGGTTTCCCACCACAGACATGCTAAAAGCTACTGATTGTTATGAGATCACTTTAGGAGGAAACTTATTGTTGAGTAATAACGAGGATGTAGAATGTGTGATTAGCAAGTATTGTCATATGAGCTTGCAGCATGTTCTGTGAGAAATATGCTTTCCTGTAACAGCAATTGCTGTATTTTTTTTTGTAATTTATCTGCCTGCTGACAATTTTTAACAGATTTTCAAATACACAGAACCTACGCCAATTCACCAGTCCTGGTGTAAGATTAGTAAATGTATCTGCTTATATGCAACACTGTAATGCCAATAGCACTCTTTCCCACTTTAAACACGCCTAAGAAAACAGGTCCAACTGATTGTCTACTGGATTTCGAAATAACTTTGCTCATGGAAGATGGTTCATAAGCATAAAAAAGCTTGAAATGTAATGCATACATCTGATAGGAACAAAGGAGCTTTCAATTTCTCCAAGAAGGTTGGATGTTTTACAAGCACTCAGCAATCACCAGGGAACTGACGTCTCAGGAGGACAAATTTTAGCAAGGCTTTATGTCCAATTCATTCTTCCTGTGATCTGCTACTCACCAGTATTTTGGGTGCTGCGCTAATTTGGCACATTTCATCCTGCAATGTAATTAAATGTGCAGAATGCATGCAAGGTATTTAAATGGATACCTGGTGCTTTCCCCTTGGCTTTTGAGATGGGAATACAATATTTTCACTTGAATATCCATTTTTTGATAAGTCTGTAGTGAGTTTGTAACAAGGTAAGCCAGAACTCATAGAATATGAGGTCCCTGCATGTGGCTGTTAATCTGGTCCAATCAGGGACCCCTGGCCGACAGATATAAGTTGGAGTGTCAGAGTTGTCTTCACTCTAAGAGCTAGCTCTCAGGGAGCTGGACCAGTGTCAAGTACTATTCTTGTGTAAATAAAATGGAATTTGCTGATGGGATACTGGCCTCTGTGGAGTTATTTCGAAATCCAGTAGACAATCAGGCTCTTAAAGGGAACAAGCTTAACACAAAATCACTTTTATTTGCAATGTTTACTTTGAGTTCCTCGTTGCTTTTACTACATAGTTTTAAAAGAAAAGTCAGGAAGGGACAAGGTGCTGGTTGAACATAAACTGTTACCAGTCCACAAAATAATCAGAATGATGGCTGCAAGTGAGATACCTTCAGAGTTTGGTTTGAAAAATACTGTGTATGATTCTTGTGTGGCTACCTGTTGTGAATGTGAAGGAGGATAAGACATGGGAACTGCTTCAGGGCAGAGGTAAATTCCATCTTCCTCTATTCTTTTTATTGGTCACCTAGGCTGGATTGCTTCAAGGGACTTAAGGGCTTTTGATTTCCAAGTCCACTTCCAATTTAATTCTTCTGTTTTGTGTTGTGTGGCATTTTGTGTGCAAGAAAAGAGGGACTCTTGCAATTTGTAAGTTGACAAATGCACCTTGCTTTGACAGACAGGTGCTCACCAGTAAGCGACGCACATATGACGTTGCTTGTGTTGTAAATAATTTGATGTGTGAATTTCTTGGGAGAGATTGGAGTGCCAAGGCTTCTGATGTAAAATAAATTGTTCATGTGTACACCACTGAAGTTGGGTTTACAGAGGGCTGTAAGGTTATTCAGTGGCTTTGAAACTGTAAACAATGAAGACGGAGCAGTTTAAGGGGAAGTTGGTGAATTGTGATGTGAAGAGAATGACAGTCCCAGGAAGAAATATGTTACACAGTCCAGCTATGTGAGACAAAACAGATCCCATGAAGTGCCTTTTCCAACAAGTCTCAGATACTGCAGGGACTTCAGCTTGTCTAACACCATCCCTCAGCAGGTACAGTAGTCTCAAAGGCAGAGGAGAAATATATCTATATCTTAACTATACATATCACACAGCGACACTATACTCATCTTCCTGTGACTGACCTACAAGTTAGAATTGTGCATCTTGATTCTTCCCAACATTCCTTAGACTATATGACCATAAGATATAGGACCAGAATTAGGCCATTCAGCCCATTGAGCTCACTCTGCCACTGACAATTCAGAGACCCACCACAGAAATTCCAAACAAGGATATTTAAATCAGAATGCAGAGGTAATGTCCAACAGGCAAATATTTAACCCCTTCAAAATTATCATACACTGAAATTGTTAGGAATGGGAATAAAGGTTTTAGCAATAAGTGTTATATAAGAATACTATAGGAAGAAATTTAAAAAGCAACATGGAATTGACAGGACAATATTTCCCAAATCTCCTCCCAGGTTAATACAAAGATAAATTGGAAATATCCTCCACAATGAGATGTTGTCTTTTGATTGTGTAGGAGAGGGATTGGTGTTATTTACATACATTTATATGCCATGTCATAGACATAGGTATTTGGTCCATCGAGTTGCGAGCTTGCATTGAAGCAATTCAACATGTATTAGCCCCAGCTACCTTGTAGTATTGAACAGTAACATTTGCGCAAGTTCCTTGTTCATAAGATTTGTCAATCCTTATCAAAGGCACAAATACTTTGGCATGAACCAATAATAGCACTGATCAACGACATTAGTGTAAAATTACACAGATCTTTACCTCTCATTGTTTGGCTTGATGCCAACATTGACTGGTGGAGGAGAAGGCAATGTCAGGGACTCTCGTCAGGTTTAAACTTAAAAAAAAACAATTTATTACACCTTGATAATAAATACTGTCACACACGGTAATCACAAACTAGTTTCTCATCTTATAGTTATCTTCAGTGTTCACTGTTCTATCATCTTTATGTGTTCATATCCATCTGCTCTCTGTGTATCTTCCAGAGAATCTCACATTCTAGTGTAGCTTCTAGTCTTGTTCTTAAAGACTTCTGTAACTCCGCTTAGACTGTGATATTTATGCTCATTGATGTGCAGTTCTGTGACATCATTGCAAGGCTGCTCCAGGGCTCTGAAGCCCGTGAATAACACTCTGCATAACATAAAATATCCTAAAAGGCCTCACAATTGTATAAGCAGACACAACCTGGCACCAAGAGATTGCTTTGATGGCATTGAGGTGGAAGGGGATGGGGGTGGTGTGATGGACCAAAACATGGGCGACATGGTGGCTCAGTGATTAGCACCACTGCCTCACATCACCAGGGACCCGGATTTTATTCCAGCCTCAGGCGACTGTCCATGTGGAGTTTGCACATTCACCCCATGTCTGTGTGGGTTTCCTCCAGGTGCTCTGATTTCCTCTCACGATCCAAAGCTGTGCAGGTTAGGTGAATTGGCCATGTTAAATTGCACGTAGTGTTCAGGGGTGTGTAGGTGCATGAGTCAGGCGTAAATGTAGGGGAATGGGTCTGGGTGGGATACTCTTCAGAGGGTCGGTGTGGACTTGTTGGCCGAAGGGCCTGTTTCCACACTGTAGGGATTCTAATTCTAATCCATTGTTACCTTGCCAATCAGAAATCCAGCTTCCCTTTAGCATTCATACCATGGTGGCCAATTTAAATAGATCAGAGAGGGACCCAATCTTGGAGCCATTCTAATTGGCTGGCAGTACTGGAGCCACAGTAGCACTAGAAGTGATAGTAGCCACAGCTGGCACTATAAACAGGACACAAATGATGGTTTCTCATGTTCAGAAACATCAGGAATTTGACTGGGTCTGCCTGGTGGATTCCAGCAAGGAGATGAGGGGCTTGAGAGATGCAGACTTTAGAGGCCTGATGGGCAGGAATACAAGAAGGATACATGAACTTGGGGAGGTGACAAAAGTTAGGTGGCTTCTTATACAAAGCAGATGACAGCATGATATTGAAAAGAGATGTCGATAGATCAGGAGAATGGGCAAAACTGTAGCAGGTGGAGTTCAGTGTAAGGAGGTGTGAGATTATCCATTTTGAACAGAAAAGGACACATCAGGTTGCTTTCTAGATGGTGTAAAGTTAAATCCAGTGGATGTCCAAAGTGACTTGTGAGTTCATAGATCTTTAAAATGTCATAAACAGGGATTGGTTATGAACCAGACCAATACCCCCAACCCCTCAAAATATATTAAGGAAATAGCCTCAACCCTAACCTTTCCTTATTTTAAAGGCAAGTACCAGGTGTTGCATTCCAGATGCACTTTGATTGGTCAAAATATCAGTATTGAAGGAAACCACATTTTTATCGTACGCTCTTGTTAAAATACTACAAAAGAATTCAAATCACTTAACTCTATCAGAAAACCTAACAGAATAATAGATTATTTAACAACCAAACAGTAACTGTTCCAAGACTGTAACAGTCCATAAACATACCCAGAGCAAAGGCCAATTAATTGTAAAATGGATTGTTTCATAGGCAATTCTAGCAGCAGAAGAGAACCCCGGCTTTCAGCTATAACAGAGAGAGCAAAAACATCTTCACATCCAGCTTCAAGACCCCAGCAGCAACTGCTACTGAGAAGCTATAACTAAAAATCCTGGTTCTATGGTAGCTTAATCCCACTCATTCAGGCTGCTTCTATTGTTCCAACTTCTTAAAAAATAATCCCAAGGCCTCACAAGCTGTTTATTTTATTGACTTTGAAGCAGACTGCTTGATTTAAACCTTTCTTCATCAAAAAAAGGACAAAATCTACTTTTTAAAGCAATAGCATTGTCACAATAATCAAGAAAGCTATTGGAATGCTAGCCTTTACAACTAGAGGATTGGAGTTTGAGGATGCAGAAGTTATGCTGCAGTTATACAAAGCCCAACAGTAAGCGGATCTGGACACCACACTTTGGGAAAGATATATTGGCCTTGGAGGGAATACAACATAGGAAAAGTAACTTTTTTTTTTGATTGATTTCTCTATTTTGTGTTTGAGATTTGTACCAAGGTACTTTGTGCCTCAGGTGGCGCTGTGAGGGGAGACATGTAAACTTTTCATTGTACTCCTGTACTTCTGTACTTGAGTACATGTGATAATCAACCTAATTCTAATTCTTCTTCAAATTATAGGTATATACGAATGATACCTGGATGTCAGGGGTTAAGTTGTGAAGAGAAATTACACACATTAGGCCTGTTTTCTCTAGATTTTAGAAGGTGAGGGCTGTTTGATTGAAGTCTCCACGATATCAACAGGAAAAGACAGGGTTGATAAATATAAAATATTTCCACTAGTTGAGGATTCTTGTCCTAGAGGGCATAGTCTAAGAATTAGGGCCACACTGTTTAGGAGAGATATTAGTAAAGACTTTTACACACAAAGCGTATTAGAGGTTTTGAACTCGCTTCCAAATCTGGAAGTGGATGCTAGAACCATCATCAATTTTAAATCTGAGGTAGATAATTTTTTGTGCAGTGGTATTAAGGAAAATGGGCCAAAGGCCCAATATGGAGTTGGGCCACAGATCAGCCATGATTTCTTTGAATGGTGAAACAGGCTTGAGGGCTGAATGGCCTACCCCTGTTAAAGGTAGGATTTAATGAGTAACATAAAGGAGGAGAAAGAGGAAAAGAGGCAAAGGGGCACCAGTCAGGTAAAAGCTTCACAGCAAAAAGTGAAGCAAAGAAAACTGGAAAGAAGTGGGGGTCCAGAATTAACAAGGATGTAACAATAACTGCCTAGTGATACACAGCAGTAGTGCTCACTTAGGTAAGCTTACAACTTCAGGTACAGCTAAACGAGTATTTTACATCAATGTTTACTGTGGAGAAGGACATGGAAGATATAGTGTGTAGGGAAATAGATGGTGCCATTTTGAAAACTGTCCATATTACAGAGGAAGAAGTGCTGGATGTCTTGAAACATATAAAGGTGGATAAATCCCTGATCAGGTGTACCCCAGAACTCTGTGGGAAGCTACGGAAGTGATTGCTGGGCCCCTTGCTGAGATATTTGTAACATTGATAGTCACAGGTGAGGTGCCAGAAGACTAGAGGTTGGCTAATGTGGTGCCACTATTTAAGAAGGGTGGTAAGGACAAGCCAGGGAACTATAGACCAGTGAGCCTGATGTCGGTGGTGGGCAAATTGTTGGAGGGAATCCTGAGGGACAGGATGTACATGTATTTGGAAAGGTAAGGACTGGTTAGGGATAGTCAACATAGCTTTGTGTGTAGGAAATCATGTCTCACAACCTTGATTGAGATTTTTGAAGAAGTAACAAAGAGGATTGATGAGGGCAGAGCGTGGACGTGATCTATAAGGACTTCAGTAAGGCGTTCGACAAGGTTTCCCATGGGAGACTGGTCAGCAAGGTTAGATCTCATAGAATACAGGGAGAACTAACCATTTGGATACAGAACTGGCTCAAAGGTAGAAGACAGAGGGTGGTGGTGGAGGGTTGTTTTCAGATTGGAGGCCTGTGACCAGTGGAGTGCCACAAGGATTGGGTGCTGGGTCCTCTACTTTTTGTCATTTATATAATGATTTAGATGTGAGTATACGATGTATGGCAGATGGCACCACAATTGGAGGTGTAGTGGACGGCAAAGAAGGTTACCTCAGATTACAACGGGATCTGGACCAGATGAACCATTGGGCTGAGAAGTGGCAGTTGGAGTTTAATTTAGATAAATGTGAGGTGCTGCAATATGGGAAAACAAAGCTTAGCAGGACTTATGCACTTAATTGTAAGGTCCTAGGGAGTGTTGCTGAACAAAGAGACCTTGGAGTGCAGGTTCATAGCTCCTTGAAAGTGGAGTCGCAGGTAGATAGGATAGTGAAGAAGGCGTTTGATATGCTTTCCTTTATTGGTCAGAGTATTGGAGTACAGGATTTGGGAGGTGATGTTACGGCTGTACAGGACATTGATTAGGCCACTGTTGGAATATTGCATGCACTTCTAGTCTCCTTCCAATTGGATGGATGTTGTGAAACTTGAAATGTTTCAGAAAAAATTTACAAGGTTGTTTCCAGGGTTGGAGGATTTGAGCTATAGGGAGACACTGAATAGGCTGGGGGGTGTTTCCTTGGAGCATTGGAGACTGAGGGATGACATTATGGAGGTTTACAAAATCATGAGGGGCACGGATAGGATAAATAGGCAAAGTCTTTTCCCTGGGATTGGGGAGTCCAGAAGTAGAGGGCATAGGTTTAGGGTGAGAGGGGAAAGATATAAAAGAGACCTAAGGGGCAACTTTTTCACGCAGCGGGTCGTGCATGTGTGGAATAAGCTGCCAGAGGAAGTGGTGGAGTCTGGTACAATTGCAACATTTAAAAGGCATCTGGATGGGTATATGACGAGGAAGGGTTTGGAGGGATACGGGCTGAGTGCTGGCAGGTGGGACTAGATTAGATTGGGGCATCTGGTTGGCATGGACAGGTTAGATGGAAGGGTCTGTTTCCATGCTGTACATCTCTATGACTCTATGACTCTATGACTCTACCAGACTCGCAATATGATTTTGCACACACAGGAGACAAACAAAAAGTCTGAGAGAAATGTGGATTAAAAAAAGTAATTGAACGCCCTTGGATGTTTCTACAAGATGTTGTCACCATTTTGATTATGCTGGCTACTTTATTTCACACATTTTCCATTTGAAATCATTTATTTATGTTCTGTCAAAACAATTTGCTTTAGAACGAGGCTGCATAGTACAGGCTGAGCAATCCCCAGAATGTAAAGGTTTAGCTGGTCTGAAGTGAACTGCTCCCTGTGAATAATTCATGCCAATATCAGTTTATCTGAAGGCATTTGTTGTGCTATTTTTTTCCCAGTGAATATTCACCATATGTGGTTGCTCTTTCTGTGTGACAGATCCAGACATGAAACCTCTTAAAGTTTACCAGGAATATTTAAACTGGAGTCAGTGACTGGCTGAAATAAGATCTCCATCACAATGTCATAGAGTCACAGAGTCATAGGGATGTACAGCACAGAACAGACCATTCGGTCCAACCCGTCCATACCGACCAGATATCCCAACCCAATCTAGTCCCACCTGCCAGCACCTGGCCCATATCCCTCCAAACCCTTCCTATTCATATATCCATCCAAATGCTGTTTAAATGTTGTAATTGTACCAGTCTCGACCACTTCCTCTGGCAGCTTATTCCACACACGTGCCACCCTCTGTGTGAAAAAGTTGCCCCATAGGTCTCTTTTATATCTTTCCCCTCTCACCCTAAACCTATGCCTTCTAGTTCTGGACTCCCAACACCATATATTACTATTCCAACTCTGGTATTAGTAAGATGCGTGCCACCTGGTGCACAGCTCATTAATGGCATAATTAACATTGTCTATATATCAAATTACACTCACTTAAAATATAAAATAAAAGCTCCCATGTAATAAGACGTGGGATTAAATATTTAATTTTACAAAAGCTGGAAAAGTGATGATATAACTTAAAATTATTTCTGACTGAGATGGAGAAAAATCCTTTTCCTCAAATGGTTGTGAATTTTTGGAATTCTGTATCCAAGACGGTGACGGATGAGCCCCCATTAAATATATTTAAGGCTGGTGCTGATAGACTCGCCTTCCATGTGAGCATTTGTGTGCAGTTTGGTTTATTTATGGTTATGGAGGAAGTGCAACAAAGGTTTACCTGATTGACTCTTGGGATGGCAAGTATGATGTATAAAGAGAGATTGGATCAGTTAGGAGAATAGTCACTGGGGTTTTGAAGAATGCAAGGGGATCTCATAGAAGATTATAAAATTCTCACACGACTAGAGAGAGTGAACATGGGAAGGATGTTCTTGATAACCAGAGATTCTGGAACCAGGGGTCACAGTTTAAGGACACGGCCATTTAGGACTGAGATTAGGAGAAATGTCTTCACTCAGAGAGTAGTGAGCCTGTGGAATTCTCTATCAGAGAAAGTAGTTGAAGCCAAAACATTGAATGCTTTCAAGAAGATGTAGTTTTTAGACTGAAGGGTTCAAACGGAATGGGGAGTAAGCAGGAAAAGGGTAATGAGATAGATGATCAGCCGAAGCAGCAAAGCAGCCCTGAAGGGCTGAATGGCCTACTCCAACTCTTGTCTTCTGTGTTCCCATATAATCAAGGGATACGAGGAGCTGGCAGAAAAGTGGAGTCAAAATTCAAAATCAGCTATCATAGCATTGAATGATGAGCCATATAGTCTACTCCTGCCCCTATTTTTCTTGCGCTTTTGTGGCAACAATGGGAGACCTATTAACTGAAATAAGACCCTCAAACATCCTTCGGCATTCAGTTAGACTATTCTGAGGAAAAGCCACATTTGATTCAAAACATTTATTCTGTTTTTCTCCCTCTCCTCAGGTGCTGTGCCAGGCCTGGTGAATATTTCCAACATTTTCTGTCTTTATTTCAGATTTCCAGTATCTACAGTATTTACTTTGTTAATTGGGTCATGGTCGATCTGCACTTCCACTCCAACTATCTGGTTTATCTCTCAAGAGGTGTGAACAAGCAAAGTTCATCAATCTTAGTCTTGACAGTTTCAATTGACCCAGTATTCACAGCCATTCAGGGCAGAGAATTTCAGGATTCTAACACCTTTCATACATATAATTGAGTACAGAGGAATACAGAGTACTGGGATAATGGTAAGATTCTTGGTAGTGTGGATGAGCAGAGAAATCTCGGTGTCCATGTGCACAGATTCCTGAAAGTTGCTACTCAGGTTGATAGGGTTGTTAAGATGGCATATAATGTATGAAGGCTCATATTCATAGAGGGGTTGAGTTTCAGAGCCACAAAGTCATGTTGCAGCTGTGCAAAACTCTGGTGCAGCCCCACTTGGAATATTGCACACAGTTCTGGTCGCCGCATTATGATGTGGAAGCGTTGGAAAGAGTGCAGAGGAGATTTACCAGGATGTTGCTTGTTATGGAGGGAAGGTCATATGAGGAAAGGCTGAGGGACTTGAGGCTGTTTTCGTTAGAGAGAAGAAGGTTTAGAGGTGACTTAATAGACATACAAGATGATCAGAGGATGAGATAGGGTGAAAAGTGAGACTTTTTCCTCGGATGGTGATGGCTAGCACGAGAGAACATAGCTTTAATTTGAGGGGTGATAGATATAGGACAGATGTCAGATGTAGATTCTTTACTCAGAGAGTAGTAAGGGCACGTATTGCCCTGCCTGCGCAGTAGTAGCCAACTTTATGGGCATTTGAATGGTCATTGGATAAACATGTGAATGATAATGGAATAGTATAGGTTAGATGGGCATCAGATTGCTTTTAGAGTTTGACGCAACATCGAGGGCCGAAGAGCTTGTACTGCACGGTAATGTTCTATGTTCTATCTTTAATCTTTTTGTGCTTTCAGTCTAAAAACATTGTATCATTGTGACTTCATGGCTGAGATGAAGCGTACGTGGACTCTGTAGTAGATGACAGTGGCTTAAAACAACAGATAGGCTGCACAATTAACACTTAGCCCCTAGCTTTACTTCCCTCTCAAGTGGAATTTCACAAACAATGGACTGCCATGGATTTTGAGGCAGAAATTTGAGGGACCTTTGTTTTTGTGGCATGAGCGCAAAATACTTTCAGTTACCAGTTTAGCCAATTGCAAACTTATATTTTTCAGAATACAACACTGTTTTTGCTACAATGTTAAAGTCTACATTAAAGCAGGGGTGAGCCAAGTGTGAGCCATGGAGGCGTAGAATTCTATGGGACTCTGAATCTGGACACTTCCTCTTTTATTAGGAATGTTTAGAAATAGGTTCACTGTAATAATCGTTATAATATAACTCACACTGCATTCTAACTCACTGCATTTTAACCCACACTACATTCTCACTCACACTGCATTCTAAACCACACTGCATTCTAACTCACTGTATTCTCACTCACACTGCATTCTCAACTCACACTGCACTCTCAACTTATACTGCATTCTCAACTCACACTGCATTCTCACTTACACTGCATTCTCACTCACACTGCATTCTCACACACTGCATTCTCAACTCATACTGCATTCTCACTCACACTGCAATCACAACTCACTGCATTCTAGCTCACCCTGCATTCTAATCCACACTGCATTCTCACTCACTGCATTCTAACCCACACTGCATTCTAACTTACACTGCATTTTAGCCCAATCTGCATTCTCAACCTACGCTGGATTCTCAACTCACACTGCATTCTAACTCACATTGCATTCTAACTCACACTGCATTCTCACCCAGAGTGCATTCTAACCCACACTGCATTCTAACTCACACTGCATTCTCAACTCACACTGCTTTCTAACTCACACTGCATTCTCACACACACTGCATTCTAACCCACACTGCATTCTATCCCACAATGCATTCTGAGCTCACACTGCAGTCCCACACACACTGCATTCTAACCCATACTGCATTCTATCCCACAATGCATTCTGAGCTCACACTGCAGTCCCACACACACTGCATTCTAACCCATACTGCATTCTAACTCACACTGCGTCCTGACTCACACTGCATTCTAACCCACACTACATTCTCAACCCACACTGCATTCTAACTCACACTGCATTCTCACTCAGACTGCATTCTCACTTGCACTGCATTCTCACTCACGCTGCATTCTAACTCACACTGCATTCCTGCATTCTCACTCACGCTGCATTCTAACTCACACTGCATTCTAACTCACACTGCATTCTAACCCACACTGCATTCTCACTCACATTGCCTTCTCAACTCACACAGCATTCTCACTCACACTGCCTTCTCAACTCACACTGCATTCTAACTCACACTGCATTCTCACTCAGACTGCATTCTCACTTGCACTGCATTCTCACTCACGCTGCATTCTAACTCACACTGCATTCTAACTCACACTGCATTCTAACCCACACTGCATTCTCACTCACACTGCCTTCTCAACTCACACAGCATTCTCACTCACACTGCATTCGCACTTAGACTGCATTATCAACACACACTGCATTCTCACTCACACTGCATTCTCACTCAGTCTGCATTCTCAACTCTCACTGCATTCTCACTCACTGCATTCTCAACTCACTGCATTCTCACTCACTGCATTCACACTCAAAATGCATTCTCAACACACACTGCATTCTAACTCACAATGCATCCTCACTCACTGCATTCTAACCCACACTGCATTCTCACTCACACTGCTTTCTAACTCACACTGCATCCTCACTCACTGCATTCTAACTCACACTGCATTCTCACTCATACTGCATTCTCACTCACACTGCATTCTCATTCACACTGCATTCTAACTCACACTGCATTCTCACTCAGAGTGCATTCTCACCAACACTGCATTCTAACTTACACTGCATTCTCACTCAGAGTGCATTCTCACACACTGCATTCTCACTCACATTGCATTTTAACCCACTCTGCATTCTCACTCAGACTGCATTTTAACTCACACTGCATTCTACCTCACACTGCATTCTCACACTGCATTTTAACTCACACTGCATTCTCACTCACACTGCATTCTCACTCACACTACACTCTCAACTCACACTGCATTCTAACTCACACTGCTTTCTAATCCACATTGCATTCTCAACCCAGACTGCATTTTAACTCACACTGCATTCTACCTCACACTGCATTCTCACACTGCATTCTAACTCACACTGTATTCTAACCCACACTGCATTTTATCCCACACAGCATTTTAACCCACACTGCATTGTCAACTCACAAACTCACACTGCATTCTAAACCACACTGCATTCTAACCCACACTGCATTGTCAACTCACACTGCTTTCTAACCCACACTGCATTCTAACCCACACTGCATTCTCGCTCACACTGCATTCTAACTCACACTGCTTTCTAACCCACACTGCATCCTCGCTCACACTGCATTCTATCCAACACTGCACCCTCAACTCACACTGCATTTTCACACACACTGCATTCTAACTCACTGCTTTCTAACCCACACTGCATTCTAACTCACACTGCTTCCTGACTCACACTGCATTCTCATAACATATTGCATTCTCACTCCCACTGCATTCTAACCCACTCTGCATTCTAACTCAGACTGCATTCTCAACTCACATTGCATTGTCAACCCACACTGTGGTTGTTGGTTTCTGTTCACTGCTGCTGAATCTTTCTGCTTGGCAGCAAGCAATCATGACTATCATCGATTATGAGGTCTCATATCGCACTATAGTGCAATTGCTTCCCATATGATATCTAGCATTAAACTCAATACACCTGCTTTCATCATACCAATGAGTGTTATTATGATGCAATAGAGGTGCATTTGATTTTGAGCATAGCACAGTTGCACAATACCTGTCAAAATTGTTGAACTGTCAAACTTTCTAGTTGTCAAATAACTGAAATTGTGGAAATAAAACTTCTCGTATAAATGTTTGTTTCGTGAGAGATTTGGTGAAGCAATGTCAATGAATAAGACTATTGTATTTAAATAGTGGTCTCATCAATAATGCCTGACGTTACTTTATATCACCATGGCTTTGGATATGAGGTGAATTGGTACGCAGAGGGAAGGCAATTATTGGGAGGCTTGTCTTGGCATGTTGTTAAAAAGATCACGAGGGCTATAAAAGATCATGGAAGTGAGCGATTTTCGTAGATGTATGGGAAGACATAGGGTGTGTGTATGGTGGAATAGGGTACATGGTGATGCATAAGGGCACAGGATGGTAAGGAAGGTATGGGGATCAGTGAGGTTATGTACAGAGCAATAGGTGACATGGGATATCATGGATGGGATAACAGGAGCATATAAGGAATGGAGGAATGAGAACAGAAGGGCTACTTTTGATTTAATTGATTGCTAAAATTAAGAGTTATAGAATCATGCAAGACAAAAACAGGCCCTTTGGCCAAAATCTTTGTGAATCAACAAGCATCAAACTACACTAATCCCATTTACCTGTAGTTGGTTCATAGCCAACTATATCCCGACTAATTAAGTGATCATCCAGATTGTTTTTAAATGTTGCAAGAGTGTCTGCCTTCTCAGGAAGTGGGTTCCATATTTCTAGCACCCTCTGGGTGAAATGAATTCTCAGTTCTTTGATCTTAGATGTGTCTGGCATGGGCTCAAGATCCTTGTGTGCCAATGGATAGAGGTAGACCTTGTACACAGCCCATATCCTCAGCTGGCAGCCTCTAGCATCATTCCGGGCTCACTGGATTACCATCTCAGAAAGCCTGGAATGAAAAACCAAATTATCAGGTCACGTTTTCCTGGAATACTATTCAGGGAAAAGTCTCACCTCTCAGCAGAAGAAATCAGGGATTTTGATACTGAAGTTGAGGTCTGCATCAAGCATGTGAACAAAGTGCTCTCCTAATGTTCTGGCAAACAAATACAGCTGAGAAAGCAAGGGCACCCTGTAACCTTATGCTTCACAATAAAAGTGCACTTGGCAAGAGTCAGCTTTCGCCAAGTGGTAGCACTCTCTGATGTTAGTCTGAAGATTGCTGGCTCATGTCCCAGTCCAGAGAGTTGTGCACATATTTATAAGGCTGGCACACATACCATTGCAATACTGAGTGAGTGATGCCTCATCAGAATTACTGCGTTTTGGATGAGGTGTTAAACTGGGGGCACGTGTCTTTTCTTAAGAGGCCTTCACCAGAGCTTTTCTACACTCTTTTAAAGTGCAGAAGAACTCTCCATTGTGACCAAAGCAGCCTTTATTCCTCAACCAACATGAACCCTGCTACTGTCACATTGCTGCATTAGGTCAATGTTACATTGACTGGGATGGGCTTTGGAACTTTGTGAAAAGTGTGGTGTAGGCACACTTTCTTCTTCTTTCTTGTATATCACACAATGGGCAAGTTGATGTGAGCCAAGAGCTCTGAACATTATATAAAACTATAGGTCATTCTGCTATAACACCCATCCTGTTTTTGTGAATTCACTATAACACGATTGAGGAACCGGGGACAATGTTTCTAAAGCACAAACTTTTAAAGCATGTATTGGTTATAACTGGCTCCATTAGTTTAGATGCTGCTGCTATTACAAGATTTTCCTCTGGCAGTGGATTGCACAAGAACAGAACTAGTGTTAGAGCAGAACAAACTATAACTGGTACCCTTTTTCACAACTGAGTTATCAATGTAGGAATGTAGTAAAACCATTTTACTTTCAATTGGCTATTTTGGTATCATTTTGTCTTGCTCAGATAGGCTTAGGCCAGATTGAAACGTTTTTTGTTAAAATTCCTATCTAAAGCATTATTTATTGCTCATTTTGAATTGTTCATGGCAAGGTGGAATTTGGCCTCTTGAGCCTGTCAGAGAGGGAGTTGCAGAATTTTAACTCTGAGATAATGAAAGAATGGTGATGCAATTGTTAGTCAAGGTTGGAAAGAATGTGTCTTTTTTCTGATTGCTGACTGAGATAGAAAAAGAACTAGTTTAAAAACCAGGGATTGTTACAGGATTGCTGCACATTTTCAAAACAAGTCACCTGAAATTCAAGCATTGGCGAAAGCATAGTTACAGACAGATTGGAGCCCGAGGAGATTTCCAAATGAAGATTTGGTTAGCAACAAGTAGCTAGTGGATTAGTGATCAGTTATCCATGATAAAAAAACCTTTCCACTTGCCAATAATAATGCAGTTGGGACTCAAGTGATGGTCTAGTGGTGTTATCATGGATTATTAATGTGGAGAGGCACCAGGGGAAATGTCTTGAGGACCTGTGTTCAAATCCCACCACTGCAGATGGTTGACTTTGAAGTCAATGAAAGTCTGGAAGTAAGAGTCTAATAATGACCAAGGAACCATTGTTAGGAAAAACCCATCTGATTCACTAATGGCCTTTGGAGGTGGAAACTGCTGTCCTTACCTGGCCTGGCCTATGTGTGACTCCAAATCCATGGCAAAGTTGGTGACTTTTAACTGTCTACTGGGCATTTAGGATGGACAGTAATTGCTGGCCTCGCCAGTGATGCCTATTTCCCAAGCACAAATAACGAGAAAAGTAGCTGAACAGTTTGGGGGGGGGCGAAATTTTAAAGGAAGCTATTAGATCTCCATAAAGGAAGGAGCTGCCTCTTTTTCTCTGCAGCAAAAATGATCTTAACTCTGATAAAGAGTCATCTAGACTCGAAGCTGTAGCTTGCTCACTGTCCATAAATGCTGCTTGACCCACTGTGATTTCCAACAGGTTTTGTTTTCAGTACAGATTCCAGCATCTGCAGTAATTTGCTCTTAAAAATGACCTTAATCCTGAAGAGAACTAATTATTTTTGAATTGATTTAAATTAGCTTTATTGTCACATGTTCTCAAATGAGTACTGTGAAAAGTTTATAAGTTGCCGCTTGCAACACCATCTTAGCTACAAAGATATTGTTCAACCCCACAACAGTTGCTGAGAATTGTGCTTCTTAATCAGGAATCCAAAGATTTTATAAGTATGAACCAGCCATTCTGTTGTTTCTGCCACATGACCTCACAAATGGCTTCATATATCTTGTGTCTGGTAAACCGGTTTTGGGAATTCAGAGGATGAATTACCTGCTGCAGAAGCCCCAGCCTTTGACATGCTGGTTTGGCCATTGTGTTTATATGACAACTTCACTTCAGTTTCTGGTCTATGGTAACATGTAAAATGTAGATAATAGGAGTTCACTAATATTAATACTATTGAATGTCAAGGGATGATTGTTGTAGTCCTTCTTATTCAAGATGGTCATTGCCTGGCATATGTGTGACATGTCTGTAAACCTAAACTGATAAGTTTAAAGATTTTGCAATAATGAGAGGGAGGACTAAGGGAAGGTAAGTTATAAAAGGTGAATTTAGTCAGATGCAGAAAGACAAATACGAGAGGAAAAGTAACATTTGACTAAAGAAAAAGGGTGCATCTAAGAAAAGAAAAACAACAATTTATATGTTACACTTTTGACAGCTCCAACAACATTTCACAACTTGATGGTATTAATTACCAGACTTATGGTTGCTTGCTTTCTGCCATGATTGGTGAATGAATCAATCAGAAATGATTGATTGGCAATCAGTAATGGTTATCACAATTGTTTAACATTTGCTGGATAATCCTGAACATGCTAGGAATTACGCTAAAACCAATTTAGGATTTTCAGTCAGACTTACAGTGCAGTGCATTTGCATACATTGCAAGTTCCATCTATTTACTTGTAATTCCCTGTATACACATTGCATCTGTTTCACCTCACCAAAATAGGTAATGGCCAGTCACTGTTTCATTTCTCAGGAAAATACTCTAACCAACCAGAGTCAACTTGCCTGGTTTAAAATCCAAATAAAGTATGGCAGTTTACAGTCAATAAGCATAAGCAGGTGCATTCTCCATGGCAATCCCTCGACCAATCTGAGTCCAGTTGCCAACCATTCAACATGTCTGACTCATGCAAGGTAAAAGTTGGATTTTCCTTTGAACTGGCAATCTTGTGGATTGTTCTGATAGTGAAAGATGAAAGTCTTCAACAAAACATGGCTGATCGCATTCTTAAATCGGAAGTTGTGCTGACAATTATCAGACTTGACTGTATAATGAGTTAGTGAAAAATACATGTGGAAATGTGGCAAATTCAAAAGAAAAGCATGGGAAGGTTGGAGACAAAATAACATTTTCCGAAAGCGTTCTGCACAATATATCAGCTTGTGGAAATTTATCTTTTACCGAGTGTCTATCCCTTGCTACAAGTTGCTGCCATGCCTTAGCACTAACGTGATGTCTATTTTCAGATGCTGGTAACTTCCTCTGTCAAATATGTCAGGCAGAAAAATAAAACAAACTGTATGATATTAAATGCACGAAGGCCAGTACAGACTCCCAGCCAAATGGACTGCAGTTTGCATTTTCGTAAACACAATGTCACAGACAGAATTTATTTTTTCCTTTCCTTCCAAATTTGGATGTGTTTATGTGTCATTGGTGTTGTTTTCTAACTCCCAGGTTGACTTATCCAATTATATTGCTCCAGCAGTAAACCTTTTTGTAAGTTTTTCTTTAAAAGGCTATTTATCATCATCACACACTTGCCCTTTCATAATGCCCTCACTGGTCTCTCATACTCACAAAAATGACAACTAGATCACAAAGTCTGTGTCTTTTTATTTGTGTGCTTATTTTTTAACTTGTGGTCTGAACTGAGAAGGAACTGTTACAAAACCAATGTTTGCCAAGAATTGTTGCATGGTTTGTAACAAACTGTTTGATACACATTCTGAAAATGTTTGTATAGTTGTATAGACAAACTGGAATTGTGAGGTTCATTACAACTGGAGATTTAGTCAGCCACAAGAAATAGATTGAAAAATGGATTGATTTTATTTATCGATGAAAAAGACTTTCTGTCTGCCAATTCCCATGTGTGATTGACTGTTAGATAACTGCATAGCTTGGTGTGAGGAACACGATACAGAGAGAAGAGATCAAATCTCCAGTAGCTCAGGAGTTGTCTCTCTGTTTTCTGCAGAAAAAAAAACATTTAAACCTTTTTAAAATAGTTAGTATTTTCATTTGTCAGTTGCTGGTAGCTTTGACTTTTAATTAATAAATTCAGGGTCCACTTATAAGTGAACCAGCCACACTGTACCTCTTGTAACCCAATGGAATTTTTTAGAAAAGAATGGTCAAAATTACACCTTCTAACCAGCAAGGGCCAGCTCAACAGAACTGGAGATCAAGAGTACTAAATTGATTTTTCAGTTTTTTCCCTCTATCCATGTTACATTTCCCTGTCTATGACTCTGTGTGTGGGTCTGTGTGGTTATATATAAATTTAAGAGTTTATTAGAAGATTAGCTTTTTAAATAGAAATATACTAATGGGTTGTAGCTATTTACTTGTAGCTGCATTCTAATTATTTGTAATAGATAATAATTCTGGTTAAGTACAGAAACCCAGTCCGCGATTTCTACTGACCTTAGTCTGAAGAGAGGTAAATTGAAGAATTTTGCATATTTTAGAAAACTTTAATCATTACAATCACTCTGGCTTTGGTAGGGCTCGGGGCAGCAAGTTGGTTGACATGGCTAAACTGTTGGCTACACTGGGCATTGGGGTAAGAATAATATTCCCTTTGATAGTATTCTAAATGGGATGAGGCTAAAGACAAATAACCCTGTGTATCTTGCTTTTAAATAGCAATCATTTATGCATGTGCACTTGCATTTGCAATGAAGTGTCAGCTGCTTTACCTATTGCGCCAGCTTTTTTATGGTTCCCTTCCTGCTAGGCACATGTTGCAAGCTAAGTCTGGGTTGGCGTTGCTTGATCGGGTGTTTCAAATTTGGCACCGCTGTCAGGAATTCTGGGAGGTCCAGCCAGTGGTCAGAGCTTCCATCTGTGTGCAACTACAAGAATAAACTGGAAAAATGATTTTTTAAAAAAACTCTGTTGATAAGGTGAGAAGAAGATTCATGTGCGAAAAATAAATATGTCAGTGCCCAAAGGTTGTTTCCCCATGTTGAACCAGAGGGCATGACCTCATAGCAAGAGGACACCCATTTAAGGCAGAGATACACTTGATTTTTGCCTCTCAGATGGTGGTGAATTTGTGGAATTCTTTATCATAGAGAGCTGTAGAAGCTAAGTGAAAAAAGATATAGTCAAGGCTGAGATAGATTCTTAAATCAGTAGGGGAATCAAAGGTTACAGGGAGAAGGCAGGGAAGTGGTGAGGAGGGTTATTGGATGATCACATTGATTGTCATATTTCTGGTCTGAAGTTTGTGGACTTATTCTTCTCTGGTAACAGAATAATAATTAATTGCTAAAGGCTGAAAAAGTGTTGGCATCAAGGAGCTCCTTGATACAACATTCTGTCAAGGGAAGTCACTCTTACCTCGGGAGTTTCGGTCCTTTGTCATGTTTGAACCAAGGGTGCAATGAGGTCAGGACCTGAGTGCCTCTGGTGGAACCTAAACTAAGTGAGAGCAGGTTACAGAAAAGCAAGGGCTGCTTGAGAGTATTATTGACAATGCTTACCTTCACTTTAATGATGATCGTGCATGGTAATTAACCAGATTGTATTTGAATTGTCTTTTGTGTACAGCAGATAAATGGGCAATCTTCCACATGCATTTTGTTCCAAGAGTAGTAGCTATTTTAGTTAAATCACTTAATAATATATTCATTGATTTCTGAGGAGACAGAGACCTGCTCATGAATAGTTCAGGATTTAAGGAAAATGCAGATATTATTATTTGGAAATATTCCCAGAGCTCTGTTGCTATGTAATTGATTAAGGTTGAATCATATAGATTGTAATATTAGATTTCACTTGATTTTACTTGTTCTCCTTATTTTAACAGGGAAAACATGTTTGACTCTGCAAATAGATATCCCTTGAAAATATCAGTTTGATTTGAATCTCCTGCATTATTCCCCTGGTATATTCCCCAGATTCAACGTGTACTGCTTCATTTCTAGCTGCCACTGCTCCTGAAAGCACTGTGTGAATGGAGACTTGCCAGCCTCTGGTTGAGGGGAATCTCTCAGGGATGGGTTTCTGCCTCTGGAGAAGTCAGTTCCGTGTCTCATGCAGAGCCCAGTTGGCATTCCAGCCAACAAATCATAGCTTCATTGTGAAATACCAAGGCCCTAAACTATGTCAAGGCTTAAGAGGCCTCCTAACATGAATAAAACGGAAAGCATGTTATTCTCCCAGAAAGGGCAATGAAAATGGAAATATCACTTTTTAAAATTTGCATTTATATATCGGAACAAGGTACTTAACTTTAAGATATATCTTGCATTTGCTTATTAGCATTATAAAATGCCTTCAAATTAAATACTTTATCATTTCTTAATTAGCATATGCTAAAATACATTTTATCTGCAGCAACAATTACACAGACCTGGATGCACTAAATGGAAACAGCAATACAACTTGCATTACATTTTAACGTTTCTGTTGTGATTTTTGAACTGCAAAGTCACTGATCGTAAGCTACATAGTTTATTGCTTTCTTTGCAACATAATGCTTACATCAAACAGATTTTCTGGCAGCATTGATGTCCGCAAGATTCTGTGACTGCTCTGCACATGAAATATTTATAGCGTACTTATTTTCCTTTAGAAGTTTGTGCTGCATTCCATACATACTTTCCTGTGTTTCAGAGGCATTATCATATGACTGTCCTCTGCACTTACTGGCAAACTTTGTCATCCTTGCTGAGTTAATCTTGTACCATATTGGTCATATTTTGATATTCTTGGAGAGTTAGAAAACATTTGATGGGAAAATCATTATTGGGTGACTCAGCCCTAATAGTCATTTGATCAGCATGTGAAAGATGTGGTGCAGAGAAACAAATTCTCTTTCAACATAGGCCCTCTTGCTTTCTCAACTGTAAGCTGAATGAGTTCATCGCAAGATTGTTTCAGTCAAGTATGAAGGCCCCCAAGATCCATTCTTTCCAAAATTGTTTGTGGGTGGAAAGAAAGAAATCAAACTTAGTAATCAGTTTTCTCAAGTCAATGAAGTTGCCAATATGTGGCAAGCTAAACCTTCCAATTAAGGGTCACAACTTCAAGATTTTCAGCAAGAGAATGAGATGAGATGAGGAGAAACTTTGTTACTCAGAGAGTTCTTAGGATTCAGAATGTTCTGCCTGGGAGAGTGGTGGGGGTGGAGGTTTCAAAGGAAAGCTGGATAGATAATGGAAAGGGATGAAGTTAGGGGGGCTACAGAGATAGGGTTGGAGAGTGGGAGCAGCTGGGTAGCTCTTTCGGGAGCTGGTGGAAACACAATGGATCAAATGGCCTCCTTCTGTACTCTAAAATTCCATGATTCTATGATTCCATTGCCTTTGCTAAAAGCTAGTCCATGTTCTGCAAATCACTGCAATAATATGTTCACATATATGCCTCCAGTCCTCTTGCTCTTTTCTCACCTGATCCTTCAGGCATGAATCCTCAGTTAACAGACATTGCTTTGACAAATATTTAAACAAAGCAATGTTTCTATGATCTTCAGCGTTCTCCTGGTTTTGAATGTCAACATAGATTGTCATTAACCCCATCACTAGCCAGTGCTGTTGATGATGTTGAAGAGAGTTTGACAGACAAAGCAGTTAATGTGTGTAGTAGCCACTCCCAATTGTATCAATCATGGTTCATTTTGGTTGAATGGAGTATGACCATTTGAAGAACGTCTAATTTGTTTTTTAAATGACTGCTTCAATTTCTCAAATGAGCTGTTTTGATGTTGTCACTTTTGGCAACATCCTATATTGAGAATGAAATGTTGTCCTCAGTCAAGACACCCTTGGAACTGTGATCATTGGACTTAGTGTCATCACTTTCTTCTGGTGGAACTTGTGCTCCATCACCTTGTCAGGTATAGTCATCACATTCACATCTGTAGCCTTGTGGGAGAGGTAGATGTTTGTGGTTGCTCTGGGCCTGACTAATTTTCTTGAGTGTGAGGTCCCTTCTTTTTATTTATTGATTTATAATTATCAACGTTCAGCAATTGTTTTAGCTAATCTTCCAACTGCTGCCTCATTTTTCTCTTCTGATATCCATTTTTAAAAGTTCTCTTCATTTTAAACCGACTTTTCTGTGATAATGAGAGCAGCGGGATAGTCTGCTGTGCCACCCTTTTTGACTCTGACTCTCCAGCATCTGCAGTCCTTACTTTCTCCATATTAATAATGAAAGGATTAAACTCAAAACAAATTCTTTGAATTAATTAATTTATATTTACAAGTAAAAAGTGAAAGTCAAAAATGCAATACATACATTTCAACAATATATACATTGAAGCGGTGTCAAGGATTTATAATGCTTCATTTATTTTAGAAAATAACACTTTTTGAAAAGGAAAGTGCTTTAAAAGAAAATATTTATAATTGTCTTGAAACTGAGGCACCTAAATAAGTTATGTGACTATTAGAGGTTAAGAGGAAGAAGCAACGTTTAGGGGCAGCGTGTGTAGGATTGAGCAAAAATTCCCATCATCGAAAATACTGGACAAACCCTGGATTTTTCTAATAGCTAAAATATTGAACAAAAGCCTCAGCTCAGGCTGCAACAAGTACAGAAAGGTACACAGAGCCAGAATGATTTCAGTCTGGGACTATTGTTCAACCTTTAGGACATGAGTATTTCGTTCAGTTAATTGTCAGATAACATAGTTGAGCCAAGCATCAGTACCTTGCAATCTTGCTGGATAATCCGATAATTGGATAATCGAATGCTGGATAACCAAGGTTCCTCTGTATATGCCTCATTCCAAGTGAACAATCAACCAGATGTAATACTCTAGACTAAAACTAACTTTTACACCTCAGGCTAGAACATATATAGATATCGGACATTCAACTTCAGGCAATATTCATTCACAGAGATACCGGGTATTCAACTTCAATCAGAACCCATTTACACATAATCTTAACTGTCAGGAAGCCAACTGACGTTCGAAGGATAAACACCAAAAACACAATGGCTACACAGATTTGAGAGGAGATAGAGAGCACACAATATGTATAACTGCTAGCCCTGATTCAATAAAAATAGATTCCCCACAGGCTCCAACCCCAACAAGCAGCTTCGGAACCAAGAACCACAGAGGCCCGACAGAGAAGCTGAATTGGAAAGCCAATCCAACAGCATCGTCGCAAACAAAGGACATCCGAGAGGGGTGAGCCAATGAAACGCTATCTGAACGAGGGCTTCCAGGTGTGGGAGCCTCAGCAAGAGGATGCACTTTAAAGCTCTATTTACCTCAGTGGAGAGATGGAACTTTTTGAGACCCCAAAGTATTCAACCTAGCTAGCAGAGAGGGAAATGCAGGTGGTGACATTGCACAAACCCCAATGGTAGGAAGCCCGATTAAGGCTTCTGTTTCACTCTAATACTGTTTAATCTGTTTAATTTAATAGTGTGTTTAGTTACAGTCCTCTATATAGCTGATTGTGCAAATTTCACTGTTTTATTACATTTGTTTTTATTTCTTGTATTATATTTACCTTTCTGTATTTAATAATTGCAGAGATTCTTTTCTCCTGAAACATCTGTCTACTGCCTTCTTCATTTCACTTTCTTAAATAAGTCCAGTGTCAGAAGTAGGGATCTGGGGGTGATTCGAACCACCCAAAAAATCAGCAAATTTCTGATCACAAATCAGAATACTACACACAGCAGCTCAGTGGTTAGCATTGCTGTTTCAGGGACCCAGGTTCGATTCTGATCTCAGGTGACTGTCTGTGTGGAGTTTGCACATTCTCCCCGTGTCTGCATGGGTTTCCTCTTGATGTTCCAATTTTCTCTCAGTCCAAAGATGTGCAGGTTATTGGACTAGCAATGGGAAATGCAGGGTTACAGGTAGGGGGGGTGGCTCTGAGTCGGATGACCTTCAGAGGGTCAGCGTGGACTTAATGGGCCGAATGGCTTGCTTCCACAGTGTAGGGATTCTATTTCAGAGGTGATTTCACCCATAGTGTTGTGATGCAGTTCATCATTGTGATTCAGGGAGTCCAAAATTGCATTTCATGAGTAGAAGATGGAAGTAAATCAAAGCTTTCTGATCATGTTTAGTATCATTCATGTAATAATTGTGTTGCCGCAATTTTGACTTTTCAGAATTAAAACACACATTTTAGAGAGTCTTTTTCCATGCCGCTTACATGTTTAAAATGAAAATGTAGCCTTTTGTCACATGTAGATGCCCTTCATATTGGGAACCTCTAAACTGTGATTGATTTAGCACATGTCAAAATCTGTCACTGTAATAGATTAGATTACTTACAGTGTGGAAACAGGCCCTTCGGCCCAACAGTCCACACTCACCCACAACCCACCCAGACCCAATCCCCTACACCTAACACTACAGGCAATTTAGCGTGGCCAATCCACCTAACCTGCATACTTTTGGATTGTGGGAGAAAACCCGCGCAGACACAGGGAGAATGTGCAAACTCCACCCAGAGAGTCACCTGAGGCAGGAATTGAACCCAGGTCTCTGGCACTGTGAAGCAGCAGTGCTAACCACTGTGCCACCATGCTGTCCACTAATAACTAAGAGTCAGTTAGAACATAGGACAGCACAGGAATGGGCCAAATAGCCCACAATGTTGTGCCAAACATAACACAAAACTAAACTAATCCCTTCTGCCTGCTCTTGGTCCACATCCTTCCAATTCATCTGCTTATCTCTTAAACACCCCTGTTGTATCTGCCTCCACCAGCATCCCTGTCAGCACATTCCACACTCCCAACACACTCCACCTTAAATGCAAGACCCCTAGTTTGCCTGAGCCACCCAGTCATTGTCATGAGTAGTGTGCTGCATATTTCTACTTCTTGTCTCCTTTTTTTTAAACAGACATGCAAATCCATCACCTCACCTTTAAACAGCTGGAATTGTCCCTAAATTTCTGCACCGTCAGTGGGAGCCAGTGACCAATTTCAACTGAACAAAAGACTGACTGACACGGGGATCCGAATCTGAAACAGAAACAATTAGGAATGGTAGGGCATGCTCAGGAGATGGGAGCAGGATACAGCGGTCCCAGTTTGAAAGGGTCATATCTTCACTTCTTCTAAAAGAAGTACTATATCTCTGGGAGGAGGGTCATCAAGAGCTCAAAGAGTCATTGACTGGTGGCTTGTTTTATGGCAGCAGAAAAAATTGCAATAAAGGTTGATGTTTGACATGAAAAAGCCTTAAGGTGTGCATCCTACAAAGAGAAGCACCTGTTCATTGCTTCTGAGAGTCGAACAACATAAGCCAACTATTCAAATATTGAATGGAAATCTATCCAGACCTTTATTTCCTAGATATTGTTGGGAATACCAATAAACTGCAATTGGTATTTTATAACAGTGACAGTTCAAAAGTAATTAGTTGGTTTTAAAGCACTTTAAGACACCCTGCTGTTTTCGGAGCTATGCAAGTGCAAGTCTTTATTTCTTTTGCATTAAACCAGTCTTGATACTGTCAAAAGCAAGAATTGTTTGATCCATATTCATGTTTTACATTGTCAAGAATACAAATTTGCACTTGTCCTCCTCAAAAAACTGCTGACACCTTCAACGTAATCACACTCTTGGAAAGGCAATTGTTTCACTGTCTTTAATTTCAAACCTATATTATCTGAAACAACATTCAAATGGAATTTTAAATCTGAATTACACACCGGATGTATTCAGGATGTGTTAAGAATGAGTGGAAGATAATCATGTGCTAAGTCAACCTTCAGTTTTACTTCAAAACTGAGATACAAAAAAACTCTACTCACACAACCTGATTTAATTTTAAACAAACACAGAGAAATTGCTGGAGAAATTCGGCAAGCCTGGCAGCATCTATGATCAGAGAAACAAAGTTAGTGTTTTGGTCCAGTCTAACTAAAAGTAAGCAGGTAGATGGAGCAGATGGTGAAGAAGGCCAATGTAATGTCGGTCTTCATAGCAAGAGTATTTAAATCCAGGAGCAGGGATGTCTAGCTACGACTTTACGAGGCATTGTTGAGACCACACCTGGAAAGCTGCATGCAGTTTTGGTCTCCTTGGTTTTTCAAAGATGGCGGTGGAGTAGGTGGGCTAAACCAGGGCTCATCCAATCCCATCAGCTTTCTTTTTTTTTATGTTTTCTTCAACTTTCTATCTTTCTTTCCTTTTCCTTTCTCCATTTTTCTTTTCTTTTAAGACCGGAGAGGGGGATGGGGGGAAAGGAGGAGGAGGTCTCCGGCAGCAGCAACAGCAGGCAGAATTTCCCGGCCCGGACCTACAGGCTAGGCTGAGGCTCCAGGTCTGCAGCTAGGCCTGGATCCCTGAAGAAGAAGAGGCGGTCTCAATACAGTATAGCACTGTCACGGTGTGGAAGATTTGTCCCGGCTTGGAGATCTTGTCCCCATGTGGAGGTCTTCTTTGTTTTCATCTTCCAGGTATTCCAGTGGCCTGGCACGCCATTTTGTCCAATAGCGGGGTCTCGCCCCAATATAGTGAACACCTTCAGCAATGCGATTGAAGGGCTTACTCCCGAAATGTTCACTGTCCTATTCCTCGGATGCTGCTTGACCAGCTGTGCTTTTCCAGTGCCAAATGTTTCAACTCTGATCTCCAGTATCTACAGTCTTCATTTTCTCATATTCTGTTGCATTACTTTGTGTACTTAGGTAAGGTATGATTTGTCTGGTTAGCATGCAGACAATATATTTCACTGTATATCGATACGTGTGATAATAATAAACCAAATTAAACCAGTCTAAGGGTATGGGGTAGGCCATTTAGGATTGAAATGGGGAGAACTCTCTTCACCAGAAAAGTGGTGAGCCTGTGGAAATCTCTGCCACAGAAAGCAGTTGAGGACAAAACATTGAATGCTTTCCAGAAGGACTTAGATATAGTTCTTAAGGCTGAAAGGATCAAATGTTTTGGGAGAAAGCGGGAATGTGGCACTGAGTTGGATGATCAGCCAAGATCATATTGAATGATCGAGCAGTCTTGAAGGGCTGAATGGCATACACTTGCTCCTATTTTCTATGTGTTGATGAATTTTCTTTAAAACTTTTAATTTGCCTGATCTAATTTTGCTTGTCATCAAAACGTCACACTCTGTGAAGTTGGTATTACATTAGCATATAATGAGAAGGAGCAACTCAAATTTATACAGTGGACAAAGTGACCATGCCAAACATTTTCCAAACATGTCTGCAGACTGGAGGAACGGTTTGAGTGTTAACGTGAGAGGGTGTAATTGAGGAACTTGCATCTTGGTTTTAGAACCAAAATCATGCTGGGCCGTCATTTTCTGGTTTTCTCTATTGTCAACTCTATGTCATACTCTGTTCCATTCAACAGCTTGTGAAACCTTCACTCAGAGCATCGATGTAACACTGTACCTATAGATCATGCACAGTTCCCTCCTTCAGCTCAACATGAAGGACAACCACATATCACCCTGATCCCCAAATCATGAAACTTCCAGTTTACTTTTAGCTTATACAAACAACTTGTGCTGGTTTGTTCTCCGATACTAAAGTGCCAGGAGAATCTATGGCAACTTTACAAAATGTATGTGAGGGTTTTGAGAAGTTGTTTTCCAGCATTATAAAAAGAATAGCAGGTTGTTGGTATTTAATTGTTTCCGTTATTATTTTAACAATTTTAAAAAACTGTTTACGAGCAATTATTGAGCACAACGCAAAAGGTTTACAGCCACCTCACTAAAAATGTACTGTTCAGCAGCCGCTCTTTCTCCTATTTTGTCCTTCTTTTTCTCTCTTCCTTCTTCTAGTCGCTTTTTAAAGCTTTATGTTTCTGTTCCAATTTTACAGCAGTTTATTACTGTCTAAATTATAAAGCAATGAGCAGCCTTGAGGCTGAGCCTATTGCTTCTCAATAATGATTGATTGATAATAAAGTTTTGTTTCTCTTGGCTTAAATATGAACATGAACACTCATGGAGATTACCATTGATGTGATGCAGAATATACTGGGCATTGGCACGTGGGCTGACCGAAGGTACTGGGAGAGCTGCTCTTGGGCTATTGGTTAAACAGTCATAAACATTTGAGTGCAATCATCAGTGCAGCATTCCTGGTGAAGTAATAGTGGTGTTCCTTTAAAAAGTTAGCAATTACACTTAAAGGACTTTCACAATCTTGCAATATCCGACAGACAAAGGAATATTGTCCCCTTTTGGTTTGCAAATCATAGCTAAAACCAGACCTATAAAGCTCAGTATCCTATATAATAATGGATGATGAGACAGATTTCAAGACTGATGCCCCATGTCAGCATTGAGAAAAACAGAAGAATGATCATACAGTTATATAGCATTTTCTGACCTCAGGATGCTCACCGTCAATAAGGTGGCCTATCTTATGGAGAGTGTGTAATAAATAGGTTCCAGTACTGACTCAATGACATTAACCTGAATCCTTCATCAGATTACTGCTCTCCTGACACAATTATTTTCCATCTTTTTCTGTTTTGTCCTGTTTCCCTGTAATAATAGTGAACAGAAAGCAATTGGAGGCTCAGTGCTACGAAACACCTGCTACTGTTTGCCGATATCCCATGCTTAATTTGTTAAATAATCAAACACAAAACTGTACAGTTTCTATCGAGCATGCTTAATTTGTTAAATAATCAAACACAGAAGTAGACAGTTTCCATCAAGCAGGCTTCTCGACATTTCCCAGCCAGCTTCACTGTGCAAATTCTCCTCACTGCGCAGAGCCCTACATCAATAGCTGAGAAATGAGGAACATGTCAGAATGTCTTGGTGACTCTAAGCACCAGTCACATGGCCTGAAATTCAATCGGGTTATTAAATTCTACACACACTTGGGAGAATTGCTTACAGACAAGAGATACTGAGAAGTCCAGCTAAAAAGGCGAGAAGCAAAGTGCATGATTAAATCAAGCAACCTATCCTGGGTGTTTAAAATCATTAGCATTCTGTCCATGACAGGAACTAATAAGGTAATGAATGACTAGGCAGCTCTGCGCTCAGCACAACTCGTTCTTATCTTCATGCATTTAAACCCCATCAAGAATAGTTTGAAGGCTTCACTGTGAGATCGGCACATGAATAAACAAACTGCTGCTTCCCTCATCCGACTTTATATCTGCAGCGTACAAAATGCTCAGAGGTTGTACAGAGGACCGGAGCAAATCAGTTTAATGTCACTCACCTAAAAGCAATAAATGAGTAGCCCCCATGGTGGGAATCTTGGCAGAGAAAATCATCAGTTCGCTGCAGCTCAGAGTTTATGTGGAACTGTCATGTTGTTTTCAAGCATTGTCAGATTTTAAAGAAAATGCAATCAAGCTCACTAAATGGTAAGATAAGAAGCTCAAATCTGGGCAACACTAGGCCCTGACCCTATACCTGAGTTATCATGGCTCTATTTTTCAATGAAACAGGCAGGAATTAACAATAGCAATAAATGCAAACAGCCACCCATGATGGTGGCTACATCAGAAGACCAGAAGCTGGGAAATCAAGGAACGAGCCCATTGGAAGTAGACCACTGGTCTTGGGACTGGTTGGCTGGTCTTACACTTATTTTAATGTCTAAATTACAAAGGTTCCTGTAGAGAACTCAACAGCTCGGCATCAACATCATTTGGGGTATTGTCGAAACAAGATGGAAAATTGTTTTTCCCAATTCATTTGCCAAGTGTATACTTAATGGCTGAATAATTAGTATCAAGTGTGATGCTAGTTCTCCCCTCCCCTGCCCTTTGAAAATTTGAAGCAATCCTGGAAATGTTGGGATTCTGAGATGACGTCTTGAGCGCTGATTTTCAAAATGACTTCCATTGAGGCAGGAAAGCCATTGCCACAGTTTCAGGCTAATAGATAGAATGGGACAGAAACATTAGTTTTTCCACCCGTTGATTGTTTTCTCAATTTGTGTCAGATTCCCAGTCTCTGCTGTATTTCATGTTGTTCTGTGTATTGGTTGAAGTACTCAGTTTATAGGTTTTGCAGGTCCTCTCACTTTATCTGCTGTTAAGCAGCCCAGAACCGCAGGGATAGCATCTTCTAGGGGTCTGAGTGACATGGGTGATGGTAAGACTTGTGACAGTTGCCAGGTAGTGGCCACACACCTCCAGGAAGTGATCATAGATCATCTCAGTGCTCATGGGATGGAAGCTTTTACAATGATGAATTCTGCAGTGCCACCCTCTCAGTGCCACGTGTGTACAGTTGACAGCAGCCTGTGTCCGAGTGAAGGCCAGCTTTATTCCTGAACCCCCCTGCCCAGGCTGTAGCACTGACCTTGTCATTGGGAAACAAAATGAATTTGTGCGACTGTGTGCAGATGGCAACAGTCACTGTATTTTTGAGTACCCGACTGAGATCCCATACCAGGCACCCACCAAAGGAGCCAGTCACAGAGAGGTTCAGCCCCACATTGACTCTCACAGCCACTGGGAGAGGATGGAGTCTCACTCCTCCAGCCCTCATGTCCCGCTCCAGCCCCTCTGCACCTACAGCACCAGCATCAACAGTGTGCCTGGCTTGTCCCCAGGGAATGGAGACAGGCTAGAAAGCTGTGAGCCTCTTGCACATCTAGAGGGGCTATGCCTGCGAACGCGGCCTTACCCTGAGCTGGCTGCTCCCTCGTCCTCTCCACCAGCCTGGGCTTGCTATTAGTCCTGCTCCTCCTACATTCACCTCTTTAGGAAGGCAGCCAGAGCAACCAACCCGCCAGGCGTGGCAGGCTGCGTGGGCCTTGTGGTAATAGCCCATGTTAGCAACATAAGGAGCAAGACAGATTTTTGGGTCTCAGGAGAGTTGTTAGTGAGCATACCATGCAGATGGCTGCTGACTGCACTGCCCCAGACATGCCGCACCTTGATTACCAGATTCATCTCTCCATCGTTCATTCAGCTTCAGCCACAGCTTGAGCAGCCATGCTGGCGGAATGCACAATAAATAGAATCATACGATCCCGACATTGTGAAAGTGGACATTTGGCCCATCAAGTCCACACCAACTCTCCGAAGAGCAGCCCACCCCCTTATAACCCTGCATTCACCATAGCCAACCCACCTAACCTGCACATAGAGTCATAGAGATGTACAGCATGGAAACAGACTCTTCGGTCCAACCCATCCATGCCAACTAGATATCCCAATCCAATCTAGTCCCACCTGCCAGCACCTGGCCCATATCCCTCCAAACCCTTCCTATTCGTATACCCATCCAAATGCCTTTTAAATGTTGCAATTGTACCAGCCTCCACCACATCCTCTGGCAGCTCATTCCATACACATACCACCCTCTGTGTGAAAAAGTTACCACTTAGGTGTCTTTATATCTTTTCCCTCTCACCCTAAGCCTATGCACTCTAGTTCTGGACTCCCCGACCCCAGGAAAAGACTTTGCCTATTTATCCTATCCATGCTCCTCATGATTTTGTAAACCTCTATAAGGTCACCCCTCAGCCTCCGACGCTTCAGGAAAAACAGCCCAGCCTGTTCAACCTCTCCCTATAGCTCAAATCCTCCAACCCTGGCAACATCCTTGTAAATCTTTTCTGAACCCTTTCAAGTTTCACATCTTTCCGATAGGAAGGAGACCAGAATTGCATGCAATAGTCCAACAGTGGCATAACCAATGTCCTCTTTGGACTGTGGGAGGAAACTGGAGCACCCAGAGGAAACCCACGGGGGGAGAATGTCACCCAAGGCTGGAATGGAATCTGTGCTCCTCGCGCTGAGAGGCAGCAGTGTTAACCATACATTGCATTCAAAGGAGTACCTGCTGTGCTGCAACCTCATTCCCATCCAGGACACACATCAATCATTCAATTTATCATTGCATTCTGCACAGACCAACTTGAATTGCAGGAATTTTTCAGCTGGAGATGGTTAATCTGTGGAGCCCATTGTTGCATAGGACTGTGAAGGCCAAGTCACTGACTGTACTTAAAATAGAGACAGATAGATTCTTGATTAGTAATAGGAACATGGGTTAAGGGGAGAAGGCAGGAGAATAGGTGTGAGAAATGTGTCAACCACGATTGAATGACAGAACAAATTTGATGGGCCCAATTGGCTAATTCTGCTCCTATGGTCTTAAGGTCGATGGTTTTATGGACAGATGATGAAGTTTTGGTCTCCACCTCCCACAACAGTCTTGGATGTTCCACCTTTGGCCATATTTGCTCCCTATTTTAAGTTGTCGCTGCTGACTTCAGTTTCATTAAGAGGCCAATGTTCAACCTGCAAGGAGCAATGACATGGTGCAATATTGAACAGTATTTGACTCTGAACCATGTTCATTCTACTTGCATTGTAAATGAACAATAAACTGATTGCTGATGAAATGTAGCTGGAATTTGCAAACACTGCTTCATGTATTTGCTCCTTTAATATTAGACTCAAGTAGATAGGGATCCTTCACTTTCATCCATAAAGATGGCACTGACTCCATCCACCCTGGACCTTGTCCCAGCCATTTTCCAGATGTGTTTCTCATTTACAGAACAGCAAGAGAGGACAGGGAATACAGCTTGCTGTGGACTCGACTAACACTGGGCTCTGTCATTCCTGATGAAGGTCTCCTGCCTGAAACATCGATTTTCCTGCTCCTCGGACGCTGTCTGACCTGCTGTGCATTTCCAGCACCACTCTAATCTAGATTCTGATCTCCAGCATCTGCAGTCCTCACTTTAATCTAACACTGGGCTCTGTCAGGGCACCACGTGTATGGGCACCGGTGGCCCACTGGCTCATTGGTTAGCACTGCTGCCTCACAGCAACAGGGACCTGGGTTTGATCCCACCTTCCGGTGACTGTGGAGTTTGCAAATTCTCCCTGTGTCTGATGGGTTTCCTCCAGGTACTCTGCTTTCCTCCCACAGTCCAAAGATGGGCAGGTTAAGTGGATTGGCCATGCTAAATTGCCCATAGTCTCTGGGGATATTCAGGCTAGGTGAATTAGCCATGGGAAATGCAGAGTTGTAGGGAAAGGAGATGAAATCTGGGTGGGATGCTTTTCGGAGGGTTGGTGTGGTCTCAATAGGCCGAATGTCCTGCTTCCACACTGTGGGAGATTCTAAGATTCTGTGAATAATACTGACTCTGAGCCTTTGCACTCCCCCCATTTGAGGCTACAGTGTTGGTCCTTGCCACAAACACTCTCCATTTCCCCGAGCTTACCATTCTCTCTGATGCTGTTCCACATTCGTCGATGCACTTTGCTTCACCACCTCCTCCACTGCCCCCCACTCCCCCTTGCTTCTCCCTATCTCTACAAATGTGCCTGTGATTCTCACTGTAGCTTTATCTCCCCTAACCCTTATGTCTGTAATTCCCCCCATTGCTCCTATAGGGCACTTTTGTATCTTCCCAAGATCCCTAGGACCATACCAGGACACAGCAACTTTCCACCTTTTGGTCTGTAGTTGGAAAAATCCCTTGCCTGTGCCCTGCTGATTGGTAAAGCCTGTGGATTCTACCCATAATGGGACCCCCTGACCGACAGTGCCTCCTCCCATCGGTCAGACTGAGGAATAGCACCATCCACTTCCCGACATGGCCATTTGCTTTGTTGCACAGAGAGCTGACATGAAGGTATTCTATTGATGTCACTGTGCTGTAACACATGTATCTCCCCGCCAACTTAGGACAGATTCCCATTGACAACCAAGGCAAGCAGTCTGTCTCTGTGTCTGCACAAAACAACATGGCAATACAGCAGAACAGGTAAGGAAAGGCCAGGCAAGCATGTGAGCATGCAGACAGGCACTAAGTAAGCGAGAGCTAAGAAAACAAGCAAGAAGCTCAGCGATGGAGCCTGGCCCAATCTGCAAACTTTGTGCATGCTTCTGGGTGCAGAGCCTTTCAATGCGAGTAGCCAGTCACTCTGCAATGTGAGCCTGTGCTTCCTATGTGGATTGGAGAGGTGCCATGATGAATGTAAAGTGTTGATCAATATTGGATGCCACTTTTTGTCGATGAGGGTTGTACACAGCTAGTGCCCATAGACAAAGCTCTGAAATATTGCTTGGCTTTGAGCCACATAGTCGCTCCTTATGGCCACCAGTGAGCCATAGTCACCTGGTACCAGCTCTGACCTCCGTGTTGACAATTCTTGATGTCTAACGTGTTTGGCATAACTGGTGAAAAAGGAAGTTGAACAGTAATGGGGGGAGTTGCATTATGGAGTGAGTTGCCTAGCAAGAAACTCACCTCTCAGGAAATGCTTTCAAAATTCAGCGAGTTGCTCCTGACATTAATGTAGGCTTTATCGGACTTCTTTTGCAGTTCCATCACATTTCTCACCAGGGGCTCGAATAAGAGTCCACCCTGAGCATCAGTAAATTATTTGGTCCACCACTCTGCAGCATTGTACGATTAAGTTGACTCTCAGAAGTTGCATCTTTTCTGCCTTGCAAGATGGACATCCATTACTGAGGCCATCAAGGGTGAGGATCATTTGCTACCTTCGACACCCAGGCATTGTCTTGCATGCTCCACTTAGCCATCATCGAATGTCACAGTGATGAACACACGCACATAAACAAAGCACTACAAGACTAAAATATAGGCATAAATTCTTTTAATTGTTTGGCACCACGGGGGATCGACTTATGCAATGACATTGGTTGGTTACTCTGCTTTGTGTAGTATTGAGTTAGCATTCTATTCCCCTCCCACCACCCCCCCCCCCCCCCCCCCCCCCCGCCCCAGTCAAGGACGTCAAAGTATTTATATAAAAGACATTTAAACTAGATTAGAAGTGAGATCGTAATGCACACCAAATGGACATTGAGCAAAATAAATTGACAAATCTGATTATCGTATCCTAAATGCATAACGTAGCAGCACTTCAACAGATAGCTTGCCATATTTCCCACAGAACAATAACACATTGCAGCATAAAAAGAGCTATTATATCCAAAATAATTTTTAAAACTTGCCCGAACAGCAGGACTAATCTAGTAAAGTTTTAATTACAAGTAGCAATGATGCCAATTCAACATCTAGCACAAGTGAATTTTTTTTTACCAAAACCTTTCTCACAACAGAGGAAAGGTGGAAAAAACTATTCTGTGCAGTTAAGAAAAGAAAGGTCATGCTTTTCTGTGGTGCAGTGGGGAATCCTGCACTGAACTAGAAACTGAATTAAAACTTGGCTGAATTAGAAAATGCCAGTTCAAATAAGATCAATGCAAAATTTGAATATGCAGATGCAGAATATAAACAGTGTACTGGATGGTAATTTTAAGATAATTTAAATACAACATTAACTTTCCTTTGACAGCCCTTCCCAGCTCCCGCTGAACTTATTTATTTTTGTTCTACATGACTGTTGTATGTTTTCAGGGTTTTGGTTAGTTCAGATGGCTGGACAGCTGCTTTGTGATGCAGAGTGACACCAATAGTGTGGGATTAATTCCTGCATTGGTTGAGGTTACCATGAAGAATTCTCCTTCTCAACTTCTCTCCTAACCTGTGGTGTAATGGTCCTTTGGTTAAAGTAACACCAGCTTCTCTCTCTTTTGAGGGAGCAGCCCTATAGTCTGGTAAAACCATGGTGACTTTACCTTTGCATATTTGCATCTCATTAATAGAGTTACTTCCTGGGTGTACACATTTTTTGATTAATTAACATTGCAAGTCAAATTTGGTCTGGAAACAAATACAGTACAATTTTACAAGTGGCCAGCAAAGCACTTAGATAATCAGATAATTAGTGAAGAGCTGAAATAGCTGGGCCTAATGCTTTAGGCATACTTATATGCCTGCAATTCAAGCATCAGCGCTATACAATATCAACAGCTGGTCTGATGTACTCAGCAGAATAACTTGTGCTGCACAGTAGATCAAACAGAATCCTAATTTTAACAAGCAACACAAATTCTAAATCTGTTGACTTGGATAAACAACTTCTAAAGATAATATGTGGTATGTACAAAACTCCAGGCAACTTTCGGAAATAAGTTAATTCAGTTTAATTTGGAGAGTGGTTACATGGTCTGCATACTGTTTTGTCTTGTAACGATCATAGAATTAAATTGCTACAGCACAGAAGGAGGCCATCATACCTACACTAGCTCCTGAAAGTGTTATGCAGCGAGAAGGGTGGCACAGTGGCTCAGTGGTTAGCACTGTTGCCTCATAGTACCAGGGACCTGGGTTCAATTCTACCCTTGGAAGACTGTCTGTGTGGAGTTTGCACATTCTCTCTGCGTCTGCATGGGTTTCCACTGGGTGCTCTGGTTTCCTCCTACAGTCCAAAGATGTGCAAGTTAGGCAGATTGGCCATGCTAAATTGCCTGTAGTGTGCAGGCTAGAAAGGTTAGCTATACAAGAATAGAGGGGTGGGTCTGGGTGGGATGGCTGTTTGGTGTTGAGCCAAATGGCCTGTTTCCACATTATAGGGATCCATGAAAAACACAATGGCTTGCTGTTTCCTGACAGTTCTGCCAAATTTCTTTGTCTATGTTTTTCATGTACAGCTGGAGTACTGCATTGTTCCTTGCTTTCCCTCGGTGGTGTTCCTCTAAATGTCATGGCTTTGTTGATTCAAGGCTGACTGTATACCAGGGATAGCTCTACAAATAGCCAGTTTCCTCGGGTTAGGATATATGACTCTGACCTTCTGTCCCTTGCACAGATTAGGCATTTCTGCCCCTGCATGTTGGTAATGTACCAACTACACTTTCCCTTGTGCTTTTGAGAAGTTTGTTCCACACATCTGAGAACCTGTGTGGGTGATGGCTTGGCTGGATTGTTCAAACTATTCTTTCTAACATGATCTGTGCTGGAGCCAGTAGGGCCATATTCAAACCTTACATGTAACATAGCAATACTAAATCCTATTTTGTCAACCTGCACTTCCTAAGTCCTTTAGGCGTATAAACCATTTGCTTGGCATGACTGTTGTATCTGAGATAGTGTGGTGAGGCTGCCACATGTCCCTAAAGTAGTTGTCTGCATATTGTGGCAAATTGTCAGATATCTCTTGACTCAACATTGCACTCATTGTGTCTGACTTGGGAATCAGTCTGGGTGGGTTATTCTTCGAAGGGTCAGTGTGGACTTGCTGGGCTGAAGGGCCTGTTTCCATACTGTAAGGATTCTAATCTAATCTAATCAAACCGACGATCTGAAATTTGAAAAACAAGTTGGTGACTGGAAGAAATTCTTTGCAATGTAAGATGAATAAATCTGTTTGAACCAAGGAACCATTGAAATCTTGTAAGGGTATAGAGACTGTTTGTGTCGTTGTGGTTGGTTTCTCTGGCACAACCCATGCATCCTCACTGTCTCCCTGATGTCATTGTTCATCCCTGTCCAATACATTGTATCCCATGCTTGGTAGTATGTTCACTCTATGTCAAGATATCCCTCATATAACTATGACAATATGCCCTGGTCAAAGTGACATTTTCCATTTAAAAATTACAACTACTGAAATAATAGTTCATCTCTGTGGGGCCAAAAACATTTCAGGGTAACTGACACCTCTTCTATCATGGCAGAGTATGCTTCTATAATAATTTACCATACTGCCCTTCAGTGGTGGATTATGAGCTGTTCCTTTCTGGTGTTTACTGCATTAATGCTAAAATATTTATCAAAGTGACCTTCAGAATATCTTCTACTTCCTTGTTTCAGCTGTCTACTTGTAAATCAGTTGGAATTTCTGCATTCTTGTTCAGATTTGGTAATCTGCTCAGTGTGTCTGAGATTACCATTTTGGTACCACGTTTGTAGCAGACATCAATGTGAGATGCCTGCACTTTTACTAGAAATGACTGTAGTCAAGGTGGCGCGGAGATGTCTTGAACCTTTTATCTTCCTAGCTTCACATATACACAAGGGTTTTGATGAAACTTCATCATTAAAACAGAAGGTAAGGAAAGATGAATCTTGGGTCTGACAAAAGGAATGTCGATAAAACCAGAAAACGCTGGAGAAATTCAACAGGTTTGGCAACATCTGAGTTAATGGTCAGAATCAGTGGTTTTTGCCGACTCGATGGTTATGATTGGTTTGCACAGTGAATTGCTTACTGAGCAGGTATGTACGGAATCTTGTGCGACCAAATGCTGGAGCAAATGTTTCAGAGTGCATGTTGGAACAGTTGGATTGCGATTACGCATACTCCTAGCCCTTTCTGAGATTCATTGACTTCCATGATTTGTCTTCTTCTTTGGGTCTTAGTGTTATTAGGATGCAAGGACCTGCTAACGACGTTCGTGCGAGTGATTTGAACGTGTGCTGATGGCCTGAAATAAAAACAAAAAATACTGGAGAATTTCAGCAAGTCAGACTGCATCGTGGAGAGGGAATCAGAGTTAATGTTTTGGGTCCAATGTGACTCTTCTTATATACGATTTGACATATTAACTCTGTTTCAGGCCACACACAGCATTAAAGAAACACATTTGAAAAGAGCCAGGCAACTATGAATGCTCAGTCAGATCTCCACTACAGTCACTCCTCCCCAGAGCTTCCAATTCCAGAATCTCATTTTGGAATCACATGGGGATTGTGACCTACAGTTTGGGAAACCCTAGCCAATATGAGAAGTTCAATGATAAACTTTGAATAATTTCAATTGATTTTGTTGGAAGAAATCAACCAATCGCAGCAATGAATTGCTTCACAAAGCTTGGCAATGATTATCTTCACCCGACATGTGATAAATCATAGTCTAGCATTATGGGGACCAGAACAAGGTACACAACATTTAATTTAGAGCTTAGCACAGGGTATTCTTCAAAGAGATCTGCTTGCATCTTTACGTACTCCAATTATAAGCTGGAGTGTGCTAGAAGAAACTGAGCAATTGGGTATGAGGGGTAGGAATACCTGGTTAGGCAATACATTAATGTGCCTTCAAAAGCTTGAAGGTCTAGCTTAATAGAAATGAATGCCTGCGGTGCCATATTGCTGCATAATTAAACATTAAATAGTCAATTATTTCAGCAAGTTGATTAAATGGTTTCCATTTTTGCATGTAAATAGCAAATATTCACTGCTGACAAAACAGCATAATAACAGAGGTGCCATGAACATTGCCTGTTCCACCACATCTAAATGTGCCTTTCCTGCATCACATTTAATCCTAGTTGTAATACTGATGGTAATAAGATTGATATGCAAACTGCTTTATGAAGAAAATATAAACTGCATAAAATAAACAGGTAATAATTATGTTATTGACATGACAGCAGCAAAAGTGGCAAATATTACATAATATAAATAACAGTCTTTACATGTTTCTTTATTCTTTTGGGTTATGTGCATAAAAAAGTCACTAGATGTCAAATACCATAATGAATTGAATCTTCTAAATGTTTTTAAAATGTGATAAATCATAGTCTAACATAATTGGGACCAGAATAACCTTTAATTGAGAGCTCAGCACAGGGTAAAATCAAGGGGGTAACACCAGAGGGTAATATAAAACTGAAAACCTTCCACTCAAAAACAATGTTCAGGCTAACTCAATTGTAAATGTCAAAACTGAGATAGAAAGACAAGGTGCTTATCAGCATTGATTTTATTGAATGATGGATAGGTTTGAGGAGTTAAATAGCCTAATCCTGATTGTAATGGTTTCTTTAAATGAATGGTTTGGTCATTTCTTTGTGATATTCATCAGCAGATTGACACCTTGTGAGAATGGTATTGCTGAACTTTAATCAATCACTCACAGCTGTACATGCGGATTCCACTTGCTTGAGTGCCTCCTAATTCTTTGCTCAAATATTTCTGTTCAATAGTTTGGCTGAGTTGACTCTGCCTGCAGAAACTGTTTTATCTGCAACAGATGAGTGAGTTAAGCTCATTGCTTTTATTTTTTTTGGCTCTTTGCGTTTTTATATTAATTCATTTCATGATTTAAAAAAAAAAATTGATCTTCTCTGAAACCTTATGGCTCTTTTAAAGTACAGATAAAGGGAAGGTGAGTTGTCTCCAGTGTAAAGGTAGAGTGGTTTTCCTCAGTGTGAACTTAGGGGTAAACGGGCAGACACATATCCCGACAGCAGTTACAACAGTTAGCAGACCCCCTGTTATTGACCAGACCAAACCCCCCTCAAAATATATTCAAAAAGTAGTCTAGATTAACTTTTTCTTATTTTAAAGGTAACTGTACAATGTTGGGTTCCAGATGCAATTCGACTGATCAAATTACCTGATTTGAAGCAGAACACACTTTATTCTTACACTATAATTAAAATACAACAAAAGAAAGAAAACATTGAATAATTTAACTCTATTGGAAATCTTCACAAAACAAAAGATTATTTTGCTACTAAACAGCAACTGTTCCACTATAGTAACATCCTATAAACAGCCTCTTGACAAAGGCAACTTCAGAAAAATAGATAGTCTCACACGCAATTCTCCAATCTAGGAAGAAAAACATCAAGGGAAAACTCTGAGAGAGAGAGAGAGAAAGTAGCAGGGAGAGATGTACTGCAGCTTCTACTCGCTTCAAGATCCAGCAGCAACTGATAATGAGAAACTAACACTAAAAATCCTGGTTCTGTGGGAGCTTGTCCCACCCATTCAGGCTGCTGCTATTGTTCTGACTTAATAACAACCCAAGGCCTCACAAGCTGTTTAGTTTATGGGAATCAATGGACAGCTCATCATCTCTGCCTTAAAACCTCTCATCAAATCAACTCAGGACAAAATACATCTCTTAAAGCCATGGTATCGTCACAAACCCCGGAAGTACTTCACTGTCTGCAAAACACTTTTGGACTGAAGTCACGCAATATTCCATATAATTCAAAAGATTTCTTTCCCATTTTTAATTCAAGTTCAGGATTTATGTTCAACTTTCGTTACTTTAAATTTGTTTTCCAATAGTTCTTGGAAGTTTGGTTCTATATTTGTTACTAATTTAATTCTATTCATTGATTGCTTTTCTTTAGTTCGTTCTTTACTTTATTAATGTTTTTTTTTTGTTTACTTTTTGATGCAGAGGGGACCAGCTAATGGAATAGACAAAAGTTGTGCTTCAATAGTTACTAAGAGTTCATATTCTAAATAATGCTTTGCATGACAAGAGACTTTTAATTACTCATGCTTTTAGTTCTGGTTCTCAACTTAAAGCTCCTTATTACAGATTCACTGATGAATTATAATAATATTTCATTACTTGCCTTTCTCAAACCCTTTCATAATGTTGAAAAGTTCGATTCAGCACTCATTAATCTTCTTTGCTCTAATGAATACAGTCTTGAATTTTCAAATGCCTCATTATCACAATGTCTCAATTAATCTATGTTGAATCGTTTGTTTCATTTATAGAATAAGATACCTAAAACCACTCACAAATGCAGCAAAGAATATCTGAAATAATACACCAAATCCCACCACATAGAGAAAGGCAGAAATTTCTCTTGTTCCTCCTTCCTCTGTCAATTTTTATGATTTTGCACCAATAAGGCAAGAAAGGAAGATTTGGATTTATATAGTATGCTTCACAATTTCAGTACTGTATGTTCCAAAAAGAGTTTACAGGCAATAAAGTAACTTGTTTAAGCAGCGTAGCTATTATGTAGATTACTTACAGTGTGGAAACAGGCCCTTTGGCCCAACAAGTCCACACCAACCTGCCAAAGCGCAACCCACCCATACATTTACCCCTTCGCCTAACACTACGGGCAATTTAGCATGGCTAATTCACCTGACCAGCACATCTTTGGACTGTGGGAGGAAACCGGAGCACCCGGAGGAAACCCACACAGACACAGGGAGAATGTGAAAACTCCACACAGTCAGTCGCCTGAGGTGAGAATTGAACCTGGGTCTCTGGCGCTGTGAGGCAGCAGCACTAACCACTGAGCCACCGTGCCACCCACTTTTGTAGGAAAAGCAACAACGATGTATATACATCAGGATCTCACATGCAAAAACATGTTAAGAACAAGATAATCTGTTTTTGAGATGTTGATTGAGGATAAATATTGTCCACGACAAAGGAGATTGCCCCTTGTTTCCTTCAAAATATATTCCACTGTGCTGCACTAGAAGGTCAGGCTTGATTTTATGCTTCATTCACAGGACTCTGCTATCCCCATATCACAGAATCACCAAATTATTGTGGCACAGCAAGATGCCATTCAGTCACAGAGTCATAGAATCAGAGAGTCCTACAGCACGGAGACAGACCCTTTGGTACAAACTAGTCCATCTCAACCAAAGGGTCCATCCATCCTAACTCCATTTCCCTGCACTTGTCCCATATCCTTCTAAACCTTTCCTATCCGTGTATTTGTCTAAATGCGTTTTAAATATTTTTAATGTATCCACATCAACGACTCCCATGGCAGCTCTTTCCATAGACATACCACCCTCTGCGTAAAAAAATTGCATCTCAGGTTCACTTTTATTCTTTCCCATCTCACCTTAAACTGATGCCCCCTAGTCCTCAATTCCCCACTCCTGGGGAAAAGACTAGTGCATTCACTCTATCCATGCCTGTCATGATCTTATAAACTTCTATAAGAGCCCCCCTCAGTCTCCTGTGTTCTAAAGAAAAAATGTCCTATCTTGTTCAACCTCTCCCTATAAGTCAGACCATTGAGTCCTGGCAAATTCCTTGTAAATTTCTTCTGCACTCTCTTTCCAGTTTAATAACATCCTTCCTAGAGCAAGGTGACCAAAACTGAACACAATACTCCAAGGGCAGCCTCACCAACGTCCTATACAACTGCAACATAACTTCCCAACTTCTATATTTAATGCCTTGACTGATGAAGGCCATGTTCCAAAAGCCTTCTTCACTGCCCTGTCTACCCAAGACTCTACTTTCAGAGAACCATACACCTGAACTCCAAGGTACCTCTGTTCCGCTACACTCCTGAAGGTTCTACCATTCACCATGAAACTCCTACCTTGAATTGAATTTCCAAAATGGAAGAGCTCATAGTTATCTATATTAAATTCTGTTTGCCATTTCTCAGCCCATTTCCCCAGCTGATCAAGGTCCTGCTGCAATTTCTGATCAACTTCCTCACTGTCCATAATCCTGTCTATTTTCACGTCTTCTGCAAACGTACTAATCATGCTTTGTACATCCTCATCACTCCACTAATCACAGGCCTCCAGTCCAACAAGCATCCTTCCACTACTACCCTCTGCCTCCTACCATCAAGCCAATTGTGTATCCAATTTGCCAGCTCCCCTGGATTCCATGTGATCTAACCTTCCAGAGTAGCCTAACATGTGAAACCTTATCAAAGGCCTTACTGAAATCCATATAGACTACGTCTATCATCCTGCCCTCATCAACCTTCTTGGTCATTTCCTCAAACAACTCTAACAGATTTGTGAGGCATGATCTCCCATACACAAAGCCATGCTGACTGTTCCTAGTAATACTCTTTCTTTCCAAATGCATGTATATCTTATCTCTCAGAATCTTCTCAAGTATCTTACCGACCAGAGATGTTCGGTTTGCTAGTCTATAGTTCCTGGTTTTTCTTTGCAGCCCTTCTTGAGTAAGGGCACAGCATTTGTGACCCTCCAGTCCTCTGGGACCGCACCTGGACAAGTATCCTCACTCTTCATATCAGTAGCAGCTATATTTTCTCATGCCAACCTCCTGGCTTTTCTCTATACCCTTGAATACTACTACAATCTAAAACAAAAATCCAATGTCCTCTTGCATACTTCAGTAAAACTTGCCTCCACCACATTTCCTGGTAGCGCATTCCATCGGCTCAAAAAGTGCTGTGTGTAGAATTTTTTTTTTCTCACACCACCTTTTCTTCATTTGCACATCACTTTAAATCTATGCCTTCTTATTCTTGTTTCCTTTACAAACAGAAGGAGTTGCTTCCTATTTACTCTCTCCAGCCTGCTCATGAGTTGGAAGACCAGAATCCAATCTCCTCTCTGCCTTATCCTCTCTAAGGAGAACAGTTCCAACTGTTTCCATTTTCCTCGTACCTGAAGTTTTTCTTACCTGGAACCATTCGTAGAAATTGTTTCTGCACTCGCATGCATTCACATCTCACATATAGTGTGATGCTCTCAGCACACAGTGTTATTGGTATAACTGCTTTCATTAACATAGGAAACTACTGCAACAAACAAAATGTTCTCAGTTTTAACACTAAAATCACTGTGAAAATTACATGTACTCATCAAAACTGAGGGTAACATGAATAATCTCAGCAAAACATCATTCGAGTCTCAAATCTTGGACAGTGTTAGGGGGCAAGAAGGGGAACACTGTTTCTTTGGTTTGCATCTATTGCATAACAATTTATGTCAATTTTATGCAAAATATATTCAAACATTGTAGTTCATCTCTCTATTTAAAAAAAAACTTAATCAGCACTTCATGGAAATAGTTTTAGAATGATGTCTGATAAGTTGTTTCTTAATAGCACTTTGACTAAACTGCCTCAATGAGACTGTTTAATTTACTAATCTGAAATAAGAGAGCAGTATAAACTAACCTGAGTGGAAAGTACAACACCATAAAACCCAAATAAATCGGGACCTGAAGAAAAGTTCCATTTAAATGCAGCTCCTCATTAATTGTAATTTCCCATTAATTTGTGCTTATTGTACACGTAAGTTGAAGGAATACGTTGAGCACTTCTCAAAGCTTGGCAACCAGTTCTCTGAAACACAAGGAGATCCAGCACTGAATGAACTTCACCAGCTGACCCTCCTACAAACTGTAGCAGTGAGTGTTTGGCAAGGTGGGCCTCTACTTATGTCATCAAAAGTGCGAGTGTATGAGAATACATTCCTGTACTGGATTGTACATCAGCAACAATTAAGAATACTTGAAAACTTCCATCAACAATGCCATACCTTCATCCTCTGGATTGAATGGGAGGACTAGTAAATAAATGCTATTTTCCTTCATGAAGCCAGTTCTGCAAACTAAGATTGCATCAAGGTAAACTTCCTGAAAAACCAACTATGGTGGGCTGGACACTGCTCTTGAGTAGCTGTAAACTATCTCCCTCCCACCTAGTGCATGCACTTGTCCTGTGTTTCCAACTCTCAAATTGTCAGTGTTCCAGGAGATGACAAAGAAAAGACTCCATGGACACTCTGAAGAGAGGCAGCACTGACAGTAGTGACTGGGAGGAGGCTGCTACCAATTGTGAAAAATGGTGATAACTTCCCAGTCAAGGAGCACCAGGCTTTGGATTCAAGCACCTTAATGATGAGGTAGAGCAGTGGTAGAGAAGGATAGAAAAACAGAGCAAATTCTACACCTGATAGCTCACTATTTAGTGGGATTTCTGTTCTATGTGCCCAATGATATCTGAGTCAAGAATTGTCTGCTCATCTACATGAAAATCCAAAACAGAAATCAGTGAAGTTGAATAGATGCCTTCCTCAAATCAAGTAACAGCTGACAGGTAGATTTTTAAAACCAATATTGAGTTGGAACAAAAAAAACTACCGTCAATTTTACTTACATGGAGTTCATGTTGCCACTGGACAGGATATTGGTTATACTACTTTTGGAATACTGCATGCAATTCCAATTCCCTGCTATAGAAAAGGATGTTGTAACACTCGAAAGGGTTGAGAAAAGATTTAGAAGGATGTTGCCAGGATTGGAGGATTTGAGCTTTAGGGAGAGGGAGGGGCTATTTTCCCTGGAACATCGGAGGCTGAAGGGTGACCTTATAGAGGTTTATAAAATCATGAGGGGCATGAATAGGATAAATAGACAAGGTCTTTTTCCCCAAGGTAGGGGAGTCCAAAACTAGAGGGCATAGTTTTAAGGTGAGAAGGGAAAGATTTAAAGGGAGTTCAAGAGGCAACATTTTCAAGTAGAGGGTGGTGCATGTATGGAATGAACTGCCAGAGGAAGTGGTGGAGGCTAGTACAGTTACAATATCTAAAAGGCATCTGGATGGATATATGAATAGGAAGGGTTTGGAGGGATATGGGCTAAATGCTGGCGAATGGGACTGGATTAATTTAGGATATCTGGTTAGCATGGACGAGTTGGAGGTGATGGTGGTAAAGAAATAGTGGCTTCCTGATATTTTTAGATTAGATTACTTACAGTGTGGAAACAGGCCCTTCGGCCCAACAAGTCCACACTGACCCGCCGAAGCGTAACCCACCCAGACCCATTCCCCTATATTTACCCCTTCATCTAACAGTACGGGCAATTTAGCATGGCCAATTTGCCTAACCTGCACATTTTTTTGGATTGTGGGAGGAAACCGGAGCACCCGGAGGAAACCCACGCAGACACGGGGAGAACGTGCAAACTCCACACAGTCAGTCGCCTGAGGCGGGAATTGAACCCGGGTCTCTGGCGCTGTGAGGCAACAGTGCTAACCACTGTGCCACCGTGCCGCCCACTATGGATATGGATCCTCATTACAGGATGCTTTTGGATGGCATGAAACAGATTGATAGGGAAGCTGTCAATTTGAGAACAAAGACTTCAAGAATGGGACCTTTTCTTTCCCATGAAAATGTAAATAACTGGGCCTTCTCCTTTCAAGTCTTGCAGCTGAGCAGGAAATAAGTCATTATTCAAGATGAAATTGGGCTAGTGAGGAAGGCAGATGGGTATTAGGTGTATAAACATCATTCTAAGTATTTGCTTGCATGGGAGATAAAAATTGGCAGATTGTTGAGGTCAAATGATTTTTTTGTTGTTGTTGCTTCTATGCATTTACATAAACTCAGCATAGTTGCCACTGAAAGTCAAGAGGCAAGGGAAAGGAATTGAAACTAGATTGTGGGAAATATGGCATTTAACATTGCCCTTTACCTCAGGATGAAACTAAATGAATGGAAGGATCTGTCTATGAAGGAATGAACTGGCCAAGCTACATCTAGATTAAAGAATAGATGTCTGGCATGCACCTTCAAGCCTGTAGCTTTCCAAATTTGAAAATACAAAACCGAATGCTGAACTGATGAAATAGCAGTAGTCTGGGGAAACTATAATGGATTCAGTCGAAGTTGAACCTGTAGAATCACATTTTTTCTTTTCTGGCAAGTGACTGTCATTGGGAAGGCTGTCATTGGGAAGGCCAGCATCTGTTCTCCATCCTACTGTCCTTGAACAGTTAAGAACAAAAGACATATTCTTATAGGTCTGGAATTGCAAGCAGACCAGTCTGGTTGAGAACTAATAAAGGCTAGTAATGGCAGGTTTCAGCCTGAGAGGGTGTGTTAGTAATTGGAGTAATTTAAGAAACAGAAGCTAAGAATAGAAGGGTTACATGGATTATGAGTACAGCGACAAAATCTTGGGGGAGGTCGAGAACAATTGAGGATGGGGAAGTAGACCTTGAAATAGATAGAAAGAGTCAAACATCTATGCAGCAAAGCATTGCAAAGGAAAAACATCAAAATGTGTGTGTATGACCTGCATGTCAGTGGAAAGGTTGGTTGCTACAGTTGATAAGGAAAGCTACCCTTGCAAATGAATCTTTTGAACAGTTACACAAAGCATAGCTCTATAAATATCAAAGTGTCTATTATTGCAGGTGTAAGCTGTTCACTGGGAATGGACATGCTGTAGTCGTTGGTCACTTAGCAACCAATGAATCCAAATAAGGTCTATCATTAGAATCCATTGAGTTGCTCTGGGTGCAAATTTGTTACAGACTTCAATGAACTCTCCTTTTATGTTTCCTGTCAGAAGAGATACAGAGTTCTGTCAAAAAGGCTTTTACGTTTCCTTGAGTTTAGAAATGGAGGGGTGCGCTAATCAAAACGCAACTTGGTGATCCAAACCTAGAGGTGAGGGAAACACCCGAACGGAAGCTCAGCAGTGCCAGGGCCAACCAGCATCAGACCTCAGAGAACATCAAGACAGTGAACCATGGAATAGACAGGCCCAAACAGAATCTGAAAAAAAAATCATGGGAGGGTGCCGAAAGCATTCGGCAACAGAAGTTAGTAAAGTGAGTAAATTGTTACACAAAACTAAAAGAGTCCACAAAGATGGGGAGAAAATGAGCAATCATGTCTTTATAGAACTCCACTGTTGGGAACCCAGTTGAGTCAGTTTTCGAGAGACACCAAGACACAGCTGCACAGAAAATGAAACCCAAACCCCATCAGTCCAGGGGAGTCCTCGCAGTTGGGGACACAGAGGGGAAGGATGAGTTCTTCCTGTGGGATGTGGTAGACCCACAATACCATTCTGACTTTCCTGATAATTCCTCGGATTGGCAGAATTAATTCTGGGTGCTCAGAGATTGAAGGGCATAGCGGGAAACCAGTTTTAAAGTGGACACCACAGAGGATGTTTTGATCCTTTCAGAAAATTAACATGTTTAAGGCCAAAAGATTTCAGACTATATTCCATTTAACTATAGGGCTTGGGGATCACTAAAATCAGAATAAGGGACCTGCTACACTTGGTTACAACAGGAAAGAGAGAGAGAGAGAGAGAGAGATTGCAGAGACCTTATATATGATTCTTCATAATTAAATTTATTTATGAAGCACTGTTTACACAGCTTTAACCATTATTCAATTGACAGACATGGGAGAAGTTGACTTTGCCTCTGTGCACCGAGGATCTCCCTCCGTTATGGCCACTCCTGCAGTAGAATTGCAAAGAGAACTGGGGTCATGGTTCATTTCTCTCAAAACAGAAACTGGGAATGAAAAATAATGTACCAAACAAGGCAGTGAGCAGCCACCAGAGGACAAACCAGACCGTCAAGCCTTGCTGGATGAGAAATGTTTTGCACTTAGATTATTAATGTTTTCACCAAGGTGTTCCAACATGAAGACAGACAGCAGAACCAAACTATCTTTTCCACATCTACGTTCGCGAGACAGTAAAATTAAACTATTAAAGACCCCCAATATTGATTCCAATTGATCTCAATCATACTTTTCAACAAACAATCCCAGATTTTGTAAGTATTTAATTTCCAGACATCAGTTTTATATCTTAAATAAAAATCTTAACTTGTTATTAGATACACAGTAATTTTAGCAGAGAAAAAATAAACATGCTAAACTGATGATTTACATGTTTTAAAACCAAACTATTTGTTTTCTGTCCCTATTCACATAAAACACAGATATATAAAGCCAAAAGAGAAAATGCTGGAAAATCTCAGTAGGTCTGGCAGCATCTGTAAGGAGAGAAAACAGCTGACATTTCGAGTCTAACTGACCCTTTGTCACAGATATATAAACACAGTTAAGGGATAAATGAAAGAAAATAACAAACTTAACCAGATCGTTTAAATAGTTTTCATGGTGTATTTCTTCACAGGCACAGATATGGATTGCCAGTTGCTTTTCTGGAACCACCGTGTAGAGTCAACTTCTCAATTCAGTCAGGTACATATAGTAATATGTCTAACTCAGCTTTCAACTCTATGGGCTTCTGGACGCTGGTGTGACAGATTAGGCTGGGAGTTTTCAAATCTTGATGCTGTCTTGAGAGCAGCCAAACCCATCTCCACTGAAAATACAGTTAATAAATAAAACAAATTCAACTCTGGTTCCATCCAGACTAAATGACTTCCCATGGCCCCTGAATTACTATTCAACAACTGCCAACTGCATGAACGAGGGTCTGTTCTAGACATGCTGGAACCAGTTTCCCAGTTACTGATGTGTTAATAGCCAAGTCCTGTGATTTGTTGAAGCACAATATTCTTCCCAGTGTTGCTGCGTCTGTTAGAATTTAACAATCAAGGCTCAACCGGCAATTAACCTCCAAGCCTGGCCTCACAATCAAACAAAGCTTATTTGGTCTGTCCTTTTCCTTTTTACCATCCACTGTTCCAAAGTTCCTAAATCATTTCCAGCTCATAATTCCCAGTTCACAACACCAAACCAAAACTGATAACAGAATGACAATAAGAAATAACGAAAAATCAGCAAGGGTTCAAAGACTAGTGACAAAACAGGGGGTTGTATTAATGGAGGAAAAAGGGTTTTGTGTTGTAGAAATGTTCAAAACTGCAAGATCACAGTGAATAATTAGCTGAAAGGAAAACTTTCTGACATGATTATGAGCGATGACTTAGTCTTTCCGAAAGGAAACCTAGACAGTGAGAGAACAAGAATCTGAATTCCCTTGTGAATAATAGAAATCACTAATGGAATGAGATTATCCTTTCAAGTTTCTCTGTGGATTAGAATATCCATGACAAAATGGAGAAAAGGGTGCAGTAAAATAACTTGTACAGATGTAGACTAAAGGGAATTATAATTTTCCCCTCAGCGTAGCTACTGAGCATGTGCAAAAGGGCCTACTTCATAATGGTACAATGTCACATGAAATTAGAGTCTCTATGGCTCCAGGTTAGATGATCTCACTGAGCATCCAATATATTTAGCTATGTTCAATAGAGCCTGTTCTGTTCACAAGAGTATCGATCCCACATTAATGCGCTCAGTCAGACCTGACTGACTAATTTGAGCAATATCTCTTTCACGTGCTGAAAATGCTCTGAGGGTGGGCAGAGCACACAGAGCAGTATCCCTGCCAGTACTGCCGGTCACGTCAGTCCATCCTTTTCACTCATATTAATTGTGCCCATTTAGGCATAACCATGTCTTTTAGTGGCAGCTTGTGACACAAAGTGTGCATATGCAGAGCTGTCCACATGCACCATGTGAACCTTTCAGAGCTGCCAGGAGACACAGCCAAGCCATATACTCTGGAGCTTGATGTCCCCTGCACCTCCACCTGCACTTATTGTAATAGCAGCAGTGGCCACTACTCTCAGTGGTTCTGCTGAATGCTGAAGGGGAGTCAGCTTCCAGTTTTCCAATTTGCAGACAGGACCTCTATAGTTAGAGACCTGTGAATCCTGAATACTAACTGAGTAGATGAATTGAATTGAATTTATTGTCACGTGTACTGAGGCACAGTGAAAAGCTTTGTCTTGCGAGCAATACAGGCAGATCACAGAGTTAAATAGCATAGGAAAGTAAATAGTAGGTAAACAGCAGCAAAAACGAAAACACAGATACAGGCAAATGATAAGAGTTTGTGAGTCCATTCAGTATTCTAACAACAGTCGTGTAGAAACTGTTATGAAACCGGCCGGTGCATGTGTTCAGGCTTCTGTATCTTCTCCCCAATGGGAGAGGTTGTAAAAAACCTTTACAATGGTGGGATGGATTGTTGAGAATGTTGGCGGCCTTTCCTTGAAGCGGGCCTGGTAGATGGATTCTATAGAAGGGAGGTTGTCCTTTGTGATTGTCCATGCCGAGTTCACCACTCTCTGTAGCCGTCTCCAATCTTGAATGGTACAGTTGCTATACCAGGTACTGATACATCCAGACAGAATGCTCTTGATGGCGCACCTATAAAAGTTGGCAAGGGTATTCGCCAATGCCTGAGGAAGAAGAGGCATTGTTGCAGAATGCTCTTGATGGCGCACCTATAAAAGTTGGCAAGGGTATTTGCCATCATGCCAACTTTCCTCAGCTGCCTGAGGAAGAAGAGGCATTGTTTGGCCTTTGTATTTAGTGCATTAACATGAAGAGTCCAAGAAAGCATGTTGTCAAGCTCCCAGGAGCTTGACACTCTCCACTCGTTGCACCTCTGTGCTGCTAATGTGTAGGGGGGGGCATGAGTAACATCCCACTGAAAGTCAATAATGAGTTCCTTGGTTTTGCTGCATTGAGAGCTAGGTTGTTCTCAGTGCACTATTTTTCCAGGTCTTCCACCTCCCATCTGTAGTCTGCTTCATCGCTTTCTGAGATTTGACCAACTATGGTGGTGTCATCAGCGAACGTGTAAATGGCATTAGTCTGGTTGGTTATTAATTGAGTTGAGGAACCTAGGAATTGCCATGATAGAGTAGTCACCAACTCTCCAGCCTATGGAAGCATAACTAATGGAGACATTGATCCAGCCCAGATAAACTATTTCCTTTGATGCAGGCGTTGAGAACAATGGAATATAATTTTAAAGTTTGAAGAAGAAATCACAAAGCACTTTGAGTCTCTGACACAAGAATTCTGTTGAGGCTGGGTCAATTGAAAATTTTCAGAACTGAGATGAGCAGATGTTAGGAAAGGGAATTGAGGATTGAAAAACCAAAATGGGTAATTGGAGTAAACATGCAGATCAGCCACCATCTAATTGAAAGTCTTCACGGTAGGAATCATTATTATTGTCCCTATAATCCTTGCCATTTTAATTTTTGCAGATAAATAGAAGTAATCACATTGCATATAAAAATAGAAATTGTTGGAGAAACTCAACAGGTTTGGCAGCATCTGTGAATACAAAGCAGAGTCAATGTTTCCTGTCCAATGACCAATCATCAGAATTATCATAGCTAGGAAAATATGCGATATATGCTGGAGACAGGGGGGTTGGGGTGAGGGTTAAAGGAGCCCAGAGGAAGAGAAAGACAGTTTGGCAGACAAAGGAATGGATAAGGGCAAGCCAGGGAGAATGAAAAGTTGATAATGTAGACCATTCTAAGTAGGTGGAGATGAGTTGACTGCATTGAAAGCCCATGACATGACAAGGCCTGAGGTGTAGGGGTGGGTAAAGGACATGGAAGAAGGTGTTCAGGCTCTAAAATTATTGAACACAATATCAAGCCCTGAAGGATGCACAACCCCCAATTGGAAATGAGGTGCTGTTCTTCCAGATTGCCCAGAGCCTCACTGGAGCACTGCAATAGGCCTGAGACAGAAACATTAGTTGGTAGTGTGTTGAAGTGGCAGACAATTGGAAGCTCAGGGTCATTTTTGTGGACAAAATATTGATGTTCTGCATAGCGGCCACCCAGTTTGTGTTTCATCATATTGTGAGCAGTGAAGACAGTAGGCTAGATTAAATGAAGAGCAGGTAAATCACTGATTTCCCTGGAAGACATACCTAGGACCTTAGATAGTAAGGAACGAGGAAGTAATTGGGTGGGTGTTACACCTTCTGCATTTGAATGGGCAGGTGTTGTGGGGACATGGGGAAGTGTTGGGAGTGGAGGAGGAGTAGACCAAGTTTCCCTGAGGGAACGGTCCCTGCAGAGTGCTGACAAGGGAGGGGAGGGGAATATGTGTCTGATGGTTCAATCCCACAGGAGATGGCAGAAATGGCAGCTAATGATCTGTTGGATGTGCAAAGTGGTGAGGACAGAAGCGTGGGAGAAGGGTTGGACACGCCTGAGGGCCCTGTCGACCACAGTGACAGGGAATCCTCAGTTGAGGATAAAGGTGGACAATGCTGATGCCTCCTTGCAGAAGGTAATGTAGCATGTATGTTGTCAACTAATTCTGTCCCACTGTGGGATGTTTCTGTACTATCTCCTCTATAGTGGTCTTAAGCATTGAAACACCACTACATTCTAAGAGCTTTGTTATATTTTGTTCACCTTCTCTGAAATTTTCTGCTGAATAAAAATTAGCACAGTTTCACTATGGCCAAGAAAATGTAGTTAGCAGGGTGAAAGATTGCATTAGGTCAGTAAAACTGTTTCATTCTCTCAATACATCATGCTCTTGTATCAAATCTTCTCTCGTTATTTTCATAGGGACCCTGCTCCACTTGTATTAAATCGGTTATGGCCTCCACTAAAAGCATTCATGCAATGGCATCACTCATAATATTTTCCAGTCAGTTTTAATAAAAACTCTTTAATGGTATTATTGAGTGCATGTAATGATACAAAAATTGATATGCATTTCTACAATAACAATCTTACGGACAGATGACTAATGATAGCCATTTATAAAATCATTTTTAAACAAAATGCATGCATTTCCTTAGTCCCTACCATCTTCCTATATAGGATTTGAAGACACTTGTCATTGTGATGTAACATACACATATACCAGTGGTGGAAGATTAGTCAGCCATATCTCATTTATTATAATCACGGGCCATGAAGGATGATGCTTCAGTGTCGTTATTATGAACATTTTTCTGCTGTTGATTTTAACTTGTTAGAAATGTTAGCCTTTAATTTTCCTCTTTAATTTGGGAAATGACAGAAAACGTATGGAGCAGCAGATACTGGAGCTGAAAGGACAGTTTGTAACACACAGCCCTGTATTTTCATCACTCACTATATATAGAACCCTATTGTCTGTATTTCAGTGTTTCTTTAAATTCATTTGCAGGATGAGGGGGGTCACTGGTTATGTCAGCACTTATTGCCCACCCCAGAGGGCAGTTAAGAGTTAAACACATTGCTCTGGGTCTGGAGTCAGGTATAGGCCAGTCTAGGTAGGGATGGCAGTTTCCTTCCCTGACGGACATTTATGAACCAGATCAATTTTCCCCCCAAAATTGTCAATGGTCATTGTTAGATTCTTAATTCCAGATTCTTTATTGAATCTAATTCCACCGTCTGCCATGGCAGGATTTGAACCCAGGCTCCCAGCCCTCATGATGTACCAACACGAAATTGTATGGTGAACATTAACTGGACCTCTGGATTAACAGTCTAGTGACAATATCACTAGGCCATTGCCTCCCCACAACCCTCCAAGCAGTAGTAAATCAAATGCCTCAATATTGGAGAGAAAACAGCGACAACAGATCTCTTAAAGCACTACTAATTTGGGTTTAGATTTACAAGACCTGTTTTGGAATACTTGGAGGTGAACCATTAGGAACTTCACAGCACTAACTTAGAAATCACCTCACTGTACTAAACAAACCAATCTTAACAACAAACCTATTCTCTTCAAGATGTAGTTCTTTCATCTTGCAGCCAAATGGTTAAAATACAAACATCCATCATATAAAACAATAACAGTCTATATCCTCTCTCTCTTTCTCTCTTCATATTTTGATCTAAACTACCATACAATTTCATGCTGGCACATCATGAGGGCTGGGAATGGAGACTCATCCAAAACAAAATTCACACTCATCCTCATCTGCCCAAGGTGGACTAGTTTCCAACTCTCTTTCCTGTGTGTTAACAATGCTGAATTTCTATTGCATCCTCTCCACAAAGTGAAGATATCAATTGCAGACCATTCAAATTTGAGATTTTGAGCAAGTGTAAAATCACAAATATAACCCTATTTGCCATTTGCAAAGGTGGCGGTGAGTTGACTTCTTTAATCACTGGCAGTCCAGTTGATGCAGTAAGTACATTAATGTATTCTCCCCCCACTTTAACAGGCTGACGATATGGTTCTACCTTCAGCACATTGCGGGCAGGTTTTAGAATCCCAATATGGAAGCAGGCCATTTGGCCCATCGAGTCCACATCATCCCCCAAAGAGCATTACACCCAGACCCTATTCCTGTAACCCTGCATTTCCCATGGCTAAACTACTTAACTTGCACACAATGGGCAATTTAGCTTGGCCATTCCACCTAACCTTTGGACTGTGGGAGGAAACCGGAGCACCTGGAGGAAATCCACGCAGACACAGAGTGAATGTGCAAACTCTACACAGTCAATGGAGGCTAGAATCGAACCCTGGTCCCTGGCGCTGTGATGCGGCAGTGCTAACCACCGAACCACCGTGCTGCATTGGGATGCCCGACCTCTGTGGTTAAGCAATATCAGTCAAGGAATTTGCGCATTGCTTCAGGCTGCCAGAGGTTTTGCCTCAAGACTGGTGAATAGGAAACAGAGTGGCGATTCAGGTGGGGGTGATGTATGCACAAGTATAAAATAAAAACCAAGTCAATCTAGAAGCCAGTGCGAATATTTCACGTTAAGTCACAAAGGAGCATGGCAAGGCTGGACGGCATTTATTTTAATGCAAGGAGTCTTGTAAGTAAAGCAGTTAATTTGAGACTGTTAATTAACTCATGGGGATGTGATATCATTGCTATCATCAAGATATGATTGGGGGAGGGACAGGACTGACAGCTTAATATCCCAGGGCTGTACAACCTCAGCAAGCTGGGGTTGGGTATAAAAGAGCAATGTTGAGCATAGAATCAATGAGGACAGCAAGAAAGGATGTTATCTTTGAGGATTCCTCAAACAAGGCAATATACGTAGAACTTAAAATCAAATTATTGCAGGTGTGCTATGGACCTCCAGTAAGTAAGAGAGAGATTGAAAGGCAGATATGTAGGTAAATCTCAGTGAAGTGTAAAATAACCAGATAATATTAACTTGGATAGACAAAGAATGAAAGAAATATAGGATGTGAAGTTCTTAAAATCTGCCCAGGAGAGCCTTTTAACCCATCACATAGAAATTGGTGCAACAGAAGTGCTGGATCTAATTTTCGGGAATGAATCATGGAAGGCAGCAAATGTGTCAGTGGTGAGCATTGCAGTGATAGTGATAATAATTTATTTAGATTTAAAGTACTTGTGGGGAAGGAGAAAAATGCCATGGAAATCAATGCTTTTAACATGAGGAAGGCTATTGTACAATAAGATCTGGCCAATGTTGACTATGAGTAGTTACTTGCATCAGAGCAGGGCAAGTCATTCAAAGAGTAATCATGAGAGTGCAAGGCCCAAGATATTTACATAAAAGTGAAGATCAATAGGTTCCAAGAACCCTGGATGTCAAGGTTGGGTAAAGAAGAAAATGGAAGCTTCTGACAGATACTGAGGGCTCAAAATAACACACGTTCCACAGGAATAGAGTCATAGAGATGAACAGCACAGAAACAGACCTTTCAGTCCAACTTGTCCTTGCGAACCAGTTATCCTAAATTAATCTAGTCCCATTTGCCAGTACTAGGCCCATATCCCTCCAAACCCTTCCTATTCATGTACCTATCCAGATGTCTTTTAAATGCTATAATTGTACCAGCTTCCATCACTTCCTCTGGCAGTTCATTCCATACATGCACCACCTTTTGCATGAAAAAGTTGCCCCAAATTCCTTTTAAATCTTTCCCAACTCAACCTAAATCTGTGCCCTCAAGTTCTGGACTAACCCAAACCTGGAAAAATACCTTGTCTATTTATCCTATCCATGCCCCTCATGATTTTAGAAATCTCTATAAGGTCACCCCTCAGCTTTTGATGCTCCAGGGAAAACAGCCCTAGCCTGTTCAGCCCTAGCCTGTTCAGCCTCTGTCTCTAGGTTAAACACTCCAGTCCTTTTCTGAACTCTTTCAAGTTTCACAATATCCTTCCTATATTAGGGAGATCAAAATTGCATACAGTATTCCAAAAGTGACCTAACCAATGTCCTGTGCAGCTGCAACATGACCTTTACTACACTCTCAATGCTCTGACCAATAAAGGAAAGCATACTAAACGCCTTCTTCACTATCCTATCTACTTGTGACTCCATTTTCAAGGAACTATGAACCTGCACTCCAAGGTCTCTTTGTACAGCAACACTTCCCAGGACCTTACCATTAAATGTATAAGTCCTGTCCTGATTTGCTTTTCCAAAATGCAGCACCTTGCATTTATCTAAATTAAATTTCATCTGCCACTCCTTAACCTATTGGTCCATTTGATCAAGATCCCGTTATACTCTGAGGTAACCTCCTTGGCTGTCCACTACACCTCTAATTTTGGTGTCATCTTCAAACTTACTAACTATATCTCCTATGTTCACATCCAAATCATTTATATAAAATGGATGGGATTAGTTAAAAAATAAATCAGGAGAGCAACATGAGAAAACACTGGCAGAAATCATGAAGGAAAGTGTAAAGATGTTTTATCATTATATTATTGGCAAGAGAACAATCAGGGAGAGAGAAAAACCCTTTAGGGACCAAAGTGGCAATCCATATGTGGAACTGGAAGGCATAGCTGAGATTTAAAATGCATCTGTATTCACTATAAAGAAGGACAATGTAAGTTTATACATCAGGGAGGGGACTGTGATATATTTGAACAAATCAGCATTGAGAGACAACCCTGTGAATTTCAAATACACATTTTGTACAAACATTGGGTGGCACAGTGGCACAGTGGTTAGCACTGCTGCCTCACAGCGCTAGAGACCCGGGTTCAATTCCCACCTCAGGCGACTGACTGAGTGGAGTTTGCACGTTCTCCCCGTGTCTGCATGGGTTTCCTCCGGGTGCTCCGGTTTCCTCCCACAGTCCAAAGATGTGCAGGTCAGGTAAATTGGCCATGCTAAATTGCCCGTAGTGTTAGGTAAGGGGTAAATGTAGGGGTATGGGTGGGTTGCGCTTCGGCGGGGCGGTGTGGACTTGTTGGGCCGAAGGGCCTGTTTCCACACTGTAAGTAATCTAATCTAATATCTTTTATACAGGCATGCCAGCTTCATTATGAAGGAAGTTGCTGCCATTATGTATTTTCCAACCAGTTTATTTGAAATCATAAGCTTTTGGAACACTGCTTCTTCGTCAGGTGACATCTTCACCTGATGAAGGAGCAGCGCTCCAAAAGCTTCTGACTACAAATAAATCTGTTGGACAGTAACCTGGTGTCGTTCGACTCCTGACTTTTTCCATCCCAGTTCAACACTGGCACCGCCAAAACATCTTTTTCAATTGCAGGAAATCATAGCGTCTGTTGGTGTGGTGTTGGAGAGGAAAAGCAATTTCAGGTCTAACTAGGAGTGCTTTGCAGTTGACACAATATAAATGTTGCATGTTAGCAATGAGTTCCAGGTTACAATGATATAATAGACATTATGACAGAGACTTTGAGGAGGAGCAGATGTCAAAGCTCACTCCTTCACGATCCTTATCTATTCTGCCCTCAAGTCTATCTGATATCATCACTACAGTGCATAGGGCTTATAGCATTCCTCAGTATTAACCCTTTTAGACTCTTACACAGCAGCACCCAGATCTCTCTGTTTCTGCACTCTCTTTACCATTCTACGATTTAATTTATGGTGTTGTAAATAAATCTGTTTCTCAAATGTTTCAAAAAGTGATAGACACTGAAATCTCTCTCCTGACTGGTTGGCATTTTTCTTCAATCACTTGTGCTCAAATAGTGTTGCTTAAATGATCTGTACTGTGGTAAGCTGAGGCACTATGTACTGAAGAGATCCTTGTCAATGGGCTGAAATTCATATCGAATTTGGCAGAGGGATTCTCGTTGCAAGGTTGAGTGAGTTTTGTCTCCTAATCTCACCAAACTCACTGGATTAATTGGCATTAAAGGCCTTATGGTGAATATCATGTCGATTTCCACTTCATCAGATCCACCCACCGTACCTGGAGTAACTCATCACTCACCGGAGATCCTGGAATTGACTGGTATACCTGACACCAATGCCATCTAAAGGATGACATTTCAAAATAGAGAGATTACGCTGCAGCTGTCCAGGGTGATAGTGAGACCACACCTGGAGTACTATGTGCAGTTTTGGTCTCCTTACTTGAGAAAGGATGCACTGACACTGGGAGGGGATGCAGGGGAGTTTCACCCAGTCGATTCCAGTAATGAGAGTGTTGACTTATGAGGAGAGATTGAGTAGACTGGGACTATACTCATTCGGATTTAGAAGAATGAAGGGGGATCTTACAGAAACATATAAAGTTATGAAAGGGATGGATAAGATAGAAACAGGGAGGTTGTTTCGATTGGTGAGTGAAACTGGAACTCGGGGGCAGAACTAAGGGGGAGCAGGTTTAGGACTGAGCTGAGAAAGAGCCTGTTCACCCAAAGGGTTGTGAATCTGTGGAATTCCCTGCCCAGTGAAGGAGTTGAGGTTACCTTGTTGAACCGTAAAGGAATTAAGGGTTATGGTAAGTAAGCGGGTGAGCGGAGCAGAGTCCACAGAAAGATCAGCCATGATCTTATTGAATGGTGGAACAGGCTCGAGGGGCCAGATGGCCTACTCCTGCTCCTATTTCTTATGATCTTATGTTCTTTAAAAGGTCATTGAGCATCCGGACAAGCAATGCCAGTCTGAGCTGCCCTGTACGGTTTCTGACATTTGCCCTGGACATGGCAGGCAGCGGGAAATCGGTGCCCAATTTCCTGGCATTGTCTCAGAGTTCTTTTAGAGGAAGTGGCGCAGAGTCAGGACTTTATCTTCCCCCGGGAACAGCAGAGGAAGCCAGAATACCAGGACATGCCAGCTTGGTTTGAGCCGAGAATAAGCGATGAGCTGAACCCGCTCTGGTTTACATGCTGCGTGTTCCCGATGGCCGGTTTGTACACCACTCATCGGAAACTGTGATGGGTTGGGCTGTTAACAAGACTTTAGCAACCAATGATGAGTGTTAATTGGGAATCTGCTGCCTTGTGAGAATCTCACCACGCCATTTGAGGTAACTGTACGGTGACACTGTGATGGAGTGTGCGAAATATTTCGCCCATTTATGCCACTCATTTCCCCATAGCTCCCATCGACCAAAGCCTGGTAAGACTCTGCCCTATCCATTTTATGGATTGGGACTAGCCAGCCAACTAAAACAGCATGATGGCAATTCTGTTTTTATTGTTTAATGCATGCTGCAGCCTTCCTGGTGGAACTAATATCTTCCCATACAGCTTGTGTAGACCTGGATATCGAGTACTTTCTGGGAACCTCTTGGTTGAGACATTGCACCATGAACAGCATCAATCTGCGGCAGCTTATCCTGTAAAGCAGAGACAGTAATGACAAGTTCCGTTGCCGTGTCTAAGATTAGGTCGCCTGCCAGTTGCTGTGAGCCAGTTGTAATTTTTGGATCCCCAGAAGCCCCTCAGCCTCATCGCCATTGCAGGTCTCCAAAAACTTCCAATGGTCAACCTGGGTCCATCAGATATGTGCATGGAGTCTTGTGAATGCAGGAAAGCTGCCATACTGCAGCCGCCATGTTGTTCGGACTGATTAGGGAACTCTCTTACCATTTGCCATAGGTGAATCAGAAGGATTTACAAGCTGATAATCGACGTGCTTGGATATGTTATGATACATCTGCAATGATCAACAAGTCCTGAGGTGTGGTGTGTGAATGCAGAGATTCTGACCCAGAGGGAGGGATGTTAACACTGCTCCAAACCAGGGTGATTTTATGTTGGCACAAAATCAACAATAATGTCATACATGGTACAGTCAGGCAAACAAAACAAGACAAGAAGAAAATCCACTTCCAACATAAAGCAAAGCTCAGCTGAAAAGACAAAGCAAAAATCTATTGTTAAACAGTCAGAGGTTTAGAATACATCAATACGTCATGAGCTGTGATTGAGTTAGGACTGCGCCTTAGGTGACAACTCAGGTGCGCAGTGAGATTGTGAATTAGAATTAATCCAGAGCAGAGTTTGATATTCCACCCTTACGTTATTCACTGCCTACCCAGTAAAACAGTCATACATGAACAAATACAGCCAAACCCAGACAACATACAGGTTCTGGCTGACAATTGGCAAGTAACATTTGCACCACATATGCTAGGCAATGGCCATCTCCAAAACAAAAGAATCTAACCAACTCCCCGCGACATTTAATTACTTCTAATCTCCAACTGTCAACATTGACCAGAAACTGAACTGGATCAGCCACACAAACATTGTGGTTACAAGTGTAGGTCAGAGGCTAGTAATCCTGCAGCAAGTAATTCACATTCTGACTCCCCAAAGCGTAATATACATTAGGAGTGGGATGGAATATGCTCCAAATCCATGGACAGGTCCAGCTGTACCTATTTTGAAGAAACTTGATACCATCCCATGACAAAGCAGCCCACTTGATTGCAGCCTCATGCACCACCTTTAATATCCACTCCCTCTCCCACTGATGCTCAGTAATAGTAGTGGGTAACATCTGCAAGATGCAAAGCAGAAATTCATGGGAGCCCTTTAGACAGCACCTTTCAAATCCACAATTACCGCAATTCAGAAGAAAAGAGCAACTGATACATAGGAACACCACCGCCAGCCATTTCCTTCCACGTCACTCACCACCCTGATGTTGAAATGTATCACACTCCCCAGTGGCATTCTGGGTATCCTTATACTCAATGAATTGCAGTGATTCATACACTGTACAGTTAGGCAAACAGAAACAAGACGAGAAGAAACTCCACTCCCAACATAAAGCAAAGCAAAAGACAAAGCAAAAATCTATTGTTGAACAGTCATCTTCTTCGACCAGGGATTGGCAATAAATGCTGGCTTATCCAGCAAAGCCTATCTCCCCTGAATGAATAAAAACTCCAGTCCATCAACCAAAGTCTGATGCCAACATGTTTTATGTCCAAATATTTCTCAATGGCAGCATTTAAAGACCAAACTTTTAATTGTATTGATTTACCTAAGCTGATCAGTAGATTAGAAAGGTTCCCAGGCAGTGTTAAAAAAAGTCAATTCTTAGTAGTTGCTGAGGATTTGATCTGTGAAATGCAATTAGTTTCTCCTCCACTTCACAGTCATCAGCTACTCACATTAAAACTGTCACCCACAAGGTAAGAAATCTACAAATGTGCAAATCTGCAAATGCATTCCATGATAATTAGAAAAAAAAGCCTTCTGGCTTTCAGTGGGGGATTTTAAAAATAATTTCTGTTTTATTATCTACATAAACTTGCAGTTCACTCAGTGTAGCCTTAGCTGATGGAATTGAGTCATTACAATCACTATGAGATGCTTATGCAGAGTGTCACAGATTATGTTTTCAAACTAATGCATCTGATGATAAAAAGTATGACTTTCCTGTTGTGATTCTGAGTTGATGGAAATTACCTCATTCAAGCTTAATTGCACACCGAGCAAGTAAAAGCCAGCTATCGAAGCATTCTGGCACAATTAAGGGCTTTATTAATGCAAATAGGTCTGGGGTTACTTAAGAGAAAAAACGTGCTCAGTAGAGAGTTGATCTGAGCTAATCCAACGTTGAAACCCAGCCATGATCGAATTCTCAAAGGACAACTGATCCAAATACCAAAGATTACTGCTGAGAAGTTTTATTTATATGACAAATTCACACTTGTTGCTTATGGATTAAATTGCAACCTGCTTCAATAGTCTAGCATTACAATGTGCAAGGAAATCCAGGAGCAGATTTTCCACTGGCTAAACCGTCATCATTCCAGCATTGGTTGGAGTTGTACATAGATACCTAAAGGAATCCCATTGCAGCAGACTCCAAATGAATTTGCCTGGGAAACTGGAATTTTCTATTGGGAAAATCCTTTACATCTGGAACCGTCCAAAAGTCTGTATTTTGATTGGAGAATTCAGAGCGTTAGAATTAAGTTAAGTAATTATTTAGGTAAAGTTAGACTATAAAATAGCAGTCTAACTCCGTAGTAACTATTAACATACCCCATGTTTATCCCAGACACCTTGAACTGCATGTCTTCAAAATCCTTGACACCCTACCTGGGTCTGAACCCTATTTTTCCACCTACCCATGCACACTGCCAGTCCCAGCCACCCCTGGCCACTGGCCCATCGCTGTCCCTATCCCTGCAATCCAAGACTTAGCTCTCCCACCCCTCATCCTTGTCGCAGGTCCTGGTACAAAGTCCCCACTTCTCCTTGCTGGACCTGACCCACCCGGACCTCAAAAACCTCCACTGCCCAGCCTGACTCTCCCCACTACTGGAGCCAAAACCCCCAGACCCAACATGAACTCCTTTTACCCTGCACTGGACCCAATTTCCCCTGCTCATCTTGACCCGTAAACACTGTACTACTTAACTGCACCCCTTCGCTGCTTACCCTCTGCCCAGTTGGCACTTCCCCATTCCTTCCCACAGCATCTGACCTGGAAATCTACCTAACCTGTACCCTACCTGCCTGGCACAATCTACCCCTCCCCACGTGGCACCGTACCATCTCTGCTTCCTAACATCACATTTCTCTACTTACCCCTTGACAACAAACTGTCAAGATGGCAGTTCAGACCGATAAATGACAGAATACAACAACTGGCTGCTGTCAAAAGGAGGCTTTGTTTGCCTTTACCTGACAGTTCCGTGCAGCAAATGAATGGTCAGAATAGAAGTACAGCGCCAACATTTCTGGGAGAGACCTGAGCAAAATCTTCTCTCAGAGCTCCCTTCTTTCGTAAAACAAAGAAAGGTGGGAGTCGCAATCTGCACGAGATTACCTTGACCCTCGAAAAGCCAGCCCTGAAAGTCGGGTTGACAGGTAGATTTTGTTGTCATGGTACACTTAGAAATTTGGAATCAAAATAAGTTACTGATCTTGGAAATAACAGTTAGAAAATAAATCATTTGTGGCTTAACTTATGAGTTAACTTTGACATTAAAGAAGGTGGCATCTCCTCAGCCCAGCTAGGCCATGTCTCCTTTATCAATTAGTTCAAGGCTGATCCATACCTCAACCTTAGCTCATATCCATTAAATACACTTTCTTATTAGGCATATGAATGAATAATAAAAGGGCAGCAAATGCCGGAGTGGGAGTGACTCGGGAACAAAAAAGAGATTGATGGATCGAGGCAGCTGACATGGCTGAGGTGTTTCATTGAATACTTTGTATCTGTCTGGACCAAAGAAGAAGAGGTTGCGTAGATGATGTTGAAAAACTTGGAAGTGCTAGTGTTGGTCTGGGGTGGGCAAAGTTAAAAATCACACAACGACAGTTTAAAGTCCAACAGGTTTATTTGGAAGTACAAGCTTTGTGAAGGAGCGGTGCTCCGAAAGCTAGTGCTTCCAAATAAACCTGTTGGATTATAACCTGAAGTTGTGTGATTTTTAACGATGTTGAATGAGGTAGTAATTTTAAAAACTGCAAGATTTAAAATTGATATGGAGGATGTACTGGATAAAGGTTGCCTGTATTTGATGTTGATAAAACCCCACGACCAGATGAGATGCATCCAAGAATACCGAGGGAAGCAAGAGTGAAAATCGCCTGGGTAACAAACATGACTTCATCATCTTTTAGGGTCTCGGGGTTGTGTCAGATGACAAGAGAATTGCAAATATTACAGCCCCGTTCAAAAATGCATACACAGCTAAATGCAGCACCTAGATATAGTCAATTTAACCTCAGTGGTGGGGAAGTCTCTAGAAGTATCACATTAGCATTTGGAGCAAAATTAATAGTCACTTGGACAAATGTGGTTTAATTAAGCACAGCTACCATCAGTTTGTTTTGAGCAAATTGTGGTTAGTTAACTTCTGTGACATTTTTGATTAGGTAACAGAGAGGGTGGATGAAGGTGACACAGTTGGTGTGGTGTACATGGTATTTGACAAATCCCCACACAAAGTTGGAACTTGTTATAAAAAAAGGGAAAGCAGCAACATGAATTCAAAATCTGTTGAGTGACAAGAAACAATGAACAATGGTTAATTAATGTGTTTCACACTGAAGCAAGTTTGTAGTGATTGATGTTATTTCTCTTGCTCTTTCTCACATAGTCATAACCCAGACCTTGGTATACAGGGCACCATTTCACAACTTGATGAATATACTGCTGACGTTAGAAGATTATTATGTTTTTGACTGTATATTTAAATTTAGGTTTCATGACTATTCTAAATCATGCATGACAACAAGCTTGGCTGTAAGTCAAAGGATCTGCTGAGCAAGGTGCAACATTCCCAAACCTAGGAACAAAATGCAAGAGCAGTACAGAGACTTGGTGTCTCCAGGCTTTTGGCCAGAAGAGAAAAGAGATGGAGGAAAAGAACAGATGTCAATGTGGTCAGCATGCAGAAGGTCCTTATAAACTACAGAAACTGGAGATGAATAAGAGACAGTCTTTAGTCAATGAGATCTACCCCACAGTCTTTAGAAATCTGGAAGATTTATTCAGATTTGGCTAGGGGGGAAAATGGATGATCAGAATGGTTTGATTGCTCGCAGTGAGTTTAAGGAACTCTCCATATCCTGATGGAAGCATTGGGAGGCAGCCACTCAAAATTATCACTCAGTCAGCCAAGAAAATGTGAAGTCAATGGAGGTTGGAAGCAATGAGGACTGTGTGCCTTAATGGCTGTAATTCTGTGGAGAACGATAAACATAAAAGGATAAAGATAAAAAATAGTTTATGCCATCAATCACCTGCAAAAAATGTTCGGTTAACATAGTGTTCAGTTCATAGTATTTCAGTCATTTCCTTCTGTGAAAACCAACAAATATGCAATCCTGTGACATTCTTTGCAGCTAATAACTGGAAGTCTGGTTTTTAACAAAACATTTTATTGGAATTGCAGAGACCCCAACAATATTGAAGCAGAAAATACAATGATCTTATAAAAGGCTAGTGTGTAACTTCAGAAGGTTTTTGTTGATGGAGGGGGTGCATAAATAACAAATGACATTTAATGCAAATGAAGTATAAAGTGATTCATTTTGGTTGGATGAATATGGAGAAACAATAGAAAATAATAAACACAATTCTGTAAGGATTGCAGGAGCAGAGTTGTTTAGGCATGTGTATACATCATTATAGTAGCTGAATAGTAGATTGAATGAAAGATTAGTAAAGTATCTGGCTCCTGTAATGATTGTAACGAGGTCAGCCAGGTGGACCTCTTAAAATATGAGGTCCCTGATTGGGGTTGTTGATCCGGTCCAATCAGGGAGCCCTGGCTGACAGACATAAAAAAGGGAGTGTCAGAGTATCTGTTCAATCTGAGAGCTGGCTCTGAGGAAGCTGGACCAGTATCAGGTACTTTGCCCTTGAAAATAAAGGGTGACTTGGTGACAGGATATCGGCCTCAGTGGAGTTATTTCAGTGGCAACGAGAGAACAAAAATGCTCCTGAAGAAATTCACTGGCAACAGTGGTCTTTGAGCTGGCAGTAAGCATTTTTAGCATCATGCTGTTATTTGGGAAGCTTGAGTGGTGTGATCCTGCTGTCAAAGACTGGGCCCACTATGTGCAAAGAATGTGTTACCTTTTTTTCGGAAAATGACATTGGGGCAGATGAAAAGCAATGAATAATTCTCCTGACAGCATGTAGACCATAACTTTCCCAGAGACACCAGATACTAAAACCTTTTCAAGAGTTGGCAGATTTAATTAAAGAATTTCATCCTCCTACGTCACCTCAAATTCTGAGATGCTATCGGTTTTACTTGGCAGTTCGAGAACCAGGGAACTCATGTCAGGATTTTTGACTAGGTTAGGAAGACTGATGGAGCCATGTTACATTGGTTTAACCCTTAATGAGATGCTGAGAGACCATTTAGTATGTGGGATTGATGATGCAACCATGCAAAAGTGCCTACTAGCTGAAGCCCAATTGGACTTTAAACAGGCACTACAACTGGCTTTATCATTGGAAAACGTGGCAAGTGGAGCAAATGAATTGCTGGGTATTCTAATGGAAGTGGACATCTTCAACAGTCTGACTGAGCTTGGGGAATACCATTTGAGTAAATGCAATTGCACAGCTCTAGGTCAGCCCATAGCAAAACCCTGAAACAAAGCCAAGCCTCAGTTAACATTTTCCTCAGAATCCGGGCCAGCAAGCCATTGTAGTTCATGCCGGAATGCAGACTCGAGGCAGCAAAAGAGACCCACTCGGCCTGAGTTGAGTGAAAGAACTCATAGGCTGTTATCCAGGGGAGTGCACACCCTGGACAGTCCACCCACAGCTCGCTTGGAACAGTTAAATCACTTAGCAGCATCCAAATCAGAACCAATCAAAATAAAGGTCTGGTTATATGGTCACTCGGTTTGAATGAAAGTTGATGCCGGTGTGGCCGTTTCGTGACCGCAGAACCAGCCTCTGGAGGTCGATACTGGTGCAGCTGTATCAGTGATTGCAGAACCAGGCCAAGTAGTAAATGCAGATACCTTGAACCACCTCCCACTGGCAGATACATCACCTGTGGAGCCGCCACTTGAAGAGTCCATTCTGGTTTTAAACATTCTGGGCACCCTTCCAGTCACCACTAACAGTATCAGACTGTGGACATGCAAAGATCCTGTCCTGGCAAGACTAAAGGAGCTGTTGGTGATGGGGCTAGCTAAAGGGACATCACAGACAGAATTGAAAACTTTCTGGACCCAGTGAGACCAGATCACCGTGGAGGAAGGCATTTTGTTACAGAGGAGCAAGAGTGATTGTCCCGAGCAAAGGTCAAAATACTGGCTGAATCTCACCAGCAACACTAAGGGGCTTCCAGAATAAAGATGATTGGTGAGAAGTTATGTCTGGTGACCAGGATTGGAAGCAGACATGACTGCATCTGTGAGGGCAGTGCCCAGAGCGCCAACAAGGTCAAAAATTCCTGCCAGCGGATCCCCCCCACACTCATGGGCATGGATGAGTAAACCCTGGACTCACTTACACGTTGACTAAGCCCACATGGGCTCAATGTCCACTCAAAGTGGCTGGACATGCATCGAGTTCATTCATCAAACAGAGGGAGATGATGGAAAAGCTGTGAGCCTCTTCTGCGATACACGGAAGTATTGGTCATAGACAACAGACCATCGTTTCCCAGCAGGGAATTCCAATATTTCCTAAAATTGAAATACATTCAGCATACAAATCCAGTTCCATACCACCCATCTTACGATGGTTGAGTGAAAAGAGCAGTCCAGACTTTGAAGGCAGGCTTTATTCGATACCAAACTGTCCCAGTGCCTATTTGATCACCTTGATCACTCCAGCAGAGTTGCTAATGGGGAGAAGACTCCACACCAGGGTAAATCCTCCCGGACCTGGTCTGGGAGAGGGTGAAACAGCACCAGAAATGCCAATGCCGGGCACAAGACTCCTCTAAGCGAGAGAGACAGTTAATCTCAGGGGATAGAAACCGCAGCAATGGCCCTGCATGGGTAGACGTGAGGGTCAGGTCCCATGACATTCGAAGTTCGGCTAGGAGAGGCAATCCTGAACAAGCACGTGGACCACATGAAAGCTGCACATTCGCAAACGGGGCAGGAACAAAACATACCCAGTCCCTCAGAAAAGCTGTAAAGGTTGTCGGAACTGGTGGGTTATCCTCCTCGGAAGAAACCTCCGAGATGTAGGTAGCGGATGTTGCAACCTCGGCGCCTTTGCCACCAGAAGAAGGGGTGAATTTCTTCTGAGACCCTCCGTCTGCAAGAGGCACACTACAGTACAGTACACACCACCAGCATCCAAGGCTGAATCAGAGGAACCTGACCCAGTACGGAAACGCCCCAGCAGAGACGACAAGAAAAAGAACTGGACTATGTCTTGGGATTTAGAAGGGGACGGATGTAGTGATTGTAACAAGGTCATCCAGGCGAACCTCATTGGATATGAGTTCTCACATTGGACCAGGTTAACAGCCCCAATCAGGGAGCCCTGGCTGACAGATATAAACAGGAAGTTCTGCTCACTCTGATTGCTAGCTCTGAAGAAACCGGACCAGTGTCAGAGACAATGCCCATATAAATAAAGGGTGGCTTTGTAACAGGATACCAGCTTCTGTGGAGTGATTCTAGCTTCCTTGCTTTTATCAAGTGGACATAGAATACAAAAGCAAGGAAGTTAGGCTCAACCTGTATAAAACAATGGTTCAGCATCGATTGAAGTGTCATGTCCAGCTCTAAGCACTACACTTAGGATGAATGTGAAGCCATTAGAAGACTGCGGAAAAGATGCACTAAAGTGAATTCATGACAAGGAACATTTGTTTTCGAGATATATTGGACAAGCTAGGATCGTTTTCTTTGGTGAAGAGAAGTTTGAAAATAGAGCTGATAGAGGAAGTCAAAATCAAAAGGGGTTTGGACAGAGCAAATTAAACTTCTACAACTGTTGGAAGAGAACCAGAGCAGATTTAAGGAAAGTGATGAAATAATGACAGCTTGGGGGAAAACTTTTCAATCTAGGAAGTGGTTAGGATCAGGCCCGCCCTGCCCTGAGAATTCGACAGAACCAAGTTCAAGTGAGGCATTTGAGGGAATTGGATTCTTATCTGAAAAGGGAGAATGTGCAGGCTGCAGACAGAGGGTGAGGAGTAGGACTAAGTGAATTGCTCCCTCAGATTGTCCACACAGCCTCTTTTTGTGTTGTAATCAAGTCATGATCCTATGATTTTCATCAAGCAATTTGGAAAATCATTGCCCAGTGCCATTGCAAGGTTCATCAAATCAGAAACCCTACAGCATTGAAGCAGGCCATTCAGCCCATCGGGTCCACACTGACCCTCTAAAGAACATTCCACCTAGACCCATTCCCCTACATATCCACGTAGCCCTGCATTTTCCATGGCTAATCCACCTAGCCTGCCCATCCCTAGGTAATTTAGCATAGTTAACCAACCTAACTTGCACTTCTTTAGACTGTGGGTGGAAACCAGTGGACCTGAAGGAAACCTACACAAACACGGGGAGAACGTGCAAACTCCACACAGACAGGTGGAATCCAACCCGGGTCCCTGGCGCTGTGAGGCAGCAGTGCTAGCCCCATCATTGTGACCCCATTTTCCCCAACACATTGTCCTCATCCAAACCACAAATTCTTCCCCAAAACTCTGAAAGATCCATCACAATTTTTCTCCAGGGGATGCCTAACCATATCCCATATTGATACTGTATGTGATTCAGCCTTACAATCTTGTCTGGTTACAGAAAAATACCTGTAATAAATATTGCAAAGAAACTATTATGATGACAAACCAAGCTCGTCACCTTTCAAGAAAAAAAGGAAGAAGATAGAGAGGGTAAAACAAATCGCAAAATGTTTCCTTCTTTTGGGAAAAAAAGTATGTTTTGATGATGTTTGAATCTCTATGACAGGCAAAAGAAGCAGTATTTGATTACTGGGTTTGGGAGAACAAATGACAGAGTGTTGAGTTTAATAAGTCCAGAAATCACTTCAGATACTTCATCCTGATTCAGCTGATGCTTTTTCGATCATGTTATCATACCAGTTCGTACACAGACATTAAATTCATATTGTTTGGGGATTAAATTGCATCAGTGAGCTGCTTACTGCTTTTATTCATGCCAGTGAATTAGCTCCATAGGAATAGTTTTCAGCCATGTCATGCTTTGTGAAATTCATTCTATCTGGTTGTAGTTGTTTGATTGTGGGTTTTTTTCTGTGTCTTTCAAATTTATGATTACTACAATTTACTGAAGAGAAATTAAAGTGAAATAAAACCTGTATGTCAACTGCATCTGGCAAAACACACGCAAGGCCCACGTCAGTTGGATTCAATCTAAAACAGTACAAATTTACATTTCACTTTAAGAGGTGAATGATTGTAGTGGACGTGCCTCAGATTGTACCTATCCATAATGTGCAATTGAGGTTGTCTTTTTGTTTCAGCTTCTATAGGCTATTTTTAGCTTCCTCCTCTCAGGACTGCATCTATCAGCAAGCTTTGGCAGCATGGTGACTCAGTGGTTAGCACTGCTGTCTCACAGCACCAGGGACATGGGCTTGATTCCACCCTTGGGTGACTGGTCTCATGGAGTTTGCACATTCTCCCTGTGTCTTCATGGGTTTCCTCCGAGTGCTCCGATTTCCTCCCACAATCCAAAGATGTGCAGGATATGTGGTCTGGCCATGCTAAATTACCCATAGTGTCCAGTGATGTGCATTGGATTAGCATGGGGATGGCAGGGTTACAGGGATCAGGTAGATATGTGTGGGCTATTCTTCAAATGGTCGGTGTGGGCTGAGTGGCCTACTTTTACACTGTAGGGATTCTATGACTCATTCTTAGATGCAACTTAGCCCCTCTGATATTCAAGTATTTCTGATTAGGGCAGGAAGCAATTAGCGGAGGCACTGGGCTCATAGTATTGCCACTGGACTGATAACCCATGAACCGCAGCAGAATGTTCTGGAGACATATGTTCAAATCCCACCACAGCAGGTACCTTAAGCATTTGTAATAGACAATATTAATATAATGCAAATAAAAGATCATGTCAGCAAAAATGAGGACTGCAGATGCTGGAGATTAGAGTCGAGAGTGTGGTGTTGGAAAAGCATAGCAGGTCAGGCAGCATGCGAGAAGCAGGAAAATCGACGTTTCCTGATGAAGGGCTTTTAAACTCCATTGATGGTTTTGAACAGAGGCTCCGTTTGAAAAGCGATAAGCTAAGAATATCTCATTTCAAAATCTGATTTTGATGAAATATCTCTTACGCGAAATAGGAACAATGATCAGATACAGTGATAAAATTATCTCAAAAGTTCTTGCGATTGAATTGAATGGCTTGACCCCTTCATCCAACACACACCAAAGAAAATATTCGTTGTTACTGACTGTAACTAGGTTAGTGACTATTCTTAAGAAGTGACATGATACATGTCACATTGAGAGCGGTGTATATTACAGTACTTCAATGTGTCAGTGCAGTGCTAAAAGCAATATGCCTTGTACGGTAATGGTTAACATTTCAAAAAGACCAGAAATGAATGACATTATCCACATTACTTTTAATATGAAATTACATTTCGAACATATCGTGAAAATTAAATCATCTCTGATACAATCCTTTAACAAAGATTATTTCATCCTTTTCGTAAGTTCAAGAAGTTACAATTAGCATCTAAATGAGCTCTGCACTGCTGTCTGAAGAGTGAATAATCGCTCTGCTTTGCTGAACACTGCGGCTGAGAGATGCAATTTTCTTTTCAAACACCTGGCTGAGAACTGAAAATTGCTGAGAGAGCCAAAAATCTCTGGTTTGTGGTCAAATGTTTAAGTATTTTGTTGGAGGATTTGAAGTGTGCTGGAATTAGTAAATAGAACGGTGCCATCATTACGACCCTGTTCCACTTGGCAAGTATTATGTTCCAACTCAATCCATTCCAAACACAGTCATCAACTTTGTTATAAATTTGTGCTTAATCTTGGCTTTGGTCCATTGCAGATCTATTCCATGACAGCTTCAACTCTCAAAAAATACATTGTGCCAAAAATTAACAAACGTACATGTTTTATATTTGGCTTATAGAGCAATACGTGGTTTACTGATGGCTTGTCACACAGTGTGTTATGATTTGATTTGATTTGGTTGATTTATGGTCACGTGTACCTACGTACAGTGAAAAGTTTTGTTTATGCAGTAGAGGCAGAGCATAGTAAGCAAGGACACACTGAACATACGGTGAAACATATAACTAGACACAGGTTACATTGCACAGGGCATGCGCTAGGCCAAGATCAACATTAGCAAAATCAGCATTATTTGAAGTTAGAAAGTCCATTCATCTGTCTAATAACAGCTGGGAAGAAGCTGATCTTGAACCCGCTGGTGCATGTGTTCAAGCTTCTGTAACCTTGTGCCCGATGGAAGAGGTTGTAGGGGAGCATTGCCAAGTGTGGTGGGTTTTTGATGATGTTGGCAGCCTTTCTGCAGCAACAGGTCGTGTATGTGGAGTCCATGGATGGGGGGGTTGGTTTCTGTGATGGTCTGGGCTGTGCACGCAACTTTCTGTAGTTTCTTATGGGCCTGGGTGGAGCAGTTGCCATACCAGGCCGTTATGCACCCGGACAGTAAAAGTTGGTGAAGGACTTCATGGACATGTCAAATTTCCTAAGCTGCCTGACAAAGAAGAGGAGTTGTTGTGCCTTCTTGACTGCCGTATCTATGCCGGAAGTCTAAGGAAGGTTGTCGGTTATTGTCACTCCTAGGAACTTGACGCTCTTCACCCTCTCAACCTCAGTTCCATTGATATAGATGCGAGTGTATTCTCCTTTTTTTCTGAAGATGATGATCAGTTCTTTAGTTGTGCTGTTGTTGCGAGATAGGTTGTTCTCATTGCACCACGTCACCAACCCCGCTATCCCTTTTCTGTATTTCGATTCATCGTTATTTGATTTCCATCATCCCAACAAACACTAGATGGCATTTCTTTGGAATTTGAAAACACTGTCATAGGAGTACAGCGAGTACAGTAGTGGGCTGAGGACACATCCTTGGGGGATCCAGTGTTGTGTGTTATTGTGAAGGAGGTTCAGTTGTCTATCTTCACTGATTGCAGACTGTGGGTCAGGAAGTTGAGGATTCAGTTGCAGAGGATGGTCTCAGAGTTTTGAGATCAGTCTGGAGGGAATAATAATGTTGAAAGTGGAGCAGTAGTCAATGAGCAGGAGTCAGATGGAAGTGCCCTTATTGTCCAGATATTCCAAAAATGAGTGCAGGGCTTAGGGAGATGGTGTCTGTTGTGGACCTGTTATGTTGGTAGGCAAATTGTAGAGGATTGAGGCAGGCTGGGAGACTGGAGCTGATGTGGGCCATGTTCAGAGTCGAGAGTGTGGTGCTGGAAAAGCACAGTTGGTCAGGCAGCATCTGAAGAGCAGGAGAATCGAAGTTTTGAGTACAAGCTCTTCATCAGGAAGAGTTTCATCTTCTTGATGAGGAGCTTATGCCGAAACATCGACCCTCCTGCTCCTCAGATGCTGCCTAATCAGCTGTGCTTTTCCAGCACCACATTCTCGACTCGGATCTCTAGCATTTGCAGTCATCACTTTCTCCAAGTGGGCCATGACCAGCCTCTTGAAGCATTTCATGATTATGGAGGTCAGAGCCACTAGGCGGCAGTCATTAACACATGTAGCATGTGCTTTCCGAGGTATGGGGATGATGGTGGCAACCACACCTCCATATACAAACATTTCCTTTCTTTTGAAAAGCTCCTACTGAATTGACTTGTTTGCCTTTCCAAAAGTGTGTTTCAGATCCTCCTACTTACTCAGAGAATACCAGGGATGTTCCAATGGTCAGATAATCATTTCTGAAGAATGAATGGCAGGTGGATTCTGAGCAATCCCCATTGTAGCACATTCCAAAGGAAGTGCCTGGGAAATTGAAGATTCCTTTGCGTGATGCCTCCACAATTAGATCCCTCTGAAAGGAACCAATTAAATCAGAGGATTGAGAGAGTTCCGCTGAAGTTAAGTGCATGGATACTCAGGAAAGCTTAAACAAATACCTAGTCCAACTCCTGTACAAATCAACTGGCATCCCTCACCCCCCAAGTGTGGCTTGCACTGTCCCAGCATCAACAGTCCTAAACCCCCAACAATGTCCACCACTGGGTCTGACTCCCTCTTCCCCGGGACTCAACATCCCATACCCTTGGACCCGATGACCCCCACCTCCAGAATCTGACTTCTCTTCCTCCACCATCAGATCCAACTCTCACTGCCCTGTCACAGGACTTTTTGCAGGGCCTGACACAGCTCCCTCCACTCTGCCCCAGATACCCTTGCCCCACCTCCAGAACTGACCATTGTCCCCAGCTTTGAGACCGTATAGAATCCATTCCCCCTCATCCTGCCTGATCTATTTTCTCCCACCCACCCTGACGTATGCTGAACACTCCATTTCTCAAGTGATCCCCCTGTCAGCTTTTGCCTTAGCACCCTATCCCTTACCAGGTTTGCATCCTAACCTCGTGGCACTCTAGCCTCACACTTAACTTGTGAGTTTACTGTTTGACAGCAGCTGTCACATTAGCTGTCTATAAGCCTGTACCTTTACATTTCAGAACATAGCAACTGACTGCTGTGAAATAGAGGGTATGTCTATCTTCCCCTGACTGCCCTACATTAAGAGATACTTTTCAGAATGGAACTATAGCTCCATATTACTGAGGGAACCCTGATCGGGATCTCCTGTCAGAAATACATATCTCTTTCGCTGTGTGGAGAAGAAGGAGTGTAGCAGTCTTGATGAGATTCAGTTTTTTCTGGTAATTATTATGCATCTCTGCCCTTGGGTTACTGGGAGAAAGTGAGGACTGCAGATGCTGGAGGTTAGAGTGTGGTGTTGGAAAAGCACAGCAGGTCAGGCAGCATCCCAGGAGCAGGAGAATCGATGTTTTGGGCAAAAGTCCTTCAGCAGGAATGAGGCTGGGAGCCTAGGAGGTGGAGAGATAAATGGTAGGGGTGTGGTGCTGGGGGGGAAGGTAGCTGAGAGTGCAATAGGTAGATAGAGGTAGGTGGGAGGGGAGGGTGGAGTGGATAGGTGGGAAGGAAGATGGACAGGGAGGACAGATCATGAGGGCAGTGCCGATTTGGAAGGTTTAATCTGGGATAAGGTGGGCAGAGGGAAAATGAGGAAACTGGTGAAATCCATATTGATGCCATGGGGTTAGAGGGTCCCGAGGCGGAAGAAGAGGCATTGTTTCTCCAGGCGGGTGGTTAGGGAGTGGCATCGGAGAAGGCCCAGGACCTGCATGTCCTTGGTAGAGTGGGAGGGGGAGTTTAAGTGTTCGGCCACAGGGTGGTGGGTTGGTTGGTGTGGGTGTCATTGCTCTATAAATCAGCTTCATAATGTCAAACACTTTCACTACATCAATTAAATATATTCAGTACTATTTCTGGTTCATTATTGCAACCCAAAATAAAAACAGCACCAAAGGGGCAAATATACATTTTGCCATTAAGGTGCACATTTGGTTTACTATCAAACAATCACTGTTATAGAAACGGTCAGTGGGATGGGGCCCCGGAGTAGGACGGCCAATGGGATGGGAGCCTGGAGTAGGATGGCCAATGGGATGGGGTCCGGAGTCGGGCAACAGTTGGGATGGGGTCCTGGAGCGGGAAGGCAATTGGGATAGGGGCCTGAAGTGGGATGGCCAATGGGATGGGGGCCCGGAGCAGGGCTGCCAATGAGTTCTGTGCCCGTAGTGGGACGGCTAATGAGATGGGGGCCTGCAGCAGGGCGGCTGGTGGCTGGCAGATTGGGACCCAGTGCGGTCAGCCTGTCATAGATGCAGGTCAGCGATCTGCGAGCCTGGTTTGGGCCTGCAAGCCTGGTTTGGGTCCTGTGAGCCTGGTTTGGGACCTGTAAGCCTGGTTTGGGATCTGCGAGCCTTCTTGGGACCTGCGAGCTTGGTTTGGGGCCTGCGAGCCTGGTTGAGGCCTGTGAGCCTGGGTGAGGCCTGCGAGCCTGGTTTTGGGGCCTGCGAGCCTGGTTTGGGGCCTGTGAGCCTGGTTTGGGCCTGCGAGCCTGATTTGGGGTCTGCGAGCCTGGTTTGGGGCCTGCGAGCCTGGTTGAGGACTGCGAGCCAGGTTTGGGGCCTGCGATCCTGGTTTGGGACCTGCGAACCTGGTTTGGGGCCTGTGAGTCTAGTTTGGGGCCTGCGAGCCTGATTTGGTGTCTGCGAGCCTGGTTTGGGGTCAGCGAACCTGGTTGGGGACCTGTGAGCCTGGTTTGGGGCCTGCAAGCCTGGTTGGGGACCTGCGAGCCTGGTTTGGGGTCTGCGAGCCTAGTTGGGGACCTGAGAAACTGGTTTGGGGCCTGCGAGCCTGGTTTGGGACCTGCAAGCCTGGTTTGGGATCTGCGAGCTTGGTTTGGGCTTGCAAGCCTGGTTTGGGGTCTGAGAGCCTGGTTTGGGACCTGCAAGCCTGGTTTGGGATCTGCGAGCTTGGTTTGGGCTTGCAAGCCTGGTTTGGGGTCTGAGAGCCTGGTTTGGGACCTGCAAGCCTGGTTTGGGATCTGCGAGCTTGGTTTGGGCTTGCAAGCCTGGTTTGGGGTCTGAGAGCCTGGTTTGGGACCTGCAAGCCTGGTTTGGGATCTGCGAGCTTGGTTTGGGCTTGCAAGCCTGGTTTGGGGTCTGAGAGCCTGGTTTGGGACCTGCAAGCCTGGTTTGGGATCTGCGAGCTTGGTTTGGGCTTGCAAGCCTGGTTTGGGGTCTGAGAGCCTGGTTTGGGACCTGCAAGCCTGGTTTGGGATCTGCGAGCTTGGTTTGGGCTTGCAAGCCTGGTTTGGGGTCTGAGAGCCTGGTTTGGGACCTGCAAGCCTGGTTTGGGATCTGCGAGCTTGGTTTGGGCTTGCAAGCCTGGTTTGGGGTCTGAGAGCCTGGTTTGGGACCTGCAAGCCTGGTTTGGGATCTGCGAGCTTGGTTTGGGCTTGCGAGCCTGGTTTGGGGTCTGAGAGCCTGGTTTGGGACCTGCAAGCCTGGTTTGGGATCTGCGAGCTTGGTTTGGGCTTGCGAGCCTGGTTTGGGGTCTGAGAGCCTGGTTTGGGACCTGCAAGCCTGGTTTGGGATCTGCGAGCTTGGTTTGGGCTTGCGAGCCTGGTTTGGGGTCTGAGAGCCTGGTTTGGGACCTGCAAGCCTGGTTTGGGATCTGCGAGCTTGGTTTGGGCTTGCGAGCCTGGTTTGGGGTCTGAGAGCCTGGTTTGGGACCTGCAAGCCTGGTTTGGGATCTGCGAGCTTGGTTTGGGCTTGCGAGCCTGGTTTGGGGTCTGAGAGCCTGGTTTGGGACCTGCAAGCCTGGTTTGGGATCTGCGAGCTTGGTTTGGGCTTGCGAGCCTGGTTTGGGGTCTGAGAGCCTGGTTTGGGACCTGCAAGCCTGGTTTGGGATCTGCGAGCTTGGTTTGGGCTTGCAAGCCTGGTTTGGGGTCTGAGAGCCTGGTTTGGGACCTGCAAGCCTGGTTTGGGGCCTGTGAGCTTGGTTTAGGGCCTGCGAGCCTGGTTTGTCACCTGCGAGCCTGATTTGGGGCCTGGGAGCCTGGTTGGGGACTGCGAGCCTGGTTTGAGACCTGCGAGGCTGGTTTGAGACCTGGGAGCTTGGTTTGGGGCCTGCGAGTCTGGTTTGTTACCTACGAGCCTGGTTTGGGACAAGCGAGTCTGGTTGGGGACTGCGAACCTAGTTTAGTGCCTGAGAGCCTGGTTTGGGGCCTGCAAGACTGGCTGAGGACTGCGAGCCAGGTTTGGGGCCTGTGATCCTGGTTTGGGACCTGCGAACCTGGTTTGGGGCCTGCGAGTCTAGTTTGGGGCCTGCGAGCCTGATTTGGGGTCTGCGAGCCTGGTTTAGGCTATGCAAGCCTGGTTTTGCGCCTGCAAGCCTGGTTGGGGCCTGAAAGCCTGGTTTGGGGCCTGTGAGCCTGGTTTGGGACCTGCGTGCCTGGTTTGGGGCCTGCGAGCCTTGTTTGGGGCCTGCGAGCCTGGTTGAGGACTGCGAGCCTGGTTTGGGGCCTGCGAGCCTGGTTTGGGACCTGCGAACCTGGTTTGCGATCTGTGAGCCTGATCTGGGGCCTGCGAACCTGGTTTGGGACCTGCGAGTCTAGTTGGGGCCTGCGAGCCTGGTTTGGGGCCTGCGAGCCTGGTTTGGGCCCTGGGAGCCTGGTTTGGGACCTGGGAGCCTGGTTTGGGGCCTGTGAGCCTGGTTTGGGACCTGCGTGCCTGGTTTGGGGCCTGCGAGCCTTGTTTCGGGCCTGCGAGCCTGGTTGAGGACTGCGAGCCTGGTTTGGGGCCTGCGAGCCTGGTTTGGGACCTGCGAACCTGGTTTGCGACCTGTGAGCCTGATCTGGGGCCTGCGAACCTGGTTTGGGACCTGCGAGTCTGGTTGGGGCCTGCGAGCCTGGTTTGGGGCCTGCGAGCCTGGTTTGGGCCTGCGAACCTGGTTTGGGGCCTGCGAGCCTGGTTTGGGGCCTGCGAGCCTGGTTGGGGACCTGCGAGCCTGGTTTGGGGTCTGCGAATCTGGTTGGGGACCTGTGAGGCTGGTTTGGGGCCTGCAAGCCTGGTTGGGGACCTGCGAGCCTGGTTTGGGGTCTGCAAGCTTAGTTGGGGACCTGCGAAACTGGTTTGGGGCCTGTGAGCCTGCTTTGGGACCTGCAAGCCTGGTTTGGGATCTGCGAGCTTGGTTTGGGCTTGCGAGCCTGGTTTGGGGTCTGAGAGCCTGGTTTGGGACCTGCAAGCCTGGTTTGGGATCTGCGAGCTTGGTTTAGGACCTGCGAGCCTGGTTTGGGATCTGCGAGCTTGATTTGGTCCTACAAGCCTGGTTTGGTGCCTGCGAGCCTGGTTGGGGACTGTGAGCCTGGTTTGAGACCTGTGAGCCTGATTTGAGACCTGTGAGCTTGGTTTGGGGCCTGCGAGCCTGGTTTGTCACCTGCGAGCCTGGTTTGGGGCCTGCGGGCCTGGTTGGGGACTGCGAGCCTGGTTTGAGACCTGCGAGGCTGGTTTGAGACCTGGGAGCTTGGTTTGGGGCCTGCGAGCCTGGTTTGGGACCTGCGAGTCTGGTTGGGGCCTGTGAGCCTGGTTTGGGACCTGCGAGCCTGATTTGGGGTCTGCAAGCCTGGGTTAGGCCTGCAAACCTGGTTTGGGGCCTGCGAGCCAGGTTTGGGGTCTGCAAGTCTGGTTTGGGCCTGCGAATCTGGTTTGGGGCCTGCAAGCCTGGTTTGGGGCCTGCGAGCCTGGTTGGGAACCTGCGAGCCTGGTTTGGGGTCTGCGAACCTGGTTGGGGACCTGCGAGCCTGGTTTGGGGCCTGCAAGCCTGGTTGGGGACCTGCGAGCCTGGTTTGGGGTCTGCGAGCCTAGTTGGGGGCCTGCGAAACTGGTTTGGGGCCTGCGAGCCTGGTTTGGGACCTGCAAGCCTGGTTTGGGATCTGCGAGCTTGGTTTAGGACCTGCGAGCCTGGTTTGGGATCTGCTAGCTTGATTTGGGCCTGCGAGCCTGGTTTGCTGCCTGCGAGCCTGGTTGGGGACTGTGAGCCTGGTTTGAGACCTGTGAGCCTGGTTTGAGACCTGTGAACCTGGTTTGGGGCCTGTGAGCTTGGTTTGGGGCTTGCGAGCCTGGTTTGTCACCTGTGAGCCTGGTTTGGGGCCTGCGAGTCTGGTTTATTACCTACGAGCCTGGTTTGTACCAGCGAGTCTGTTTGGGGACTGCAAACCTAGTTTGGTGCCTGAGAGCCTGGTTTGGGGCCTGCAAGACTGGCTGGGGCCTACAAGCCTGGTTGCGGTCTGCAAGCCTGGTTTTAGGCTTGCAAGCCTGGTTTTAGGCTTGCAAGCCTGGTTTTGGACCTGCGAGCCTGGTTTGCGGCCTGCGTGCGTGGTTGAGGACTGCGAGCCTGTTTGGGACCCGCTAGCCTGGTTTGGGGCCTCCAAGCCTGGTTGGGGACTGTGACCCTGGTATGGGGCCTCCGAGCCTGGTTGGGGACTGCGACCCTGGTTGGGGCCTGCGAGCCTGGTTGGGGACTGCGAGCCTCTTTGGCGAATACGAGCCTGGTTTGGGGCCTGCGAGCCTGGTTAGGGACTGCGACCCTGGTTGGGGCCTGCGAGCCTGGTTGGGGACTGTGAGCCTCTTTGGCGAATACGAGCCTGGTTTGGGGCCTGCGAGCCTGGTTTGGGGTCTGTGTGCCTGGTTTGGGACTTCGACCCTGGTTGGGGCCTCCGAGTCTGATTGGGGACTGCGAGCCTGGTTTGGGGGTCTGTGTGCCTGTTTTGGGGCCTGCGAGCCTGGTTTGAAGGTCTGTGTGCCTTGTTTGGGGCCTGCGAGCCTGGTTTGGGGGTCGGTGTGCCTGGTTTGGGACCTGCGAGCCTGGTTGGGGCCTGTGAGCCTGATTGGGACCTGTGAGCCTGGTTTTCCACCCTGCGAGCCTGATTGGGACCTGCAAGCATGGTTGGGACCTGCGAGTCTGGTTTGGTGCCTGCAAGCTTGGTTTGGGGTCTGTGTGCCTGGTTTGGGACTTCGACCCTGGTTGGGGCCTCCGAGTCTGATTGGGGACTGCGAGCCTGGTTTGGGGGTCTGTGTGCCTGTTTTGGGGCCTGCGAGCCTGGTTTGGGGGTCTGTGTGCCTTGTTTGGGGCCTGCGAGCCTGGTTTGGGGGTCTGTGTGCCTGGTTTGGGACCTGCGAGCCTGGTTGGGACCTGCGAGTCTGGTTGGGGCCTGCGAGCCTGGTTTGGGGGTCTGTGTGCCTGGTTTTCCAGTCTGCGAGCCTGGTTGGGGCCTGTGAGCCTGGTTGGGACCTGTGAGCCTGGTTTTCCACCCTGCGAGCCTGATTGGGACGCCTGTTTTGGGGCCTGCGAGCCTGGTTTGGGGGTCTGTGTGCCTGTTTTGGGGCCTGCGAGCCTGGTTTGGGGGTCTGTGTGCCTGTTTTGGGGCCTGCGAGCCTGGTTTGGGGGTCTGTGTGCCTGTTTTGGGGCCTGCGAGCCTGGTTTGGGTGTCTGTGTGCCTGGTTTGGGACCTGCGAGCCTGGTTGGGACCTGTGAGTCTGGTTGGGGCCTGCGAGCCTGGTTTGGGGGTCTGTGTGCCTGGTTTTCCAGCCTGCGAGCCTGGTTGGGGCCTGTGAGCCTGGTTGGGACCTGTGAGCCTGGTTTTCCACCCTGCGAGCCTGATTGGGACCTGCAAGCATGGTTGGGACCTGCGAGTCTGGTTTGGTGCCTGCAAGCTTGGTTTGGTGCCTGTGAGCCTGGGTGGGGGATGGTCCAGCCAAGGGTTAAGAGCGAGTCCATGTGTGGAAAGCCCACAGCCTGGAGCATCTGCAGGCTATAGAAGGACTGCAATGTTTATCTTTTAACTGTATTTCTTTATTTTCCTAATTTAAAACATGAAGAACATTATTTGTCATTATTTCTCTATTTTAGTATCGCGGATTTGTAACTAGGTAGTTTGTACCTAAGATAGTGCTGTGTGTGTGATATTGTATACTTTTCCCTGTGCTTTGAGTACACGTGACAATAAAACCTAATTCTAATGCTAATTCTAATTAAAGAGCAGTAGGCACAGGGCATTTAAAAGGAAATGAAAATCTATAAGGAAAATTGAAATGGTTCAAAAAGCAGCATAGCCTGTGGTAGGCGAATAAAAGAAAGAGAGAAGGCCTTTTACTGAAACAGTTGTTTAAAAGACAGCAGGGGTCGGGACGGGGAGTGCGTATCTATCAGGGAGGGTGACCTGTTTGCATTAGAGGCTGAGACAACCCCTTGCCAGGATGTGTCTTCTCAGCTGGCCACCAAAACCAGCTGTCCACACCCTTTGCCCATAACCACCCCTTGCCCTCCTAGGCATGCCTCCCCCAATCCCTTCCACCCTTAAAATTGAGGCACTCACCTCACTCCAATCGCCTACACTTGTCCTCGTAGGGATGTTTGCTGTCACAGCGATGCCCATTGCTACCTTCTAGTGTTGTCAGGGACTACAAGAGCTGCTGACCTTTCAGATTGGCCAGGAATCCTGAGGGCAAGGCGTTATCTCACTGAGGGACAGAAGTCAGCCTCTGATTCCAATAAAGCTGAGGTGCAGCCTTGTTTAAAGTCAGTCGGTTCAGAACTGACATTCTGCCTTTTGGATCAGGGTGGGGAGGTGGGGGGGGGGGATGAGGTCTGTTGTGGCAGGTAGTCTGTGCGTCAGCAATCTGGTCCCCCTTTAAACTCAGCCCTGTATTACTATTAATGGTTAGAGAATGAGCCTACACATTGTTCAGTGTCTACAGCGGCTTGGAAACAGGCTTCAGTTCAGAAAACAACAACCTGCAATAATGTTTGGTAAGCACCTCATACCTGATACTTGTGGCAGACCTGTTTCTTTCTTTTCAGTCTTTTGTAAAAGTCCACCATGTGAAGCTAACCCTTCCCCTCGAGATGTTACTTGCTGCATGCCTATCATCAACGAAGAGTCTCCCTGCATTCATCCCTCAACAAACATAGATTTGGGTGGTCATTCATTGTTGGATGTGCTGTGCAGAAACTCCTTGACTTATTTATAAACATAGGAATATAAAAGAAATGAACAGGAGTAGGGTCATTTGGCCCCCTCAGTGCTTGCTCCATCAGTCAATAACATCCTGGCTGATCTCATTGTGGCCTTAACTTCACTTTCTACCCATTCTCCATAACACTCGAAAAATATTGCAGATGCTGGAAATTTGAAACAAAAATCAAAAAAAGGTGGTGGAGAAAGTCAGCAGGTTCTGGCAGCATCTGTGGAGAGAGAAACAGAGTTAGCATTTTGAGTCATTACATATGATTGGAGCACAAAGTGAAGGGTGATGCATCTACAGGTCTGTCACTCTATTTTATTGATGGAGAAACTATTAGCAATGATTATATGGGAAAAATATGAATTAATAAATGGAAAACAACATAGATCTTTTTTGCTCAATCATCTTGGTATAACTTGATTTAATTTTTGGTGAAGTAACAGAGAGGGAAGCTCATAATGGTGCACTTGATGTCATGTTTATGTTTATATTTGATAAAGACTACCATATGGACTTATTAATAAATTTAAAATCCATGGACAAAAGGGACATTTGCAGTTTGGGTACAACATTGGCAAAGAGATAGAACGTGAAGAGCAGTGGTAAATTTTATATAATAGAATGCAGGAGCGTAGGGTTACTATAAATGTCATTGCACTTTTGATATCTAATAAAGACTTAAATTTTGGCATACAGATACTTTTTAAAAATCGTTTCGAGACATCATTTTGAAATGCAAATAGTGAAGAGGAAGGTAATAGACTTTGAAAAGACATGAACGCACAGCTGGTGAATATAACAAATGTTTTTGATATGTGGCAGGTGCAAATTGATTGAAGTGTGAGAGATGTCATGAAAGAGGCAAAATCACCTAATAGTGACATGTTAAAGGCAGTGCAGAACCTTGGAAGGTGGTAGAATAGGTTAAGATAGCTGTTAAATGCATGGGAGCTATTTGACTTTGGAGAAAGGCAATAGCAACCCACCACTGACAAAACTATCAAGAAAAGTGGCTCAGGGTGAGGTATCAGCAGACACTGAACAATGGACATGCCCTTCAACATAGGAGATAGAACAGTACAGCAGAGGAACAGACTCTTCAGTCCACCATGTCTGTGATGACCACAATGCCATTCTCAACTAATCCCATCTGCCTGAACATGGTACATATCCTTCTATTCCCTGCCTATTCATGTGTCTGTCTAAATGTTGCCTAAACTTTGCAAACACATCCGTTTGTACCACATCCCCTCAGAGCATGTTTCAGGTGCCTTCCACCCTCTGTGTGAAATTCATTCCTTTCACATCTCCTTTAAACATTTCCCCTATCATCTTAAACCTGTGCCCCCTAGTATTTGAAATTTCCACACTTTGATTATCACTCTATCCATGTCTTTCATAATTTTATATCCTTCTATCATGTCATCCTCTCAAGCTTCTAATGCTCCAGTATAAACAATCCAAGTTTGTCCAACCTCTCCTCATAATAAATACATGCCAACCTAGGCAACATACTGGTAAACCTCTTTTGCATCCTTTGCAAAGCCTCCATATTCTTCCTATAATGTGGCAACCGGAACGGCACACAATACTCCCAATTAAAGTCTTTTACAGCTGCTACATGACTTACCAACTTTTATACCCAATTCCCCAACTGATGAAAGCAAGCATGCCATATGCCTCTACCACCTTAACTACTTGTGTTGCCACTTTCAGGGAGCTATGGACTTGCACCCCAATTCCACCCTATATATCAATGCTCTGAAGAGTCCAGCCATTTATAGTATACTTTCCCCTTGCACTTCACTTCCAAAAATGCATCATATCACGTGTTCAGATTAAACTCCATCTACCATTTCGCTGCTGAACTATGCAACTGATCTATATTCTGCTATATCCACCTTCCTCACTATCTAAAACTCCACACATTTTTGTGCCATCTGCAAACTTACTAATCATACCATCTATATTTTCATCCAAATCTTTTATATAAATATTACAAACAGAGGTCCCAGCAGTGATCTTTTCAAAACACCACTGGTCACAGACCTCACTTACAAAACACCCATCCACGACTGACCAAGCCACCTTTGTATCCAACTTACCACTCACCGTGAATCCCATGTGATTTAATTTTCTGGACTAGCCTACCATGAGGGATCTTATCAAATAATTGAGTAAAGTCCATGTTGACAACATCCACTGCCCTGCTTTCATCAATCAGTTCATCACTTGCTCAAAAAGCTCCATCAATTTGTGAGACAAGATCTCCCCAACCCAAAACCATATGGACTTTTCTAATAAGTCCATCCTTCTCCAAATGGAAGAAAAATCCTGCTCCTAAGGATCTTCTCCAATAATTCCCCTACACCTGATATAAAATTCACTGGGCTATAATTTTCTGGATTGTTGCTGTGGCCTTTCTTAAACAAAGGAACAACATTGTCTATGCTCCAGTCTTGTGGGACCTCACCTGTGGTGAAAGAGGATGCAAAGAGATCCCAGATATCTTCTCCCTTGCCTCTTTCAGTAGGATCAGATCCTGGGGACTTACCTATCTTAATGTTTGGGCAGACTGCATATGGAGTGGAATCGAAATCTTGATTTTATAAATATAAAAATAAGAAAGATATGACAAGCCTCAAAATATTGGGTGGCATGGTGGCTCAGTGGTTAGCACTGCTGCCTCACAGCACCAGGGATCAAGGTTTGATTCCCAACTCGGACGACTGTCTGTGTGGAGTTTGTGCATTCTCCCCGTGCCTGCTTGCGTTTCCTCCAACAATCCAAAGATATGCAGGTCAGGTGAATTGGCCATGCTAAATTGTCCATAGTGTTATTAGTTGCATTATTATTAATTGCATTAATCAGGGGTAAATGTGGGGTAGGGGAATCAGTCTGGGTGGGTTACTCTTCGGAGGGTCAGTATGGACTTGTTGGGCCGAATGGCCTGTTTCCATACTGTCGGGAATCTGCTGGTTAGACTGAAGCTGAGATACTGCATCCAGTTCTGAGCATCAGACGTAAGAAAGATATCGAGACCTCAGAGATGGTTCAGAAAGATTTACTGTGATAAGATGAAGAATGCAGAACTTCAGCAGTATGGATTCAGCATTGTAACTGGGGTTGGTGTTTGACAAGAAAACCAGTTAAGGGGAGAGTTAATAGAAACATTCAAAATCATGAGCAGATTTGATGTAATAAATAAGAAGAAACAGCAGAAATGCAACGGAGGCAGATTCAACAGTGACTTTCAAATGGAAATTGAATAAGTAACTGAAAAGAAATAGATTTGAAGTGGATTAAGACTAATTGGATCTGTGCAGGCACAGTGGGAGAAGTGACCTGCTTCTCTGTTGTTAGGTTTTATAAATCTAAGCCAAATAAAAGGGCTTGTTGTGCATTTTCCTGCCCTCTACATGCAGCCTGTTTAATATAATATTAGTGTACTGAATTCTCACCCCACAGAGGACATTGGTCATTCTCTTAAATGGTACATAATCCTTGTCAGATCTCATCTGGGGATATTTCCAGATATCTGGTTCCTTCCTTAATCATAGAATCACAAAATCCCTTTAGTGTAGAAACAGGCCATTTGGTCCAACAAGTCAACATCGACACTCTGAAGAGTAACCCCTAGACCCATTCCACCTACCCTATTACTCTACATTTCCCCTGACTAATGCACTTAGCCTGCACATTCCCTGACCACTATGGGCAATTTAGCAGGACCAATTCACCCAACCTGCAAATCTTTGGACAGTGGGAAGAAACCAGAGCACCCGGAGGAAACCCACATAGACATGAGAGAACATGCAAACTCCACACAGACAGTCTCTCGAGGCTGGAATCGAACCCCGGATCCCTGGTACTGTGAAGCAGTGCTAACCACTGAGCCAGGAGAAAGTGAGGACTGGAGATGTTGGAGAGTGAGAGTCGAAAAGTGTGGCGCTGGAAAAGCACAGCGTATCAGGCAACATCTGAGGAGCAGGAGAGTCGACATTTTGGGCATAAGCCATTCATCAGGAATGTGGTGATGAAGGACTTAGAGTTGAAATGTTGATGCTCCTGCTCCTTGGATGCTGCCTGACCGGCTGTGCTTTTCCAGCGCCACACATTTCGACTCCTTCCTTCAATATGCAAATTTGCAAATGGCACAGCTGAATAAATGCACTAACATAAATGTAGAGCATTTGGTGCTATTTAGGATGTTTAAGTGTGATTGGAGGTGTGATCTTATTGTGTGTGAGTTCTGACTCCTGTGAGCTCTGCCAAAGAACAATAAATGAACCAATGTGAAATATAAAAGGAGAACTGTAGTTTATCTAACATGCAATGGAAAATTATTTCAACAAGATAATGGAGCATTGCACAAAGGCTTGTTGTATTTGAAGCTATTTTGTCTCATCCATTTACAGATTAATTTTATTTTCTTCTACCTTTCAGTTTTTCACTCTTTGGGAGGAAGGGCTCACCCATCTATTGTAGAACTCGTTTTATTTCCATTCAGATGGTTAATGACGGTTTTGGATTTTCGTGGGTTGGTTTTCGCGATGGTCAACGTGTCACCTTTGACCCAAATTTCTTCCTGATGATGCAGCAAAAATTGGGATCCCAACAGACATGGATTAAAGTATGTGGAATCACACAATATGAATGGATGGCACTGCACTGCACATCACAGTAACACTCAGTGCTGATGCAATCTGTGCAATCTGAAGTTAAGGAAAATGATTGCCTATCAATTGTTAACATGAAGCTGCCAATGATCAACATATAATTCATCGATTTCTATTTCAGATCAAAGAAACTGCTTGGAATCTATCTTGAATTTTTGTCATGATTCGGAGATGCCGGTGTTGGATTGGGGTGTACAAAGTTAAAAATCACACAACACCAATCACCTGATGAAGGAGCGTCGCTCCGAAAGCTCGTGTGCTTCCAATTAAACCTGTTGGACTATAACCTGGTGTTGTGTGATTTTTAACTTTGAATTTTTGTATAAGGTACAACTTTACAATATTGTCTACAACTTTTCTGTGAAGAGCAGACATTCTCCTATACTGCTTAGTTCATGCATACATAGGATATGGGCATTTCTGGCAAGACCAGCAATGACTTCCCATCTCTAAATGCTATTGAGAAAATTGTGGTGACCACTCTTCATGAACCATTGTCGTCCACGTGGAAAAGATATTCCTTTGGTGATTATACTTTCTTGAAATACCTATGAGTTGACCATATCGTTTTTGTTTGAATTTTCAAGTAGGCTAGACTGGGTAAGGATATCAGGTTTCCTTCACTAAAGCTCTTCATATACAGGAGTTGGGAGGTAATTGAGTGGTCTGTTTCCGTGCTGTACATCTACGTGATTCTCTGACTCTAAGTGCCTTCGTAACCTGTGTAATAGTGTGTGCATCCTGTCACGCAGCTCTCTGCCCTCATTAGTCTGGACCCTACAGAAGAGAGGAAGCACCGTATCCTGCACCTTTTTGTCCTGTTGCAAGGACCAGTCTGCTAATAATCATGATAAAAAAAACTGACCCCTCTATCACTCACATTCCTATTGACACAAGATGAACTAGATCTCTCTTCATTGTTCTTTTTCAATGAGCTAACTATTCAAATCGTTATCTAACTGTTCTGAAGATGTCACTAGATCCATAACATTGATTCTGCTTTCTCTCCACAGATGATGCCAGACAGGTTGAGTTTTTCCAGCATTTCCATTTTTGTTTCTGATTTCTGGTACCCACAGTTCTTTGGGTTTTCTGTTTTTCATTGACATTTGTCTTCAGTACCAAGCCAGAGGGAACAACGTTTGTCAAAATGTTCTGGCTTTAAGAATCAATAATAGGAAGTGATGGAGTGGAGGAGGTGACACCTTTCTGATAAAACATAAAACTATGTCCCGGAATGCAATCTTCGGTAGATGTAAATGCCCACACAACATTATCTTGAAGAGTGGAGGAGTTATCCCCAGAGTCTTACTTAACATTTATCCCTCAATCAACATTCTATGAAGAGATTACCTGCTTCTCACATGGCTGTCTGTAGGAGTTGGGTCTACACAAAATTGGCTGCTATGTTTCCTGCATTACAGCCATGACTACACTTCAGAAGAGAGTACTTAATATGAATCATCGTGCTTGCGAGAAGTTCAGTACAAGTGGTAAAATTCCATTTCTCAGGAAGTAATATTTTAAATAATGCATTTGCAAAGATGCTGTAATTCCCATACAATAGCTTCATTTACATTGATGAGAGCTGCCCAATCCTTCGATGGCTATTCCAGCCCCTCACTGAGCTTTTGACTGAGCCACAGGGCATGTTTTGCAAATCCATCATTTGCCCAGATTGCTACTGAATCTTAGAGCCTGTTTTGAAAAATCATGCATCAATTCCTTCACATGCAAAACCTATTGTGGTGATCTTTGAAATTGTATGAACAGAACTGAAACACCGAAACTTCAAGTCTCGTGATGTTTGGGGGCAGATCTATTCAGAAGAGAAATCAATTATTTGACAAGTCACACAGTGACAAATTATCCATCCACCCCATGGTGCTCCTGAATGCATGGACACTTAGAGGAGCTTGTGTTTTTTTGTATGAATGTGCATAACAGTTGTACTTGGTTACAAGTGCTTAAATTATCACATAAATGAGTATTGCAAACAGGTCACAACAACAACTTGTATTTATATAATGTTCTTAATGATGTTCAATGTCTCAAGGCGACTTACAGAACTTATATAGGCACAATCTTCCCAGTCCCTGCATCAAGGAAACAAAATCCAATTCTCCAATTCATTTTGAATGGCAAGATGAGAGTCTTATTTGCATCAATTTGCACATATTAGCATGCTATTGTTACCTAATCACATCTCATTGACATGCACTTTCTCATTCACCCACCTGCGGGATAGAAAACATTGACAATTCCCAGCCTAAATGTCAGAGCAAGTACCTGACAACCTCCAGCTGACTGCTGCTCCTTCAGGCCTCCATCTCGGACAGCAGTTATCAATATCTCAGAGCATGGTCCACGGGCAGTGATTTCCACACCCCTCACCCACTGAGGTTGGCATCGGACATATGCCAGCCTCACCGCATTATCATGGCACATCTCCAATCCACTTCCAATGCCCACTCTACACTTCAGTGCTGCACTGTCATCTTTCATTGTCATGCTGTTGCCAGGATGCTGGGTGCAGAGGGACAAGTAACCAACTCACAAAGTCAACCTAGGCCGCACCTCAGGGCTCCTTGCATGCACTCACTCATGTTGCACCCACTTCAATACTACTAGCATCTCTGCCATGCCTTGCCTTTTTGCAGGAGAAAGTGAGGACTGCAGATGCTGGAGATCAGAGTCAGAAAGCATGATGCTGGAAAAGCACAGCAGGTCAGGCAGCAGGAATGTGGGGGGAGGGTTGGGGGGGCACTGAGAGATAAATAAGATGGTGGCAATGGGGGTGGGGGGAAGATAGCTGGGTAGGCTATAGCAGGTGGTTGGTGATAGTGACCAGTAGGGGAGGAGGTTGGAGTGGATGGACAGGTATGGCAGGTGAGGAGGGCAGTGCCAAGTTGGAGGGTTGGATCTGGGATGAGGTGGGGGGGGAGGGAAGATGAGGAAACTGGTGAAATCGATGTTGATGTCGTGTGTTTAGAGGGTCCCAAGGCGGACGATGAGGCGTTCTTCCTCCAGTTGTCAGGTGGCCCCAGAGCTTAAAGACACACAATACTTCTGCCTTGCCTTGTTGTTTAGTGCAGACACAAAGCCAGGCAGCTTGTAATTTAAGGGGGTAGACATGTTGCTGTACACCATTGCGTTATGTCAATATCATGAGTGTCCATGGCAAACACATCAACCAAACAGCTATATTTTAAAGTCTTGGGGAGTAGCCCTCAGTTAAGCTAAAGGAGACAGTTTTCACCTCGTGTCCCAGCACAGTAAGCCAAGAGCAGCAACTGATAGCAGTCAAGAGACTTAGAAATATAGAAATAAATAAAGTAGAGGCTGGAGTAGGCCATTCAGCTGTACTGCCATTCAGTATGATCTCATCTGATCATCTAACAGATTATCCTGTTCCTGTTTTCTCCTGCAGAAACTTTGATCCCTTTAGCCCTCAGAACTCTATCTAACTCCTTCTTGAAAGCAATTCAATGTTTTGACCTTGGACATGGTCAGTTGGCCACATGGACATCCAAGGTCAGGGGGGTCTGGATTACGATTGTCTGGGAGAGGACCTTCCTGGACCTCTCCAACTCCATTTCTGACAACCAACTCAACACAGACATCTATTTCGAACCCACCGACTCCCACAGCTACTTGGAATACACCTCTTCCCAACCTACCTCCTGTAAAGATGCTATCCCTCACTCCCAATTCCTCCGCCTCCATCTCCACTCTGCTGTGCACCCAGGAGGACCAATTCTACCATAGAACATCTCAGATGGCCTCCTTCTTGAAGGACCGCAATTTCCTCTCCCACACGGTCAACGATGCCCTTCAGCACATCTCCTGCATTTCCCGCACCTCCACCTTTGAAGCCCACCCCTCCAATCACAACAAGGATAGAACACCCCTGGTCCTCACCTTCCACCCCACCAACCTCTGGATACAATGCCTCATCCACACATGCCATCCACTGTGTCCATTACTCATGATGTGGTCTCCTCTACACTGGGGAGACAGACGCCAACTTGCAGAATGCTTCAGAGAGTAGCTCTGGGACACATCACTAAACAATTCTACTGCCCCGTGGCCGAACACTTTAATTCCCCCTCTCACTCCACCAAGGACATGCAGCTCCTGGGCCTCCTCCATTGCCACACCCTAACCACCCGGCAGCTGGAGGAAGAATGCCTCATCTTCCGCCTTGGAACCCTCCAACCACATGGGCTCAATGTGAATTTCACCAGTTTCCTCATCTCCCCCTCCCCACCTTATCCCATATCGAACCCTCCAAATTGGCACCACCCTCTTGAATTGCCCCGCCTTCGACTCTCCTGCTTCTCGGATGCTGCCTGACCTGCTGTGTTTTTCCAATACCACACTCTCGACTCTGGAGTAGGCCATTCAGCTGCTCTACCTTTCAATATGATCATGTCTGATCATCGAACAGAGTATCATTTTCCCACTTTCTCCCGCCGAACCTTTGATCCCTTTAGCCCTCAGATCTCTATCTAACTCCTTCTTGAAAGCAGTTCAATGTTTTGGCCTTGGACATGGTCAGTTGGCCACATGGACATCCAGGGTCAGGGGTTCTGGATCACTACTATCTGGGAAGGAGCCCACAGTCAGTCCCACACGTCCAGTGCAGGAGTCACAGTAAGACAGTATGGGAACTGCACAGATATCAGTCAGGGATCTGAACAGTCAAGCCAGTCTGGGGAATGGAAGGTGGGGGAGTAGGTGGAAAATAATCAGTAACAGAAGTCATTCAATGTTTCTCCAAAGTGTCTATTTGGGCTTACTGCCCAATAGGAAAGTTTGGAAAGTTCTGGGGATTGGAGGCAGCATGCTGAAGTGAAGAAGTTATGATAATTGTGAAGGTAATTCAACATTTAACGAGGGATGATGATCTTGCCTTTAAGGGTTTGGAGCCCTGCAGGTGGGTGGAGAGTGTGTGGTGCGGTTATTGATGGTCACATGGCCAACCTTGCTTCGAAGGGGCAACAGTGCCAAACGAGGTTTGGTATAACTAGATTGAAGAGCATAGGGAAATCTGGGGAAATTAAGCTGCAATTCAAGGGAGTGTGTTAGAATCCTTGGCAGCGCAGCACAAATGGATTGGTCAGGGAATGCAAGAATGAAAGGATGGTTTGGGAATGCCTGCTCTTTGCCAGGCTGAGCCTGAGACTCGCTGTGCTAAGCATAATCGGCATTGCCCTCCATACTTCTGTGAATTACAAATAGGCACCGAAACTTAAAATTGTTGCCCAGAGTATCCAGACTAAGAGTTTTGCTTTCTCGATCTGAGCATGTTGGCTCTATATGTAATGCTCTTCAAGAGGCAATTGCATAAACCAAGCACTTACACAGTCCAGGCTGAAGACATCGGTCATCATAACACCCTGCATGTGAAGTCTATGCAGCGTCCAACCGTGTGGGATACAACTCCCGATCACAAGCAACCTTGGTCATTGCAGAGTGAAGACAGATGTCTCTGTGCAGCGGAACTAATCTCAGTCAACCTTAAAAATAGACCATAAATTAGAAAGACACACCAACATCTCATAGGCTGCAGAAGGCCAGGGAACTGATCTTGTCTCATCTTGAACTTAGCAGTACTCAACAGTTTATTGTCATCTACAATCCACCTTTCTTGGTTGACATAGGAGTCTGCGGGCTGGTGGGGGAAGATCAATGTATGATACAGCACCTACAATTTCATTTTGTATTTGTGCTTGTGCTGTGCTCGTTTGGAACCAGGTCCTCTGTGTCAAAGGACCCCCCCTCCTTGACAGAGTCCTCCATGTCCCACTATATGGAGAGCTATCTTTTGGGGGTGATGTGAATGCTGACATCTTACATTATTATGGATGGGTTTTGCTCCTGATATGCCCCACACAGGTTCATTGGAAGCATAACCAATGGGTCCAGCCACAGTAGGGGTTATTGCCACTGTTACAAAGAAGGGGCAGAAAAATGGAAGCATGACAGACTTATGAGCAAGCCCAGAGCCAACAGCAACCTCCAGCAGCTGCTTAACAGTCTCCACATGAAGTGAATGCAACTGAAGATCCCCATCAGGAAGTGGAGAAGGTACACAGGTACAGGCCCTATTGGACCTGTCTTTAGATATAGAGCTCAAGAAGAAGATAAGAACAAGTAACGAGATTTTTGTTTAAGCAATCAAGCCAGTCAGAAACCAGCACACGGCACAGTGGCAGTGGGCGGCACGGTGGCACAGTGGTTAAGACTGCTGCCTCGCAGCGCCAGAGACCTGGGTTCAATTCCCACCTCAGGCATCTCTCTGTGTGGAGTTTGCACATTCTCCCTGTGTCTGCGTGGGTTTCCTCCGGGTGCTCCGGTTTCCTCCCACAATCCAAAAATGTGCAGGTTAGGTGAATTGGCCATGTTAAATTGCCCGTAGTGTTAGGTGAAGGGGTAAATGTAGGGGTATGGGTCTAGGTGGGTTGTGCTTCGGCAGGTCAGTGTGGACTTGTTGGGCCGAAGGGCCTGTTTCCACACTGTAAGTAATCTAATCTAATCTGCAGGAAATGGTGTGCTTTAGTTAATTGTAATAATTATTATATTTTGAGTCTGAGCAATAAACACACTCGCAAAAAAACATTTGAAGAATCATTGAACTAATTAACTAACAATGCACAAAAATATTGAGGGCATGTCAGGCCTCAGCACCTTTAATGGGATGAGAACAGTTTGAATATCATGGGTGAAACTTTTTGCAGATAGTGGACCAAGATTGCTCTCAGGCATCTATGTCTGGTCTTTGATTGTGTTCTAATTTAAGTTATGTGCACTAGAAGCTATGAATTGTACATTCATTTAAAGATTCTATGCCCTGTCAATTTATCTGTTCCCTGCAGACACAGGGAGAAATTGGATGACACATTCATTGACATTATTGACTAGACTTCGAAAGTATTTCAGCACTTGGATAAATCTGTGGTATCCCGGGGTTGCTAAAAGTTCTTGTTTAATCTTTCTGAAGCTTTCAATATCTTTTGTCAGGAACTCAAGTTGATTGATCTCCCAAACTAGGGTTACTGTTCAGTCAGTCAGTTTAGCCAGTTTAGCAATAAGTCCACAGGGTCAATTCCAAAGTCATACACTCCCTGGTGGGAATCTGAAAAGAGCACTGATTATAGAGTTTGACTGCAGCATCGCCATTTTTATTTCCAAGCTCAGTCCTTCTGCTACTTCACAGAGGATGTTCTCCTTCATCATGAGAAATGCCGAGTCTGGTTGTGTGTATTCCCAGGGGTTTCATCACATCCAACTTCAGCTCACTTGCCCATATATGCCCGCCATGCGCCCAATCTCAGGCAACACACTGGCATTTGCCCACACCAATTGGTAAAGCAACAGACCTTTTACTGGTTTGGAGAGGGGTGCATTTTTCATTGCCCAGACGTTTAAACTGGAATGTAGGGAACTTTGGAAGTAATTACCCATCTGTTTGTTAGCTAGATAGATAGATTTGGCTGACTGTAGTATCAGGAATGCCCAAGAAGAGGTCAAAGCCCAACAGGAAGTTGGGTTTACTTGATGTTAGGCTTCATTGTAATAATTGTTCTTGATAAGAACATTGATTACATTTTACTTGAACAATGTGACTTTCCTCTTCCAAAGGTTTGAGTAACTCTTCGGTATTATGAGGGGTTTCATTTGACTTATTATGCTGCAGTAGATTGTTTCTAGGTCAGCTATGCTTGAGACAAGCCTTTTTTAAAAAAAAACTCTCCACAATCAGAAATCTCAAACTGCAAACAATGAGGAAATGTTTCAATTTTACTGGTTTCATCATTAATGACTTCTTTTTCTCCTTTCAAAATCTAGCATGCAAGCATTTCCTCCCACAATGAAATATCATGTTTCCCACATTTAAGGCAAAACCAGATACAAATTTAATCCTCTAACGAAAAGATTGTAAGGCCTTTTAAATATGCGTCTGACTACTTGAGTTGAGAAGGAAAAGAACAATAGTTGCTTTATTCACTCTAGACTTATAAGTTGACAACCTCTATTTTATTGGCAAGAGCTGAACTCTCAGAAATGCTTTCTTCCATTTGATATGTTTTCACAGCATTGTTCAGTTCCTGCTATTGTCCTGGGTGCTGCTTGTCCTCCCATCAACCCTTTTGTAACACAGCACAACAAAGAGCAAAACATGGAAATCTTTAAAAAAGTTGAAAATGCTGGAAATGTTCAGCAGGTTAGAGAGTATCTGGACAGATTTTAGTAAAGAGTTTTCAACCCTCCCCTCCCCTCTCTGAAATGACTAAGTTTGGTCAGGTGGAATGTCAAACCTGAACACCGTTCACCTGAATCCATCTATTTTTCCTGATGAACCCTGGTGGCAATGAGGGGGAGTGGGATAAGGGGGAAGCCCATTATTTCCAGGAGTTGCTTCGGTCATTTAAATTTTATAATGTATGCCTTATATAAGTCAGGAGTTCTCAGTCTTCAAAAACCCAACCAAGGAAGACAGATGAGAATGGCTGAATCTACAAGGTAAATGTCTTTACACTCAACTGATAGATTAAGTTCATCTTCAGTGTCTCAATCTGACTGGCTGAAGCAGAGAGAGATAACATATTAATCAGGTTTTGGCTGGGAAATTAACTGAGTGGCAGAAAATATGGATAATGGATAGGTACACAAATTGGCGGGTTGTGACCAGTGGTGTCCCACAAGAATCTGTGTTAGGGCCTTAGTTATTGACATTATTCATTAATAACTTGGATAATGGCAGGGAAAATCATGTATCCAAACTTGCTGATGACACAAAGTTAGGCAGCATTGTAGTGTAAAATTATAAAGGGATATTGATAAACAAAGTAAATGGGCAAAACTGTGGCAGATTTGGTTCAATGTAAGCAAACATGTGGTTATCTATTTTGAACCAAAAAAGGTTAGATCAGGCTACTTTCTAGATGGCATGGAGTGAAGTACAGCAGATTTCCGAAGAGACATGGGGGTTCAGGTGATTATAGAGTCATAGAGATATACAGCATGGAAACAGACCCTTCAGTCCAACCTATCCATGCCGACCAGAGATCCCAACCCAATCAAGTCCCACCTGCCAGCACCCTGCCTATATCCCTCCAAACCCTTCCTATTCATATACCCATCTAAATGCCTTTTAAATGTTGCAATTGTACCAGCCTCCACCACTTCCTCTGGCAGCTCATTCCATACACGTACCACCCTCTGCGTGAAAACGTTGCTCCTTAGGCCTCTTTTATATCTTTCCCCTCTCACCCTAAACCTGTGCCCTCTAGTTCTGGACTCCCTCACCCCAGGGAAAAGACTTTGTCTATTTATTCTATCCATGCCCCTCATAATTTTGTAAACCTCTACAAAGTCAGATATTCAAAATGTCATAAACAGACAGAAAATAATCAAGAAAGCAAATGGAATGCTGGCCTTTGTATCTAGAGGACAGGATGATAAGGATTCAGAGGTTACGCTGCAGTTGTACAAAATCCTGGTTAGGCCCCACTTGGAGTATAGTGAGTAGATCTGGGCACCATGGCATAAGAAGTGTATATTGGCCTTGGAGAGAGTATAATGTAAGTTTATGGGAACAACGCCTGGACTTCAGGAGTTGAGTTATGAAAAGAGGTTATGCACATCAGACCTGTTTTCTCTAAAATTTAAAAGGATGACCAGATTGAAGTTTTCAATGCATTAACAGGAAACAACTGTGCAGATAAAGGTAAACTATTTCCTCTGGTTGGAGATTCTAGAAATAGACAGGGATAATTTAAGACTCAGGGCTAGATCATTCAGGAGAGATGTTAGGAAGTATTTTGACTCATGAAAGACGGTAGAGGTTTGGAACTCTCCTCCATAAGTGAGTGTGGATACAACGCAGTTGTTCATTTTAAATCTGAGGTAGATACATTTTGCTGTGGTTCTGTTCGCCGAGCTGGAAGTTTTTGTTGCAAACGTTCCGTCCCCTGTCTAGGTGACATCCTCAGTGCTTGGGAGCCTCCTGTGAAGCGCTTCTGTGGTGTTTCCTCCGGCATTTATAGTGGCCTGTCCCTGCCGCTTCCGGTTGTCAGTTTCAGCTGTCCGCTGTAGTGACCGGTATATTGGGTCCAGGTCTATGTGTCTATGTAGATACATTTTTGCTAAGCAGAAGTCTTTAGGTATATGGACCATAGGCAGGTATATGGCGTTGGGCCTCAGGTCAGCCATGATCTCATTGAAGGCAGAACAGGCTTGAGGAGCTGAATGGCTGACTAATCTTCCTATGTACTTATCTATCTCTGTCTCCATTAATGCTTTGAAACATTTGAGGACATGCATTGGGTTATCTAAGTTCTCTGTCTTCATGTCATAGCAGCTATGGTTGCTCATAATAACAAAAATCAATGTATCTCAAACCAACCCATTGAATGCAAACAGTTCCTGCGAACTACCTTTAGCCACTATATAAATGATTTCTTTTTGTGTGAAATAAATCCAGGCGTTAAATAATTTCTAAACCACAAGCTCCTTGTGGATATAAATATTATTTATATATTTGACAGCTGTCTTCTAAAACCCCCTCACATTCCTCGACATACAAGAATAAAAGAATTTGAAGCTTAATAACCAATCCATTTTTCATTTTGTTCACTTATTGATGTCCTGAGGAATGTTTTTTGTAAATTATTTAAGAACTTGGGTTCTGAAGCAGAAATGTTTCTTTTTATTTTTAGTTCTATAGCTTTCTTTTAACAGTCAGAAACACTTTCGTTCTCAGCATTAGGTCTAACCAGCATTTCCAAGAAATCATATAACTTAAGCTGAATGGCTAGACAAGCTAGCTGGTAACATAACTGGTAAAGTGTTTAGCAATTTATGACTGATGACCCACAGGGGGAACAAATGGACAGATGTCACAAGCAGGTCCAGTTCAGTGAAGGGAAGATCCATACAGACTGAATGGCAATTTAGTTTTGTCTGTGCCCAGATAATCAGAGCTGGAAAGAGGTCTTAAGTAGGAAGGGCTAGGAAAAACTAAGAGTTTTTTTTCCTAAGCATTTACCTGGACGAGTGCAGCTCCAACAGTATTTAAGAAACTTGACGCCATCCAGGACAAAGCAGGCCACTTGATTGTCACCACAACCACCAAATTGCACTCCCTCCACACTGACGCTCGGTAGCAGCATTGTATGCCATCTACAAGGTGCACTACAGAAATTCACCAGTGATCCAAACTCACAACCACTTCCATCTAGAAGGACAAGGACTGCAAGCGCATGGGAACACCACCACTTACAAGTTCCTCTACTAACATCTTACCATCTTGACTTGGACATTTTCCTTTCGTATCGCTGAGTGCAAATCCTGGAATTGCCTTCTTAACAGTACTGTAGGTCTGCCTACAGCAGCAGGAATGGCAGCAGCTTTGAAAGGCAGCTCACCACTATCTTCTCAAAGGGCAAGAAATGCTGGTCCAGTCAGCAATGCCCATGTCCCATAAGTGCATTAACAGAAAAAACAGTAAGTTTGTTTGTGTCTGGGTAACTCAGAGAGAATCACATTTGGTGACTATGCAGAAATCCACCAAAAGGAGACACTTGTGACCTTATTACTTGCATGTTTACTGAATTGAAAAAAAAATAAAGCTTACAGAGTCATACAGTCAAAGAGATGTCCAGCATGGAAACAGACCCTTCCATCCAACTCATCCATGCCAACCGGATATACTAACCCAATCTAGTCCCACCTGCAAGCACCTGGCCTATATCCCTCCAAACCCTTCCTATTCATATGCCCATCCAAATGCATCTTAAATGTTGCAATTGTACCAGCCTCCACCACTTCCTCTGGCAGCTCATTCTGTACACGTACCAACCTCTGCGTGAAAAGGTTGTCCCTTAGGTCTCTTTTACGTCTTTCCCCTCTCACTCCAAACCTATGCTCTCTAATTCTGGACTCCCCACACCAAGGAAGAGATTTTGTCTATTTATCCTAACCATGCCCCTCATGATTTTATAAACCTCTATAAGGCCACCCCTCAGCCTCCGACGTTCCAGGGAAAACAGCCCTAGCCTATTCAACCTCTCCCTGTAGCTCAAACCCTCCAACCCTAGCAACATTCTTGTAAATTGTTTCTGAACCTTTTCAAGTTTCACAACATCCTTCCAATAGCACACAATTACACACAATTATAGCATGACATACTATGTTTCACTTTAGGGTATAACTTGTCAATGTACCTTGTTCAAAAAGATTGGTTATACCAAGGGTCTTGGGCCAGTGAACATAAAAAAAATTAAGATGCAACAGGCAGAACATTCTGGATTTTTTCTGACTGTGTTGTGACTAGATCTCATGTTCATAGAATTAGACAGGACGAAGAAATGTCTATGGCAAGAGGAGATGAGTTGAGAGCTCATTTATCTGACACTGTTTTTGTGTGAAAAGGATGAAAGAACAGACAATGAGATCAATATGTTTAGCTGATCTTCTTTAATAGAGATGTAACAGACAGGTCCTGAATTAAGATCTGAATTAAACAGCTTGTTAAGAAATTCAATCAAAACAAATGCCTGATTGTTTTTACTTACACCACAAAACATTAATAAATAAATGGAAAACACTTCAAATAAAAGCTGGCAAGGAATGGGCAGTAATGACTCAAATGGTTCCATCTGAGTATTGCAATAATATTTTATGTGTTTTACAAAACTCTAATGCTGGGTCACGTAACTATTCAAAAAACATAAGTTAAAATATAAAAATATTTTCTTGGCCAGGATTACATAATGATGTGCTTAAATCTTGCCAGTGCTGCCAGACATGTCAGATAGTGGGCAAAGCCCAACCATTGATGAAATCCATGCCTTTAATTCCAGCACAGGACCCCTACATATACCAGGATTAGGAATTAGCATTCAGGATCGAAAAGTGTGGCGCTGGAAAAACACAGCAGATCAGGCAGTGTCCGAGGACCAGGAGAGTCGACTCTTAGCCCTTCATCAGGAATTAGCATAGTCAAACAATCATGGACGTTTCAACAAAATTTTCTGAACCAGTGCATTAGAGGAAAATAATACCACAAATGGCAGTGAAAGAGTTAGCTCAAATTTTTATTGCAACATATGGATTGCCCAAATAAATACAACTAGATCAAGATTCAAATATAATGTTACAAGTATTAAAAGAAAGAATAAATAGTTTGGGAATCACACAGCTTATCTCTTCAGCTTATCTTCCAAAACTCCAATCAGTGTTGGGAAAACAGAATCATAGCTTATTGTCTCATATGCCCTAGTGATTAGAATAAAGATATTGCTTTTGTACTGTTCACTATCAGAGATACCTGCAACGTGTCCGCAGGATTCTGCCCCTTTGAGCTGATTTATGGACAATGATGCAAGAGCACCTGTTAAATTAATTAAAGAAAAATTGTAAACTGAAGCTCAGAGACTACACTTCTAGTATATAATCAGGTTTCAGAGAAAAGTTAACCAAAGGATGTGGGCTGGCCAACAAGCATTGAAAAGTGCTCAACAAACAATGGAAAAAAAACAGGTAAAAATCCAAAGATCAAGATGTTATTGCTGGAGTTAAAGTGATAACACTGTTATCTGTCTCTGGGAAATGTTTAAAAGCAAGCTTCATTGAACCTTATACAATCAAAAAGAAGCTCAATGGTAGTTAATACTCCAGACAGGAAAACAAATCAGTGATTGTGTGACTTAAGATTTTAATTGATGTAAAGAAAAGAGAGAGTAAAGTATCTACAGTGAATAAAGAAATAAGAAATGAAATAAAAATATCAGAACAATTCAAAAATGAATCAGAAATTGAAAACTCAAAAGTTGATCCTCCACTAATCAAATTGGATGGTAAAAGCTGCTTAAAAGTTAAATGGAAAGTTGTATCACCTCCCAGAAAACTACTGAAATGACTAACAATAGCTAATTGAAAGTGACGACTGCAGTTGCTGGAGATTAGAGTTGAGAGTGTGCTGCTGGAAAAGCACAGAAGATCAGGCAGCATCCAAAGGGCTTTTGCCAGAAACATTGATTCTCCTGCTTCTTGGATGCTGCCTGACCTGCTGTGCTTTTCCAGCACCCCACTCTCAACTAACAATAGCTAATACATACTTATAAATTAATTTGTACGAGTAAGCCAAAAAAAAGTGTATTTCTTAATGTAAAGTTGTAGTGTTTGGAAGAGAAATTGCACCAGGGACTTTTCAGTGATTAGTCAATGTCAGTGAAGGATTATGTGACTCTGCTGTGACTTTTCTGTGTTCAGTCAAACATAGAAAGAAATTTTAGAATACTCGTACAAACTATTTGATCAGTTACAAAGAGTCAACCACATTGTCCAGACTAGATAAGGATGGCAATTTCCTTCCCTAAAGGATATTAATGACCAGATGGGCTTTTCCCAATGATAAACAATGGATTTGTGCCGTCATTAGACTCTTAATTCTAGATTTTTATTGAATTCAAGTTCCACCATCTGTCATGGCGGGTTTTGAAACTGGGTCCCCAGCACATCTGTGGGCAGCATGGTGGCTCAGTGGTTAGCACTGCTGCCTCATAGTGCCAGGGACCTGGGTTCAATTCCCACCTTGGGTGACTGTCTGTGTGGAGTTTACATGTTCTCCCCGTGTCTGCGTGGGTTTCCTCTGGGTGCTCTGGTTTTCTCCCACAATCCAAAGATGTGCAAGTCAGGTGAATTGGCCACGCTAAATTGCCCATAGTGTTAGGTACATTAGTCAGGTGTAAATATAGGGAAGGGGAATGGGTCTGGGTGGGTTGCTCTTCGGAGGGTGAGTGAGAACTTATTGTGCCAAAGGGCCTTTTCCCATATTGTAGGGGATCTAATTTAATCTCATTCCTTTGATCTCTGGATTAACAGTGCAGCAATAATACCACTAATCCATCGCCCCTCCCAAACGTAACGTAAAGCAGAATGTAACAAAACCAGAAAGAAAAGATAGCAAACTCCCAGAAATATTTTCCTTGAAATTATTGTTCTGTGAATAAAACGCTGGTGTTTTATTTTGGTGCTTGCTTCCTTACAAAGTCTAAACTTTAAAACGCAGATTCAAAGTTTTCTTCCACTCTCTAAGTAGCAGACTTTGGTGAAACTTTCAATTGTGAAGAGAATGCAGGTTGAGTATTTTTGAGACAATAGCCTGACGATAACATTGAAAGGCTGCCTATTTTATCACAGCTGCAAATTACTCTTATTCTCCCTTTGTAACCTACCAGTACAATTTGTAGCAAGTCCTCTGTATTAACCAAAGTGGCTTATCGAGCAGTATGTAAAAGAGGAAGAAAATAAAGAAGTTGTCATTATATGAATCCTTTCACAATATCAGGATATCCAAATATATTTTACAGCTACTTTTGAACTGTCATGATTTAGTCATGGGAATCTGGCAGCTATTTTGCAAACAGCAATTCGCCATGAAGAATGACCAGCTTATCTGCTTTCAGTGAGGTTGGTTGAGGAACAAAATTCTGCCTGCATCAGAAAAGGAAGAAGTGGCCTTGGTTTAACAGCTCATTGGAAATGAAGCATCTTGGACAATATAGCCTAAATTTTAGGCTGAATTCTCTGGAGAGTGACTTGAACTCATAGTTTATTATCTCACAGCCAAGAGTGGTGCTGAACCATAACTGATAAATGCACATTTTCACCTTAAATTAGAAGGCAACACTCCCAACTGTAATTGCATAGCTGTTTTATGAGTTGAATACATTTGTGCACAGCTTCCACACCAGCAATGAAGAATTCCACAATGATTATTAGGCAATAATTGGATAATTAAAATAAGAAGTTGTTGGGAAATTGCCAAAGTCTGTGAATTAAGTGAGACGACCAATTTGAATGGGCTTCCTGTTTGCTGTTGTAGTGGGACATCTACCCATGAATAAAATATTGCATGCAACAAACATAATCATAATACAGCTCTTTGGAACATGGTCCTTGCAAGCATTTGTTGCGAACTCTGATCCCGAGTTACTTTTCCTACCTTACTGCCATCTGTCTTCTTTCCCCTGCTCATTTCTGAGGGTTGAACCATGCTTTTCCATTGGATTGATCCACACTTATGGGCAAAGTCTATCATTTGTCTTCACATTCTGCATTACGATGAACCAGGAAATGCTTCCATGCTTGCCACATGCCATCTGACAAATTGGAAGGAGTTATAGGTTGATAATCAACCAACCAGTCCTGGCATGGGAATCAAACCCATTGCTTCTGGGCCAGAGGTAGGTATGTTGGGAATGCACGTCAAGACCTTCCTCAACAGTTACTACACTTTAAAACAAAATGCTTCTGTAAAGTACTTTGAGATATCCGTTAGCTGTGACAAAAACACTGCATGAATGTGATTAGTTTTATCTTCCTTGCAATATTTTTAGCAAGATGCTTTTCCAAACAGGAGGAGCCACCAGACAATATAGATGTGGGTTAAAATCACATGGGTCAGAGACAGAGCTAAATCCTTGCAGTAACAATTTTCTTATCCATACTGATGTCAAGCAAAAGTCCTCAATGGAAACAGAATTTATCCTCTTGCAGATTAATAGTGTCTATTGTTTTGACATTTGTGGTAGACATGGTTGAGGATAGCAGGAATTCAGTGATCAGTGGCATTGTTGCTGAAATTCAGGTTGTGTTTACACATAATGCCTTTGAATTCTTTCTGACGATACAGTTTGTAAAGGAGGGTATCTGAGTCCTAAAGAAAATGTAAAATCTGAACATGGAGGAGGGAAATGTTGACATCTGTTTGGCAGTTACGTTACTTGAATAAAGTTAAACATTTGGATCTGCAATGATATCAATTTCACATATGCTTCCCCTCACTTTCAGCTCATCACTCAATGAAGCAACATGCCAGAGAGATGGAAACATGGTAAGACTTTGACATGGCATAGAGCTGCAGTCAGCATATGATTTTCATGTAAAATCTATGTTTGACAACATTCCTTTCTTTGTCTCAGCAACAATTGGCAGAATTCTTTCCCCGGTTATCAGAAAACACAATACAAGCTCATTTTATAGCTGTTGTGGTTCTGTTCGCCGAGCTGGAAGTTTTTGTTGCAAACGTTTCGTCCCCTGGTTAGGCGACATCATCAGTGCTTGGGAGCCTCCTGCGAAGCGCTTCTTTGATGTTTCCTCCGGTGTTCATAGTGGTTTGTCCCTGCCGCTTCCGGTTGTCAGTTTCAGCTGTCCGCTGTAGTGGTTGGTATATTGGGTCCAGGTCGATGTGTTTGTTGATGGAGTTTGTGGATGAATGCCATGCCTCTAGGAATTCCCTGGCTGTTCTCTGTCTGGCTTGCCATTTGATAGAAAGACCACGGAAGTCGAATTCATGTTGCTTGTTGTCTGCGTGTGTGGCTACTAAGGATAGCTGGTCATGGTGCAGAGAACACCGAACGGAGAATTCACTACAAGGGTATACAGGAAAGCCACACACACAGACCAAGTCCTAAACTATGAAAGTAACCACCCCAACACACACAAACAAAGCTGCATCAGGACACTATTCAAAAGGGCCACAACACACTGCAGTACACCAGAACTACAAAAAGAAGAAGAGGAAGGACAGCTGAAACTGACAACCGGAAGCGGCAGGGACAGACCACTATAAACACCGGAGGAAACATCAGAGAAGCGCTTCGCAGGAGGCTCCCAAGCACTGATGATGTCGCCTAGCCAGGGGACGAAACGTTTGCAACAAAAACTTCCAGCTCGGCGAACAGAACCACAACAACGAGCACCCGAGCTATAAATCTTCGCACAAACTTTGATCATTTTATAGCAAATTTAGTTGGATCAATCAGAAGTCAATCTACAGCATTTTCAATTATCTATTCATCACAGTGACCTATAATTTAATCTGTGGCTACAGTACAAATGTAGCTCTACCGTAAAAGGACTTAATTGGCTATAAGGCATCTTGAAGTCGTGAAAGAAGGAATGCAAAAAGATACAACTATACAGAAGTGTTTCAAGATCAGCTTCTGGATGCAGCATTTTGAGTTTGTGATACTCCAGCATTCCTCAAGATATTGTGGAAACTGAGGTCCAGTGTAATACTGAGAAGCCTTTTGTACGTTTTGGCCTGCAGCAGTCAGGCTCAGAGTACCCAGAAAGTGTTGTGCGATTGCTTGAGCCTGCTCACATGCCCAAACAGTGTTAAACATCTCTTGGTGGTTATGGCACTGTGGATAAATTAAGTAATTATCTTTCTGACATGACGTTTGGTGACATGATTGTACCATTAAATCTGGCAGACACAGTGAACTCATTAGCATTTTATTGCCTCAGTTTTGATCCAACCTGTTCATGAGATTAATCAAGGTTCTGAAACATGAAATTGAGTGACACCAAAGCTGGTACTGGACAGAAGATCATTCTTGGATGGCAGATGATGTATTGGCTGTTGACCAACTCCCTCTCACTTGGGACATCAATGCATCATATTTTTTCGGTGCAAGGGGATAAAATTGATAAAGAATGGATATGTTAGACACTGTAACATATACAATGAAGACCTGGTCCAGAAAGGCTGCAGGTACATAGCTCATTGAAAGTGAAGGTAGACAGATTAGACAAGACGCTGAAGAATCATTTGGCTGACTTGCCTTTATTGGCCAGTGGATTGATTATAGGAGTTGGGAGGTCATGTTGTTGCTGTACAGGACATTGGTGAGGCCACTTTTGGAATACTGCATGCAATTCTGGTCTCCCTGCTATAGAAAATATGTTGCTAAACTTGAAAGGGTTCAGAAAAGATTTACAAGGCTGTTCTCTAGGTTGGAGGGTTTGAACTATAGGGAGAGGCTGAATAGACTGTCGGTATTTTCCCTGGAGCGTCAGAGGCTGAGCAGTGACCTTATAGAGGTTTATAAAACTGTGAGGGGCATGGATAAGATGAAGAGCCAAGGTCTTTTTCCCAGGGTAGGGGAGTCCAAAACTAGAGGGCATAGGTTTAAGGTGAGAGGGGAAAAAGATTTAAAAGGGGCCTGAGGAGCAACCTTTTCACACAGAGGGTGGTGCATGTATGAAATGAGATGCCTGAAGAAGTGGTGGAGGTGGATATAAATACAACATTTAAAAGGCATCTAGATAGGTACACAAGTGGGCAAGGTTTACAGGGATATGTGTCAAATGCTGGCAAATGAGACTAGATAAGTTTAGGATATCTGGTCTGCAGTGGAATGAGTGGGACTGAAGGGTCTGTTCCCCTACAACTCTATGACTCTGTGAGACAGCTATCTTGAAGTTTATTTACAGTACTAAATAGGTGCCGGCTAAAATACCTTTGATGCACACATTTACTATGATTATAGCTTCTGCTGCAATGAGAATGGTTCCGGATGGTCAGGAGGAGGTGCCTTTATTCCGGAATCACATGATTGGATGTGACCTAGCTCTCTTAAAGCTGCACTGCTGCTGAGACGGAATGTATACAATAATAAAAAGGCAAAGTGTGACAATCTCTTGAGAAGCTCAAAAATGGAGGCTGAAGTTTTAAGTTTTGCAAAGGTTTTATTTGGTGGTTCAATAATGGGTTATAAGCATGTTCTTATATAACATTTTTCTGAAGCCTATTTTCCCATCTACAGGCACCTGATAGATGCCAAATACAGCATTAATATTATCTGCCTACTCTAAATGGATTAATAAACCATTGAAGCACTTTGAAGGTCTTTGAGGGGAAACAAAATCCTCTAGTTAAAAAAAGACTTACTGAGCAGATAAATTTATTCACAGCTACTTTTCTTTAATAGAAAGTATACCAGGAAAAGGGCACACTACACAAGGGAATCCATCAAAGTCTGGCTGAATTTTTAGCCAAGAGAGAGACTGAAAGAGTCCCAGCACATCGTTTGATCAGTGCAGCATTGCTTCTATTTCCATCGTATTAAAACAGCACTGATTAGGTATATAGCTTGAGCAAGGGACACACTAGAGAATTCTCACCTAGTTCTCAGGCATAGTTCGAAACAGATCATTATCAATATAGTGCACTGTTGCATTTCATGCAGTGGTGATACATTAAATCATGACTCCATTCAACAAAGTATCAATACACTACTCTTGGATGGACTGAATTAATCAGTATATCACTCTGCCCTAACTATCAAACTCAACTTGAATAGAATTTCAAACAATTGCTGCTTCTATGTTAAATGTCTGCGCAGTTATGAGCTCCAGATATATTCACACAATTGTCCAAGATCTGGCTGTGTCCAGCATGATTTGGACAATCTGTTCCTGTCCAATTTGCACTCCATTCATATTCACTTTCAGCCCAAAAGGTATTTGTGATGTCTGGTATTGAAGGAGGTTGTTACATTGGTCATGTCTATCTCTAGAAAACAGCCACTGAAATATTATAGCCATCCATCTCACTTCGACCTCCCACTAGGGAAATGCTTAGAATGACATCATGAGGAAATTGCTTTAGGAATTATTGAAAAAGATTTAAGAGGCAAACACATTGTGACACATTTCCTTCTGTATCTTGTTGAATACAAATGTCTATTTAATATATGATCAATACTAGGATGACTACTCACACTAAATTGGAATCACAAAGAAACAATCTTTCTCCATTGGGAAGAATATTAATGTACATATGTTAAAATATCATGTCTTTGCTGCCATTGGTCGATTATTAAGATCTTGATCAGATGAGCCAATGGGCCGAGAGCAGCTGATGGAATTTAACAAAGATAAATGTGAGGTGCTGCATTTTGGAAAGACAAATCAGGGCAGTACTTATACAATTATTGGTAAGATCCTATGGAGTGTTGCTGAAAAAAGAGACCTTGGAGTGCAGATTCATAATTCCTTGAAAGTGGAGGATAGGATAGTGAAGAAGGTGTTTGTTACACTTTTTTTTATCAGTCAGAGTATTGAGTATCGGAGGGAGGTCATGTTGCAGCTGTATAGAACATTAGTTCGGCCACTTTTGGAATACTGTGTGCAATTCTGGCCTGTCTCCTACAGAAAGAATGTTCTGAAACTTGAAAGGGTTTAGAAAAGATTTACAAAGATGTTGCCAGGTTTGGAGGGTTTGTGCAATTAAGGAGAGGTTGAATAGGCTGGGACTGTTTTCCCTGGAACGTCAGAGGCTGAGCTGTGACGTTATAGAAGTTAATAAAATCATGAGGGGTGTGGATAGGGTAAATAGACAAGGTCTTTTTCTTGCTGTAGGGGAGTCCAGAACTAGAGGGTATAGTTTAGGGAGGGAGAGGGGAAATATTTAAAGGGGCCTAAGGGGGAATTTTATCACACAGAAGATGGTAAATGTATGGAATGAGCTGTCAGAGGAAGTGGTGGAGGTTGGTACAATTACAAGGCATTTGGATAGGTGTTTGAATAGGAAGGGTTAGAAGGATATGGGCCAAGTGCTGGCAAATGGGACTAGATTAATTTAGGATATCTGGTTGACATGGATGAGTTGGTCCATTAGAGTCTGTTTCTGCGCTGTACACCTCTAAGACTCTATGAGTAAATCATGAGATACTTTGTGTGAACAAAAAGTATTTGAACCTCTACATGTTTTCTCAAAGTCGTTAAAGAAACAATAGATACAACTTTACAGAACCATGGCCTAACATTTCCCTGTAAGAGCTTATAACAGTTTGTTATCCACAAGCACTACAGCTATTAACCATGATCAGAAGAAAAAACCTTCCTGACCATATTAATGGACCTACTCCTAGAAAGATTTGGTATGGCCTTGGAATTTCTGACTTGCAGCAGGTGCATTCTTTTAATGCTCTTAAATGGACCTGTCTCCTTTACCCGCCCTCTCAATATTCCACTACATGCACCTGGTACCAGTTCCAAGTCAACTTTGTTGCATATACACTATTTTCATAGCTACGACATTGCCAGTAGTTATAGCAATTTTATAAATTATTGATCATGACACAGAGCTCTGCAAACTGAAACCCAGGTCTGGAGGAGACACAGTCTCGGAGTAGTTTTTTTAAAATCTGTTATGGACTGCAAGGTTACTAAGGCCTGATGTGCAGACCATAAGCTGAATTGTAGAAGACCACTGGATGTCAGAGGCAAAGGGAAGGGGCAAGGGTATCATGGAATAGCAGCCAACCACTTCAGGAAAGCACTGCCAGGGATTTTTCCCAGCAGCCAGCAAGAGGCGGTCTGTGATGCAGATTAGCTGCCTTCTTCATGGAGATGGGAAAATTGGACTGGGGCATTGGCATTTTACAAACAGTAGAATGGGGCCCTAGCAAGTGGGGAGACCCAGACTTCAGACAGCATCCCTGCAGCCATCGTGGCAAGAGGGAGGGCTGACAATGGTGCTGGAGGCTTCATCTTCCAAAGGCAGTGCCATGTGCCTCAAAATCCCCCTGGTCTCCAATCTATGGGACCTGCTGTCCTTGGCCTCCTAAAGTATAATCATTACATTCATATCCAAGAGCACCTCCACTGTGAGATGCCTTCTTGATCTCTAACCTGTCTTCAGAGGGACACATCCAGCCTTGCTAAAGAAGCTAAAGCTGCCAGCCCTCTGATAGGACAAGCAACACATCAAATTCCACTTGTTCCCCTCAACATTCTCAATTGCAAACCTGCAAATCTGAATAAATCCATTTCTCCAAGTCAGAAGCTGTGCAGAACAGTACAAATTGACAGTTCACTTTCCTTCTGTCTCGATTTCTATTTCCAACAGTTTGAAGGGGCTTAAAAATTTGAAAAGATGTTAAACAGGCTGCTGATTCTCTACTGTTCATTTTACATTATCTCGCAAAGTCAAAATCTGCTGCAGTGGGTCAGCAAATTGGCATAAGAACATCGCACACCCTCTTGAAAGAACATGTTTGATGAAATTGGTTAAATGATAAATTTACAAAAAATAGACAAGATATCTTATGATGATTGTTCTGATGGATATAAAAGGACATGGAATTACTGGAGTGGCACTAGTCTCTTTAACTATATATTATTCAGTCTAGGTCATTAAAGTGATGAGAATTATTTTCTCATTTGCCTGGATTTAATTAGGTCCATGGTCCCTGGGCAATAAAAAAACATTACAAACAATAATGTGTAAATAATGGATAGACGGCAGAGTGATGTTATGCCATCTGCAAATCTAACAATCAAGGACATGCACTTTACCAGTCAACAGGGGCTTTTGTATGGTATTACTGACAAGTTGTTGCAGCAACAGCAATGAACAACAGAAGCTCTCACAGCAACAAGCAAGTGTCTGCTGACATTTTAAATTAATGTACAAAGCAGTGAAGTGTTACCGGTTTTCAGAGGTTTTTAATCCTGTCTCTCTCACGCATCTTACAGCCAGGGAATTAAAGGTTCAGCATTCTATGCCTTTTCCTTGACACTAAATTACTTATTCTTCTGAGTCAAAGCATTTGTTTTTAGCTGGTTTCCCTGCCCTGTGATTGTGCATTAAAAACCTGATCTAAATCATGTAACATAACTTTTATTGAGAGTGTGGGCAGTGGCCAATGTGGTTGAAACAGCAGTGTAACATATCAGAGTGACAGCATGGAATTTCTGGCCACATTGCTGTGGTGTATAGAACCAGACAGACACCGTTACTTACTGGGTGTGAGAGGCAATGTTTGGCAGTGTCTCACTCACCTTATTGACTTGTAAGGTGCATTGTGGATACCTGAAGACCAATTATCAACAACATCCAACCACCCCAACCTTAAACCATGGATGTCATTTGGCGTAGGAAATTGGAGAGATGATGGGGTACAAAGCAAAATGGTGGTCAGTTTGCCATTTTTGGTGCCTTTTGGTGAATTTATCTGAGGCCTCATAACCAAGTGTGCAACTTTGCTGCCAGAGGGTGCGACTGGCCACCAGACTTCACATCTCAGCTATCCAAGAGTGCAAACCTACTCTTGTGTCTTCAATAATGCATACCCTGCAGTTCCAGGGCCAGGGTTGGTACGTAGTAAAAGCATGATATCTCAATCACATGCTTACTGATATTTCTAAAGCCAACTCAAGTGCTATCTACTTTTGAAATATGATTCAAGAAAAGAACTGATCTCTTTGGCATTCCAGCAGTAGATCACTCTACACTTTCTCCCTATATCTCCTAAACTTTCAAAGCATTATTGATAAAGCTGGTTGGGTCTGAAAAGACATAACTGCTAGAATGAGTCTGCAGCTGGTGGCGAGGGAACTGCCAAGAGGGAAAAAGATACTTGAATTCAGCTTCACTGATCTGCTGGCTGCAGATGGTCTCCCCACAAAGGTATCAGTAGAAGTGACCATCACACAGTCCTTTTGGAGATGAAACCTCATCTTCACACTGAGGACACCCTCCTCCTTGTTGTGTTGCATTACCACCAGGCTAAATAGGACAGACTTCAGAATGATCTGGAACTCAAAACTAGGAAACCATGAGGTCATGTGGGTCTTCAGCAGCCACTGAATTAAATTCTGACACAATCTGTAAGCTCAAGGCCAGGCATATTTCACCACTTCATCATTGCCATCAATGCCTAGGGATCAGCCCTAGCAGAAAGGCATACGAGGAGCAACATCAGGTATACCTAAAACAAAACTCACCCTGGTGAACTGACAAAGTAGAACTATGTGCATGCCAAGCATCAAAAGGAGTGCAACTTGATCCAACCATCTTCAGCTGTTTCATCAATGACTTTCCCTCCATCATAAGACCATAAGACATAGGAGCAGAAATTAGCCTATTCAGCCCATCAAGTCTGCTCTGCTATTCAATCATGGATAAGTTTCTCAACCCACGCTTTCTCCCATAAACTTTGATCACCTTGATACTCAGGAATCTATCTATCTCCATCGTAAATGTACTCAATGATCTGGTCTCCACAGCCTTCTATGGCAATGAATTCTGTCAATTCACCGCTCTCTGGCTGAAGAAGTTTCTCCTTATCCCTATTCTGAAAGGTCTTCCCTTTACTCTAAGGCTGTGCCCTCAGGTCCAAGTCTCTCCTACCAATGGAAATATCTTCCCTAAATCTACACTGTCCAGAACCATTCAGAATTCTGTAAGTTTCAATTAGCTTCCCCCTCATCCTTCTAAACTCCATCGAGTACAGACCCAGAGCCCTCAAATGTTTCTCTTATGTTAAGCTTTTCATTCCTGGGACCATTCTTGTGATCCTCCTCTGAGCACACTCCAGGGCCAGTACTCCTTCCTGAGATATGGGGCCCCAAACTGCACACAATACTCCAAATAAGGTCAGACGTTGGGATGTTTGACAATAAGAATGCTCAGATACTGAAACAGTCCATATCTAAATGCAGCAAGATCTGGATAATATCCAGGTTTGGGCTGGCAAGGGGCAAATAACATTTGCAATATGCAAGTGCCGTGCAATGACCATCTTCAACATGATGGAATCCAAGCATCTCCCTTTGACATTCAGTAGCATTGCCATCACAATCAAATTCCTGGCACTTAGTATTGGTCATAAACTCAACTGGATCAGCCAAGATGTACTGTGGCAACACAAGTAGGCCAGAGACTAGGAATTCTTGTCTCTATATATGCCTGTCCACCATCTACAAGGTGCAAGTCAGAAACTCTCTTCCTAACAATTCTATGGATGTGCATATACCACAGGAACTGCAGTGATTCAAGAAGGAAATGTGAATCGGTGGCACCATGATCGCATTAGATTGGACCCCAGACAAGGAGGAAGATGATCTCCTCAAGCAACAACAGCCTGCTATGGAAGGAGCAGCATAGAGGGGAGCCACAGAGATCACGGCAGCAGACAGGAGGGATGCTGAGAAGGGACATAGTAGGGAGGACAAACTGAGAGATGAGTTGCAGAAGGGTAAGCCACAGAGATGGGAAACAGCAGGGAGAGGAACAGCAGACCTGGCAGTAACAAAATGGTGCAGCTTGCACTATCTGCATCAGAGTGTGTACAGACAGAGGTAGAGTTTCACAGGTCTCAGATAGGAACGCAGTGTTTGAAGACTAAGAGTGTTATATCAGATAATGGGAGAAATCTACAGAACAAGACTGCTGTGCTGTGACTCGCGGCAGATGTGTGGCAGACCTTAAGGGGCATGCCCATGATATGGCATGATATAAAGCTCCCAGTCTCTGTCCTACTGAGCTCTGTTCTCCTCCAGCATGGTATGCAGAGAGAAATAGGTTGCAGTATATCCAAATGTTTTAGCTTGAGCCCAGACCCACAAGGTTACAACATACAGATGTAGAGATAATAAAAATATAATTAAAGGTCATTACATTCTTCAGTATTGGGTGACCCACGTCTTGTCCTTTTCTTACTGGAGCTTTGATAATTAACAAGGCATGGTAGTGTCGGTTTCCCAACATATCTCTGCCACCTGATGTCGTGATGGCAGAGTAGAATGAAGCAGCAGTAGCTGCTTATTCATAAATTCTCACTGAATGTGAGACACCCCTGGACTGTAAGGCACTTGAGCAACCACTCATAACAAGTTTGTATGAGATTAAATTTCATGACTATCAAGCTATAATGCTGTTCCGAGAAAATTAGCTTTAGTCTGCTTCCAATGTAAAAGATAAGGTGCAGGAGTCAAAAAGACTAATTATAGCTTTAAAATTAAAATTCACAGTCAAATGACTGCTTAAAATTGGCATCAACTCCCCAAAGAATACTAGGCGAAAGTGAGCACTGCAGATGCTAGAGATCAGAGTCTAGATTAGAGTGGTGCTGGAAAAGCACAGCAGGTCAGGCAGCATCCGAGGAGCAGGAAAATCGACCTTTCAGGCAAAAGCCCTTCATCAGGAATGAGGCCTCATGAAGGGCTTTTGCTCGAAACATTGATTTTCCTGCTCCTCGGATGCTGCCTCCCCAAAGAATACTGTCAGTTTAGGATGCAGATTCCAATTTGAGAAATCAGCTACTGTAGAGTATATCAAAACTTAGAATAGCTTACCTGCGTGTAAAGGTAAGTTGGCTGCATCATTTTATCTCCTTCAATTTGTTGCCAGAGCTGTTAATGACGACATGACTCTTTAGTTGGTGTAAACTCCTTCTAGTGGTTGAAACTTGCTATGATCAGCCTTTATTTATTAAAACTCACTGTGCCTTCAGTGAAAGATAAGTAAAGTAGAAGCAAAATGATGAGAAATAAAAACAGCAAAAAGTGAACCAAGTAGAAAAAAGGAACAAATGAAGCCTGCCTTCTACCTCAATAAAATAAAAAAATCACAGATATTCAACAAAAAAAATCAAAGGCAAGTATTTGGCTATGAATTGGGTAGAGAGTGGCATATTTCTCAAACTATAAATATGAAGCTTTAGTTGGCAGATCAATCCATATATAATTTCGAGAGGTCTCTTAACATATCACCTGCTATCAGCAAGCAGGGCTTTACAGAATAAACACTTTTGGTGTTTCTGAGGATGAAAACAAATCTGGAAAACAATCTGGAGAGTATTTAAGTATGAAACTATCTCTTTAAGTATGAGACAGCTTCTAGACCAACTCATGTCACACAGACAGAAACAACACAAGTTGATTAAAGCCCTTGTTACCAGATTCCACAACAAAGAGCATGTATAATTCTCATTTCTGAAGAAGAACTGTCAGAGAGGCCAAGTGAGTGGGTAATCTGACCAAAGCTTTCCTGAAAAGTCTTCTGAGCTGGAAAAAAGCCACGCCACCGAAGCCTTGTTAGAAGATGGATGGCAACATGATGCTACAGATGCAGGTTAGAATCAATTACATGCTTTGGGTGCAGACAACACCCTCATTGTGTTGGCAAGCTGCACCAAACCGGCAAACTTTGACACGGGTGTGGTTTGCCAAACACACACACACCCAGAAGTAGCCCAGCTTTTTTCATGGCTCCAATGCATGTGGCACACAAAAACGAATTGGGCACACATACAGAAAATCTGGTTTTAAAAGGCAAAACCAGACCCCAGAACAAGAATGAGGTGACCAACAAGGTGGTACAGCATCACAACATTGGTAGCATGCCAAGTCATCCAAATGCATCAACAACCAACAAGCCAAAAAGCATCCGCTGGAAGATAATAAAGCCCCCTCTATCGACATCCTTACACACTACATTGAAAGTACATGATGAGATGTTTCTTTCCGATCGCCAACCCTCTCCATCATATGTTCCAAAAGGCAGATCAGCATGCATTGAAAGCCAAAATTGACACAGGACCCTACTGCCGGTGTACTATCACTACACATCCTCAAGGACATGTACCCTAAGAACTGGCATTCCATGGCTCAATCAACTAAAGGCATAGCATATAATGGATCATCAATTCCTTGCAGTGGCACAATTTCACTGCAGTGCTAACATGCAAGTTCAGGTTGGATTCCAGGAATAGATACCAATGATCCAGCAGTGTTGGAACTACCAATATGCATAGATCATGAGGCTGAAACCACCACCTCTAGTGGTGAGAATGGTGGGGTATCTGCAAAGTAGAAGGTGAAACAGATACACCACGAGTGATCAGGTAGAGAACTAATCTAATCATGCAACAGAGACTGCAAATAAGAAATCCAGTCACAAATACCTGGATGCCAGTAAAGATTTCCAAGATACACAATTAGCCCAGGTTTTATGGTGCAATTACCGATCAGCGGGAAAACCAGCAGCTCAGGCCATGTCAATCACGCATGAAGAGTGCAAGGAAGAAAGTTCTGACAGTAATCGTTCTGTGATGGTGCTGAGTGACAGCTGTTTGTACTCAGCTACAAACTGAATCAGAATTAGAACGTGATTTAAACATCAAGTATATTCAAATACAAAAGTACAGGCATTCAGTGAAAAATGTCCAATGGCACCTTTCCTGCTGCCAACTTATGAGCAAAGGTATTGAGGTACAAGATCTTAAGTACAAAATAGAAAAATAATGAAATAAGCTAAAAATTCAACATTAAAAAGTATGAAGTAGAAAAATGAATTGGAAGTTTAATATTACAGTCCATCGATAGCCACAAGGGCTCGTGCACCCCCTTGCTGCCTACTCCGCTTCCACCATCTTAGCAAATGTACCTTCCAGTTGGGTATATGATCACCAGACTGGATGTGTTATCAAACCTTCAAACAATAGAGAAGTCCAAGTTATTAATTTTTTTTTAATCTTAGCTTTTACATGTTTGTATAATTGCTGAATTGGCAAGGCGTGTGTATGTGCAATACCTGTTTGGGATTTATTTTCTTTGGAAAAGGGGAGACATTATATGGTTTGCAGCAGATCCGCAATATACCTCATACTTATGATGACACATGGCAGTCAAAACTAACCCACCCAACATGGGCAGGAGTGATTTGGGCTTCAAAGGTGGTTAAGATGGAGAAAAGAAGAATATGCTCCTTTAAGAGAGAAGGTGCCTCTGGTCATCACCAAGCACTGAGCCTAACACCATTACATTAGCAACAATACAGCAACATGAAGAATAATGCTACTCCTTGTGGCTATTCAAACTGAAATTTAATCAGAAAGGGTTATTACAGAGATAAGTCAGTGGAGATTGCACAAGATATATATCGACAAGGAAGGGGAGAAAACAGCAGCGTAATCAACTGTTGCTAGCTTCGCCTGCAAATTTCAATCCTTTAAAGAGAGACACCCTCCAGCAGTCAGGTCAGTAGTGAGCTATCTGAGCTTGATAACATCTGATTGCTTTCTTTGCTTTGAAAGCACTCTGCTGTTTTCAATTTAATCTGTAGGTATTCGTGATCTGCAACATAGTACTGTTACAACCCTGCCACTAAGATTGTGCATGCAAAACTATTTATTATCTATATCTCTAGACACTGCGCTTTCAATAGGATATATGCGTGTTACAATTGTTATCTGAACCCACATTCACACAAAATAAGTGGCGATTTTCTTACTAAATTGTCATTTTTAATGACTTAGGTAACCTGCAACATCATAGTTATCATTTTGTGATCACACCCAACATCCTAAACCACCAATCTTATTAGTGGGTAATATCCCACTTTATAAAAATACTCAGCTCCTGCATATTAGTCTTCCTTTGTTATGCATTACTTCTGCATAAAAAGGAGAGATCACCATTCAGTTTCCACACTTTGAACTGTATTTAACAGAAGAGATGGATCTCACCAAGAGCTAGCTGGATAGCAGTGCCACTGGGAAGACAGTGGTTGTTGCTGGTGGTAGGCCCAATGTATATCCCAGTGTAGCACCAAGGGAGCATTGTGGCAGCATTGTCACTTGTATGAGATGCTGAACCAAAGCCTGTCCAGTTTGATGGAAACGATTCCATGCCATTATTTTGAAGAAGAGTAGGAGAGTTATTCCTGATCGGTGTTTATCTCTCAATCCTCATCATTAAAAACAGATGATTTTGGTCATTGTCACCTCATGGTTAGTGAGAATTTGCTGTGGACTAATTAGCTGCTCATGTGTCCTACATTCAAGCAGTGACTGCACTTTAAGTAAAAATTCTTTTTTGGCTACAAACTGTTTTGAGACCTCCAGCAGTTGCAAGAAAAAAAAATGCTGCATAAAATGTTATCTTTCTTTCCCTCAGAGTAGGGATGATGCTTCCACATCTATCACTGTGCCAGTGCCCTTGTTGTTTCCTTTCAGGCAACCCGCTGTGATTCTTGAAGACCAAGCTGAAAGGGTACTGGATCTTTTTGATCCCACTTTCATTGGCAAGGGTGGGCTGAAAGGGCTATTTCAGTTCCTACATATTAAAGGTTTGAATTTGCATCTTCTGATAATTTATATCTTTATGTTGTCAGGAAGAGAACAAGAGGATGGTCAGTAATACAAAAAAGTTAAGCAATATGGCACAGTTGGTAAATGGGGAAATTTAGTTAAGATTATTAGTTTTGCTCATGAATAATTTGTTTTTGTTAAACCAAGGCAGAAAGGGCCTCCATCCATTGTGAGTTCACTTCATCTTCTTGTTCCTTCATTTTCAAAAGTACTTCCTCCACTCTCCTTCCTCCTCATTACTGTCTTTATGACCTTACTCAATCAGCTTCTTGCCGACAGTGGAGGCAATTGTGAGCTCTTCCATTCTAGTGGCAAGGCCATGCAATGTACAGCTACAAATCCTTACACCCATGCTGCTGAGCAATGAAAGCGTTCTCCTCCTCACTCCTCCTGCAACTTGTCCTGGTTTGTGCAATCTCTTTCAATTCTGCTATCTATGTTTAATTCTCTGAGGAAACCCGGGACACCCATATTTTGAAACAACTTGCTTCTGCAGGAGATTTTAAATCACTTCAGAACCATTTTGTACACTACAGAGGATCCTCGATTATCCGAAGGACACGGGTGGGTAGTATTTTGTTCAGTTAATCGAATTCTGGATAATCAAATGCTGGATAACATAGTTTAGACAAGCATTAAGATCTTGCGATCTTGCCGGATAATCCAATATTCGGATAATCGAGGTTTCTCTGTATTCATAGTTTAGAATGCTTAAAATTATGCAAATACTTCATTCTCTTGCTCAGTGTAATATCTTTTAACCAATGCAATAAATGTATTCCTGCATTTCTTTCAGAAGTGTCTACAGAAGTGAACATGTCTGTAGGTGTCAGTGGTTTCACCATAGTTTTGAAGAACAAGTTTTGTACAATTGTTGCTCATCTCACTCGTCAAATTAATTTATGCTTATTAATTAATTGGTATGTATTTCAATGTATTCTTCTGTTTTTAATCACCTTTGTATTTGTCTTGCTTTCCCACAAGTTTGACATTTATTACAGGATAATGATTAAGTCTTTTCAAGCTAATGAATAGAATAACTCAGTAATGCCTCCTTGAGACGACGCACAATAAGGAGAAAGTCTGAGCCTTGGCAGTTCTATGGATGTTATTTCTTACCAACTCATGGATGTAGTGTCATTCGTTAAGAAAGATTGCTATTCAACAATAACAGGACAACCTCATCTTTTTCAACAACCTTGACATGAACCCACAACATGTATGTTGAAGAAAGTTGAGGTGAAATGTTAACCCGTCCCCTCCAAGTAAACCTTTCAGCAGCTCCAGACGAACCTCTATTTAAAAATCCAATGACATACAAAGAGTTAACTGCACAGGTAGCTTAAAAAATGAGGAATTAAGATGGACTGACTGGTGTTTCTCACCTATAAGGACCATGTCACATAAGCCTGTTAGAATCATATGATCACACGTTTCCAATATGCACAACAATAATTTTAATGTATTTTGCATCCTCAACTTTAGTCAATATTTTTAATCTAATGAGCTGAGTTTGAATCTGTTTGATCAACATAAGATGCAGGGTGACATAACTTAATGTTCTAAACACTTTAACCATTTTTTTACAGCTTTCAGTTCATTCCATCATGCAGGTTCATTCTGATGTTGGAATTGCAATTTACAATATTAAATCACTTCAATTAATTTAACCTTCAGCTGCTGCGAGCAAACCTGCAGTCATTTCACTTAGCACTTTTGACTTGCTATTCACTGAACAATTAATGGTTAATCAAGACTACAAATATTCTGAGTTAAGATGCATCTTTTCAGATGAGACATTGAACTGGAATGTGAGTGAGCCTAAGGCACTAACTGGCCATTATTATGTCCCTTTTTAAGGGAGCTGGCTTTGAGTAAATTGGTTGTTGCATTTCCTACTATATGCGCTTAAATAAGTCTTTGATTAGCTGCAGAGTGTAATGTCCTTTTGTCTTAAAAGATGCTGCCTAACTACAAATCTTTAGGTTGTTAGTTTGCTCGCTGAGATGGTGGGTTTGTTTCCAGATGTTTTGTCACCATGCTGGGCAACATCATCAGTGAGCCTCAGGTGAAGTGTTGGTGTTCTGTCCAGTTTGCTATTTATGTGCCTTGGTTTGTTGTGGTGAGTGATATCATTTTCGGTTCTGTTTCTGAGAGGTTGATATATGGGGTGCAGATCTATATGTTTCTTAATGGAGTCCTGGTTTGAATGCCAGGCCTCTAGGAATTCCCATGCATGTCTTTGTTTAGCCTGTCCCAGGATGGATGTATTGTCCCAGTCGAACTGGTGTCCCTCTTCGTCTGTGTGTATGGATACAAGTGATAGTCATGCCTTTTGCTGGCTAGTTATCACTCATGTATCCTGGTGGCTAGTTTCCTACACGTCTGACCAATGTAATATTTGTTGCAGTCCTGTCAGGGTATTTTGTATATTACATTTGTTCTGCTGGCTGTGGGTATGGGGTCCTTTAAATTCGTCAGTAGTTGCTTTAGTGTAGTAGTAGGTTTGTGGGCTACCATGATGCTTGGAGGTCATCTCTGAAATGTCTTTGATGGGTGGCTAGTCTCTAGGAGTGCTGTGTCTTCCTGTTTAGGTCTGTTGTGCAGGAATCGGCGGACTTTGCTTCTCCAGTAACCTTTGCTCCTGAATGCATCGTATAGGTGTTTCTCCTTGGCTTCTGATAGTTCCTGTGTGCTGCAATGTGTTGTGGTTAATTTAAAAAGTGTCCTAATGCGGCTCCAAAACCCACAGACCAGCCACCTGGATACATGAGCACAAAAACTAGCCACCAAAAGACATGCGAACAAACAGCCAACCTGATCCATAACCTGAGCTACAAATCTTCTCCAAGATCTTTAGCATCATGATATATTATCTCAACCTGGGATCAGATGGTGAGTCTCTCGTTGACAGCAGCAAGTACATAAAACCTTGTTTATGCCTTCCGTACTTGGTGTTTTTGTTCAGATAGCAACTAAAGCAGGAATTCAGAAGAAGGGTCTCACTAAACTCGAAATGTTAACTCTGCTTTTCTCTCCGCCGATGCTGTCAGACCTGCTGAATTTCTCCAGCAAATTGATTTTGTTTCAGATTTCCAGCATCACAGCTTTACATCTGCAATTCCCTCTGTTTTATATTACTGAAGCAGGAGTGCTTGAATGTATAAATTAAAATTGACAGGATGGGGTTGTGATTGGTGCTATTACTCTAGTCGGCCATCATTAAAAAAATGCAGTGAAATCCATTTTTGGCTCTCAACCTAATGATCGGGGAGCTGTGGCAAGCTTCAATAAATTGCATGAATCACCGATTTCTAAAGACTGCAAATAAACAATTGGTCACTAGCTCTATTACAGTACTATTTTGATGAAAGCAAAGTGCATGGATGCCAGAGACCTGAAAGTAAAGCCAGAAAGTGCTGGAGAAACTCAACCGATCTGGCAGCAGCTTTTGGAGAGAGAGAAAAACAGAGTGAGTGTTTTGGGTTTGAAATGAGTCTTCTTTGAAAGTGAAAGGGTTTTGAAAATTATGATGTTGACAAAGGGGGAGGAGACGTGAGTGGAACAGACAATGAGGGTACCCAGAACCAAGACAGAGTGGATGCAAGCACTTTATCAGTCACTACCATAAAAATATATAGCAATGAAGGTGAACAAGCTTAAAGATTCAAATGGAATTCCTGTCAGATGGAACGGACGGGCATTTCTGGAAGAGAGGTGTCCATGAATTAAGCACTCAAATGGAAACAAAATACTGTAGATGCTCAGGATCTAAATTAAAACAGAATCTGCTGGTAGCCTTGTGGAGAGACAATTATAGTCAACAATAGAGATTTGCTCTCTTTCCAGAAGAAAAGTTAGGACCCCTGACTTTCCTCAGCCTAAATTAAATGAGCTGGTGGAACTTGCTATCAAAATCTTTTGTAGTTGTTTAAGTTGATGGCAGACAGTATTACGCTGTGAATGGGTGTCTGTAGCAAATGCTAAAGGACAAGTGGGTGATGGTGCAAATGTTTTCTGGGTACGGGATGCAGGGGGGTTGAATTGGGGCATAGGGTTCCGGATATCATCTACCTACCAAGTATGAACACTAAACCTACACCGGAATTAGCAGAAGCAGCAAGTGATGGATAGAGCTGAGCAATCTCACAACCAACGGATCAGATTTAAGCTCTGCAGTCCTGCCACATCAGTTATGAATGGTGGTGGACAATTAAACAATGCACTGGAAAAGAGAAGCTCCACAAATATCCCCATCCTCAATGATGGAAGAGCCCAGCACATCAGTGTAAAAGATAAGGCTGAGGCATTCACAGCAATCTTAAGGCAGGAGTGCCAAGTGGATGATCCATTTCAGCTTCCTCCAGTGGTCCCTAATGCATAGATGCAATTCTTCAGCCAATTTGATTCACTCTACATGATATCAAGAAAGGGTTGGATGCACTGCATACTGCAAAGGCTACAGGACCTGACAATGTTCCGGCAATAGTGCTTCAGAACTTGCCGTTCCCCTAGCCAAGCATTTCCAGTACAGTTACCACACTGGTATCTATTCAACAAATTGGAACATTGCCCAGGTATGTTCTGTACACAAAAAGCAGGACAAAACCAACCCGGCCAATTACCACCCCATTAGTCTACTCTCGATCATCAGTGAAGTGGTGGAAGGAGTCATCAATAGTGCTATCAAGTAGCACCTGCTCAGCAATAGCCTGCTCAGTGGCGCCCAGTTTGGGTACTGCCAGGGCCACTCAGCTGAAAATGTGTTGCTGGAAAAATGCAGCAGGTCAGGCAGCATCCAAGGAACAGGAGAATCGACGTTTCAGGCATGAGCCCTTCTTCACTCAGCTCCTGACCTCATTACAGTCTTGATTCAAACATGGATGCCTGAGGTTAGACGAGATGACAGCCCTTGACATCAAGGCTGCATTCGCTCAAATGTGGCATCAAGGAGCCCTAGCAAAATTGGAATCAATGGGAATTAGGGGGAAAACTCTCCACTGGTTGGAGTCATTCCTAGCAAGTAGGGAGATTTTGTTTTTGTTGGAGGTCATCACAACTCAGGGCTATCTCTGCTGAAATTCCTCACGGTAGTGTCCCAGACCCAACCATCTTCAGCTGCTTCATCAATGACCTTCCCTCAATCATAAGGTCAGATGTGTGGATATTCGCTGATGTTTGCACAATGTCCAGCACCATTCGCAACTCCTCAGATGCCAAAGCAGGCAATGTTCAAATGCAACAAGATTTAGACAATATCCAAGCTTGGGTTGACAAGTGTCAAGTAACATTTGTGCACACAAATATCAGGCAATGACTAACTCTAATAAGAGTCAATCTAACCACTGCCCCTTGACATTCAATTGTATCACCATCACGGAATCCCACACTATCAACTTCTTGGGAATTATCATTGACCAGGAATACAACTGGACTAAATCCTACAAGAGAAGGTTACAGGCTACAAATTCTGCAGCGAGTAACTCACCTGCTGACTCCCCAAAGCCAATCATCTACAGGGCACAAATCAGGAGTGTGATGGGTGAAGCTCCAAAAATGCTCAAGAAGCTTGATACCATCCAGGACAAAGCAGCCCACTTCAATGGCATCACATCCACAAACATCTATTCCTTCCAGTAGCAGTGTGTTCAATCTTCAAGATGTACTGTGGACATTCACCAAAGATTCTCAGATGGTTCTTTCCAAGCCCACAACCACTTTCATCTAGAAAGACAAGGGCAGCAGCAGAATATTGGGAACACCACGACATGCACGTTCCCCTCCAAGTCACTCACCATCTTGATGTGGAAATATATCACTGTTCCTTCACTGTCACTGTGTCAAACTCCTGGAGTTCCCTCCCTAAGGGCATTGTGGATCTATCTATAGTTAATAGGCTGCACAATTCAAGAAGGTAGTTCACCAATATCTTCTCAAGGGCAGCTTGGGATGGGTATTAAATTCTGACCAGCCAGTGACACTCTTCCCACAAGTGAATAAAAAAAAAGTTCTAGATGTATTCGATTAACTTTATCCTGAGGAGATTTGAATGCATCACTCTGTTGATGAATGATGCAAAATTCCAGTGATCAATGACAGAACAGAAATCAAAGAAATTGGAGTTGGAAAATTTGCAATCTTTCTTCATCTAGCTTTGCAACCAGTTCTGTAGGAGTCAATTTTAGATGTCAGCAGACTTGCTCAGTTGGAAACATTATATAATGGATAAACGACCTTTCAGTTTATCCACAATTACACAGGAGTGTAAGTGACCTTTAAAATACACTTTTCCAGTTCAATGTTTCCCACTATCATGTTAGGAAAGAGCCAACACAAATACTGCTTTCAGACTGTGAGTACCTTTTGCCATAGGTGACAGATTTAAATGATAAAAGGGAAAGTTTAGCTTGCAAAGAAATGAGTCACTATTCCTTAACATACAAACATGAATCGGTTTGTTTTCCTTTCCCCTTATTTCACTGTTGATAATCCAATCAGTTAAATTGTTTTGAAGAAACCACTTAATGCCCACAAATGTTTGACATTTTCATACATATTGTTAATTGAATGTTCAAGCAATTTTGCCAACCTAGACATGATGTTCATTCAAATTTCTGACATAGGGTTCACATTTCAGAATCACATGAAACTGCAACAACTGCCGAGCTGCCTCAGTGTAGAATGGGGATAATATTGCTTCTTGATTTGATGAAAAAATAACAGAGTCGGAATACAGCAGATTGTGATTAATATATCAATATAGGCCAGCAAGTAGTGGAGAGGAAGGAAAAACCTGTAACCTGTGAATTGCAACAAGTTGCTGCACTGATTTATGCTGTCCATTCTTGAAAATGTCATCTTGCAATTAACTTAATTGTGACTATTATGAAGTTGCAGTATTTTTACATTTATTGTCCATTACTCATTGGAAAGTTCATGTACAACAATTCATTTGTAGTTTAGATATGTGTAATGATCAAGTAATTGAAGTACATTAAACAATTAAGCTGATATTGCATGCTGCTTAAAGGGCTGTCATGGTGCAGTGGTAATTTCCCACCTCTGTGCCAGGAGGCCAGAGTTCAAGACTCAACTGTGCCCCAAGTGTGTAAAAACAATGCTGAATGGACTGATTAGAAAATATCTATACTCTGCTTAACTTTAATGTAGGACATTATTACCACATGACTGCCCTTTTGTCTATAGAACCATCCTGACTTGACAAGTAAAATATGCCACATGGCTCTGGGAATGTGCAAAGCTACGCTTACACAGTTTAATTGTAGGTTATGGCTGTGAAACTTGTCAAGGTTGAATGGGCCTGATTTTGAAACAGTTATGTTCAGTCGTAATTTTGGCTTAGCCTTTTAGTCAAGACTGAAAGGCCTTTTGTCTGAAGAAAGCTGTGAAGTTTCAAGCCTTCAACCGTGTGCCTTGAGTTATTTTAGGCTTCTGATTTTCAACGCCTTAAAAAGACAAAGTCACTTTCTTTTAAGTTAAATAGCAAACTTATGTGTATCTTTAGTTCTGTAAAACTAAGAATTAAGTTGTAATTAGCTATGAAGATAATTCTGCCTCTAGTTATTTAGGAACATATATTAATAAGATGTATCCTGATATAGACCCCCTAATAGTCAGAGGGAAATTGAGAAACAAACTTGTCAGGAGATCTCAGCTATCTGTAAGAAAAATAGGGTGGTTATGGTAGAAGATTTTAACTTTCCAAACATAGACTGGGACTGCCATAGTATTAAGGGTTTAGATGGAGAATAATTTGATAAGTGTGTACAAGACAATTTTCTGATTCAGTATGTGGATGTACCTACTAGAGAAGGTGCAAAACTTGACCTACTCTTGGGAAGTAAGGCAGGGCAGGTGACTGAGGTGTCAGTTGGGGAGCACTTTGGGGCCAGCGACCATAATTCTATTAGATTTAAAATAGTGATGGAAAAGGATAGACCAGATCTAAAAGTTGAAGTTCTAAATTGGAGAAAAGGCAAGAACTTTCGAAAGCTGATTGGAGGCAGATGTTCGCAGGTAAATGGACGCTGGAAAATGGGAAGCCTTCAGAAATTAGATAACAAGAATCCAGAGAAAGTATATTCCTGTCAGGATGAAAGGGAAGGCTGGTAGGTATAGGGAATGCTGGATGACTAAAGAAATTGAGGGTTTGGTTAAGAAAAAGAAGGAAGCATATGTAAGGTATAGACAGGATAGATCGAATGAATCCTTAGTAGAGTGTAAAGGAAATAGGAGTATACTTAAGAGGGAAATCAGGAGGGCAAAAAGGGGACATGAGATAGCTTTGGCAAATAGAGTGAAAGAGAATCCAAAGAGTTTTTACAAATACATTAAAGACAAAAGGGTAACTAGGGAGAGAATCAGGCCCCTCAAACATCAGCAATGTGGCCTTTGTGTGGAGCCACAGAAAATGGGGGAGATGCTCAATGAGTACTTTGCATCAGTATTTACTGTGGAAAAGGATATGGAAGATATAGACTATAGGGAAATAGGTGGTGACATCTTGCAAAATGTCCAGATTACAGAGGAGGAAGTGCTGGATGTCTTGAAACGGGTAAAAGTTGATAAATCCCCAGGACCTGATCAGGTGTACCCGAGAACTCTGTGAGAAGCTAGAGAAATGATTGCTGGGCCTCTTGCTGAAATATTTGTACCATCGATAGTCACAGGTGAGGTGCCGGAAGACTGGAGGTTGGCAAACATGGTGCCACTGTTTAAGAAGGGTGGTAAGGACAAGCTAGGGAACTATAGACCAATGAGCTTGACGTCGGTGGTGGGCAAGTTGTTGGAGGGAATCCTGAGGGACAGGATGTACATGTATTTGGGAAGGCAAGGACTGACTAGGGATAATCAACATGGCTTTGTGCGTGGGAAATCATGTCTCACAAACTTGATTGAGTTTTTTGAGGAAGTAACAAAGAGGATTGATGAGGGCAGAGCAGTAGATGTGATCTACATGGATTTCAGTAAGGTATTCGACAAGGTTCCCCATGGGAGACTGATTAGCAAGGTTAGATCTCATGGAATACAGGGAGGACTAGCCATGTGGATACAGAACTGGCTCAAAGGTAGAAGACAGAAGGTGGTGATGGAGGGTTGTTTTTCAGACTGGAGGCCTGTGACCAGTGGAGTGCCACAAGGATCGGTGCTGGGTCCACTTTTTTTTGTCCCTTACATAAATGATTTGGATGTGAGCATAAGGAGGTACAGTTAGTAAGTTTGCAATGACATGAAAATTGGAGGTGTAGTGGACAGCGAACAGGGTTACCTCAGATTACAACAGGATCTTGACCAGATGGGCCAATGGGCTGAGAAGTGGCAGATGGAGTTTAATTCAGATAAATGCAAAGTGCTACATTTTGGGAAAGCAAACCTTAGCAGGACTTATACACTTAAAGGTAAAGTCCTAGGGAGTGTTGCTGAACAAAGAGACCTTGGAGTGCAGGTTCATAGCTCCTTGAAAGTGGAGTCGTAGGTGGATAAGATAGTGAAGAAGGCGTTTGGTATGCTTTCCTTTATTGGTCAGAGTATTGAGTACAGGAGTTAGGAGATCATGTTGCAGCTGTACAGGACATTGGTTAGGCCACTGTTGAAATATTGCGTGCAATTCTGGTCTCCTTCCTATCGGAAAGATGTTGTGAAATTAAAAGGGTTCAGAAAAGATTAACAAGGATGTTGCCAGGGTTGGAGGATTTGGGCTCTAGGGAGAGGCTGAACAGGCTGGGGCTGTTTTCCCTGGAGCGTTGGAGGCTGAGGGGTGACCTTATAGAGGTTTACAAAATTATGAGGGGCATGGATAGGGTAAATAGACAAAGTCTTTTCCCTGGTGTTGGGAAGTCCAGAACTAGAGGGCATAGGTTTAGGGTGAGAGGGAAAAGATATAAAAGAGACCTAAGGGGCAACTTTTTCACACAGAGGGTGGTACGTTTATGAAATGAGCTGCCAGAGGAAGTGGCGGAGGTTGGTACAATTTCAACATTTAGTAAGCATTTGGACGGGTATATGAATAGGAAGGGTTTGGAGGGATATGGGCCGGGTGCTGGCAAGTGGGACTAGATTGGGTTGGGATATCTGGTCGGCATGGACGGGTTGGACTGAAGGGGCTGTTTCCATGCTGTACATCTCTATGACTCTATATTTTTTTCATGTAACTGGCGACCAGAATCTTGTGCTCCTGGACTTGGACATCTTCGAGGCAGAGTTGCAGTTCATCAGGCAGGCAAATGGTGTACACAAATGCCCACTGTTTTCTCACGATTAGACTGGTGCTGGAAAAGCACAGCAGGTCAGGCACCATCCAAGGAGCAGAAAAATCGAAGTTTCACATAAAAGCCCTTTATCAGGAATGGGGCTTTTGTGCACAACGTGATTTTCCTGCTCTTCAGATGCTGCCTGACCTGCTGTGCTTTTCCAGCACCACTCTAATCTTGTGTCTAATTGCCAGTATCTGCTGTACCCACGTCTGCACTGTTTTCTCACCTCTACCAGAACTAAGTTTTTTAAAATGTACTCACAGGATGTGGGCATTTCTGGCTTAGCCAGTATTTATTGGCCAGCCTGAATTGCTTTGGATCTGGAGTCACATGTAGGTCAGACCAGGTAAGGATGGTAGATTTCCATCCCTGGAGGACATTAGTGAACCAGATGCTTTTTTACCTGACAATCAACAATGGTTTCATAGTCGTCATTCGATTCTTAATTCCAGATTTGTTTCATTGAATTTAAATTCCAACATATTGAGATTTGAACCCCGGTCTTAAGAACCTTAGCTGTGTTTCTGGATCAATAGTCTGGCTATAGATCCACTAGGCCATTGCATCCCCAACGAAGTCAGGATGGAGGAATGGTCCATATACAACCATAGTGAACTCTGAAATGGTCCAAGTAAGGACCCTGTTGGGTTTACTCAGCTGCAAGTGAGCCTGTCACCACACAATGTGCCAACAGATTAGTCAATGTAAGCAGCATGTCAGCTGGTGATGTGGGGGTGGAGGTGGAGGGGAGTGGGTGTTTATTGATCGAAGGTAATTGGTGTCTCATTGAGAGACTTGATAAAGATTAGAGGATGCCCATTGAGAACCATCATTTTTCCCTGGCTTCTAACCCCCAGGCCTTCCTCTCCCCATGGTCCACCATAACAAATTAATGGCCTTGCTCCTTGTCCCTCCCTAAACCAGAGTGCTCCTCTGACAGCAACCCTGTGGCACTGCAAAAACCATCAGGCAAAAACCATTGGACAGCAATTCTTGCTGGGCTGGACCTCCATGCCGGGGTCTTAAGTCCAGATGAAGGCTCGTGGGTGGCCTTGTCAATGGCCCATTGCTTTTCGATTTGGCAGGTGAATCCCTGGATGGGGCAGCTCACCTGGCAGCTGATGAGACTCCTGTCATTTCAGCAAGGTATCTATGAAATACCTTTGTCATCCCTTTAATATTGTTTAGGGCTTTGGGCCAGTTTGTGCTCTTTTGACATTTTTACTTGTCCCAAGTGCCAGCAGTCAATAGACAATAGACAATAGGTGCAGGAGTAGGCCATTCTGCCCTTCGAGCCTGCACCACCATTCAATATGATCATGGCTGATCATCCTTAATCAGTATCCTGTTTCTGCCTTATCTCCATAATCGTTGATTCCACAATCCTTGAGAGCTCTATCCAACTCTTTCTTAAATGAATCCAGAGACTGGGCCTCCACTGCCCTCTGGAGCAGAGCATTCCACACAGCCACCACTCTCTGGGTGAAGAAGTTTCTCCTCATCTCTGTCCTAAATGGTCTACACCGTATTTTTAAGCTGTGTCCTCTGGTTCAGCACTCACCCATCAGCGGAAACATGCTTCCTGCCCCCAGAGTGTCCAAACCTTTAATAATCTTATATGTCTTAATCAGATCCCCTCTCAGTCTTCTAAACTCAAGGGTATACAAGCCAGTCGCTCAGTCTTTCAGCATAAGGTAGTCCTGCCATTCCAGGAATTGACCTCGTGAACCTACACTGCACTCCCTCAATAGCCAGAATGTCTTTCCTCAAATTTGGAGACCAGAACTGCACACAATACTCCAGGTGTGGTCTCACCAGGGCCCTGTACAGCTGCAGAAGAACCTCTTCGCTTCTATACTCAAT
>NC_057727.1:56825659-56827240 GCF_004010195.1 Chiloscyllium plagiosum | reverse complement strand
CTGCCTCTGACCTATCCTGTTACTACTATTCAGATGTGTCGTAATTTCATCCTTTATAATAGACTCCAGCATCTTTCCCACCACTGAGGTCAGACTAACTGGTCTATAATTTCCTGCTTTCTCTCTCCCACCTTTCTTAAAAAGTGGTACAACATTAGCCACCCTCCAATCCGCAGGAACTGATCCCAAATCTATCGAACTCTGGAAAATAATCACCAACGCATCCACGCTTTCTCGAGCCACCTCCTTCAGTACCCTGGGATGTAGACCATCAGGCCTCGGGGACTTAACAACCTTCACTTATCAACAGTCACTGTCGAACCCCATGTCTGCGAGTCATTCTCTCAGCCCAATACAGTCATAAGCACCTGTCCTAATGAGGATTTTACAGGGCTTGTATTACTGAAAAAATATAAGTTAACTAGACATTTGGACCAAGTCTCTGTTCCTGAATCCACATGCTAGCTCTCAAATAAATGAAAAATGAACTATTTTAACTCAACCTGCCATCTAAGAAAGAAAGCCAGAGAACTTGTTGAAATAACAGGAAAGTGTACAATGAGAGGTCCTGTTTCACAGGTGACAAACACCTTAAAGAACAAGTCAGGAGATAACAAGAAGTGACATCCACAGATGAACATTGTGCTTGAGAAATGAATCAGAGATTGATTACTTCAGAAACACTGATCCTGTGTTTGGGCTCAGACAGGAATAATAAGCACTAGCTTTCAGCAGTAGCACATGCAAAGTGGGGTGATGAAGAATTAAAAATGGTTTTTGTTGTGTGAGCATCACAGTCCTGAACTGTCCATTATAGAAGCAAGACATGCAATGAGGAATCAGGAGGTGACTCACCTTCCACAGAAATTCAAGCCTCTGACCTGGTCTTGTAGCCACACTATTAATATAGCTGGTCCAGTTTAGTGTCCTGATAAGATGTAGAATGCTATTTGGGGGAATTTGGTGATGGTAATGCCACTGAATGCCACTCAAAGTTTGTGAGAAGATTTGTAGCTCGGGTGCTCGTTGCTGTGGTTCTGTTCGCCGAGCTGGAAGTTTTTGATGCAAACGTTTCGTCCCCTGTCTAGGTGACATCCTCAGTGCTTGGGAGCCTCCTGTGAAGCGCTTCTGTCGTGTTTCCTCCGGCATTTATAGTGGCCTGTCCCTGCCGCTTCCGGTTGTCAGTTTCAGCTGTCTGCTGTAGTGGCCGGTATATTGGGTCCAGGTCGATGTGTTTGTTGATGGAGTTTGTGGATGAGTGCCATGCTTCTAGCATGTCCTCGTTCCGTTGTCAACGTTGCCGCAACCCAAAGGACTAGCACGGCATGTCCTCGTTCCGTTGTCAATGTTGCCGCAACCCAAAGGACTAGCCACACTACCATACATCAAGAACATCTCTGAAATGACAGCCAGACTACTGCGACCACTAGGACTTATAACAGCACACAAACCAAAAGCCACACTCAGACAACAACTCACCAGAACGAAGGACCCGATACCCAGCATGAGCAAAACTAATGTAGTGTACAAAAACCCATGCAAGGGCTGCACAAAACACTATATAGAACAAACAGGAAGACA
>NC_057727.1:56801819-56825410 GCF_004010195.1 Chiloscyllium plagiosum | reverse complement strand
CGGAGGAAACACCACAGAAGCGCTTCACTGGAGGCTCCCAAGCACTGAGGATGTTACCTAGACAGGGGACGAAATGTTTGCAACAAAAACTTCCAGCTCGGCGAACAGAACCACAGCAACTGAATGCCACTGAAAGGCCAATAGTTGGATACTCTTTCATTAGCAATGATCATCACCTGGCACCTGTGTAGCACAAATGTTATTTGCCACTTATTATCCCATGTCTAAATGTTGGCAACGTCTTTTTGCATTCGGACATGAACTGCTTCAATATCTGAGGAGTTGATAAAATGATGTATAACCTCACATCAAACTAAATTAAATAAATCTATTTGCTCTGATTTTTAATGAAATAAGTCAGAAACTCTGGAGACAAAATTGAATTGGAGGCATTTCTGTTCCCTAATTGAATTGGAACTTTTAATATGATACATATTCATCATTTGTTTGCATATGTTAACTATAAATTGCAAATGACAGTTTGTATAAATTAATTCTAATTAACAGATGTTTTGACTTTATAAATTTGCAAAATCAATTCATGAGTAAATCAGATTCCTGAAATATTTTCCTGCCAATTCATATCCTACATATTTTATCAGTTAATAAAAAAAAATCGCAGATTGAAATGTCTTCATCTTATTTTTTGAAATGTCTGAAAAAACAGGCAGAAATAACAAAGCCGGTCTATCAAGGATTATCACACTCATGATGGTAAAGTGTCATGACTAGATTCTGCCTCCCATCAACTCACCTCACTAGGCTGTAATGTAATCGCCCAGAAAAGGCAATCAAAATCACTCGGGCAAACTCCCCTCCAATCATTTCAGATGCTCCGACTCAGTCTGAAAAATCATATTGAAAGATGCCTGGTCAGAATTGAAAGCAAAAGACTCTTCAGGGAAATTAATCATACTTTAACTGATTAATAGGGACAGTGTGGCATATTTTCCTTGCAAGCAGGAATTAAAGTTGTTTTTTTAAATTCTAAATCTCCTGTTTATATTTTTTCCCATACTACCGCCTAATAGCGGTAATGCTTATATTTTCCCCAGCACCCATGCTATGTGTGTGTGCAGATGTGAGACGCAGTGAAAGACACCAGGTGTACAAATCTTTATTCAATTTCCAACACCAGGAAGAAAAGAAATACCCGAGTGGCCAGTGACAAGCAGTGCCCTTCTCATCAAAGGCAATGCTGCGTGGTCAAACAGTGAAGGGGAGGGCAGGGATTAAATCAAAATTGAGTTGGAGGAAGGAAATAAAACACTCACTCCCTGCGGTTCCCACCTGTCCCTGAAAATTTCGAGGGTGTTTGTGGACACTGCGTGCTCCTTCTCCAGGGACACCCGGACTCGGACGTAACTGCGGAAGAGGAACAGGCACTCGGCCCTAACGACCCCGTCCACGGCCCGTTGCCTGGACCTGTTTGAGGTCAGTTTGGCCAGGCCCAGGAGCAGATCCACGAGGAGATCCTCTGACCTGCCCTCTCTCCCCTCCCCCTGCACTGGGTGCCCAAAGATCAGGAGCATGGGACTGAAGAGCAATCAAAAAAGGAGAAGGTTCTCCAGAAAACTAAAGAGGGAGTGCAACCGCCCACACCCCATATATACATGGTCCACAGACTCCACAGCGCCACAGAACAAGCAGTTGGGCTGGGAGTCCGTCAAACACTGCAATCTGCGGTTACAGGGGACCGCTGCGTACAGCACCCTCCACCCCAGATTCCCGAGAGAAAGGGGTAGGATTCCCGCATAGAGAACCCTCCACTGGGGATCCCCACCGCCTGGTGGCAAACGGGCACACCAAGGCGTGTCTGGGTGGTGGATCAGGGAAAAGAGGTGGACAGTGTGCAGCAGCAGTCGATAAAGGGCCCTCTGTTTTATGTCCCTGAAGGGGACATAAGTAAAATTCCGGAGGCGGCTCAGGTTGTGGGGCACAGGTTGCCTCGGGAAGTATGGGAAAATGTGAAAATCCGTCTGGGCAGGACGGGAAATGGGATTCCACTGCACATCTGAGCATCCTCCAACTAGTGCACTGTGTCAGGTCCAAGCACCGCCACTTTAAGACATTGAATGGCAATGGCCACTTACCGGACATCTACTGCTGCCCTGCTTTAAAGTTGTTCTATTAAAATGAGATAAAACTGATGTTTTGTGCGTTAACCTATTAACTGTAAGATAAAGCAACAATAATGACATGCACCCACTTGCAAGAGTACCTTCAGCTTCTTGTGTCTTACAGTACAGCCAATGACCTGAATACATGTGCACAGAACTGCCCGTCTCCTCATCTCCATGGCCTTTGTTGATGATGGTGTAGAAGGCTCAGAGGAAGCATTGACAAAGCTGCCTCATGGACCCATCTCCAGCTCCGATACTGAAATGCCAGTGAGGTCAATACGTTTCTGGATTGTTAATTCAGAGGCTGCTGGAGAGTCCACACTGATGGAGAGGGAAACAATTCCCATGCCGCTTTCACACTGATTCTGCTCAGTCTTCGGCAGGAGAGGACAGACTGGTCTCAGCATTCATACACACATAAAGGGGAGAGCAACAACAGTAGACAGGCATCAGAGGTGTTTTGGCGCATAATACAGCCAGTCTTGGGACCCACAGGCCACCATTGTTCAGAAGCTGGAGCAATGCACTAGTCCTGTGACTGTCTGTCTGTCTCCACTGCTGACCTGTGCCTTGTAATCACCCAAAGGTGCAATCCCTGGCACTGTGAGGCAGCAATACCAACCACTGAGTCACAATTCCTTCATGACCAAACTATAGTGCTTTAACTGTCATTCAATAAGAAATATGCATAAGTATAACACAGGTTTAGAAACACAAGAAAGAATAAAGCTACCCATACAAAAGTTAGAGCTGAAAATGTGTTGCTGGAAAAGCGCAGCAGGTCAGGCAGCATCCAAGGAACAGGTACAAGGATGCCTTCCTTGAAGAAGCTCTCTTCCTCCCTCTACAAGGATTTCAGTGAGTCCCTCTCTCACTGCACACCCCAGGTCATCTCCTCTGCACAGAAGCTCTTCAGCCACATTCTCAAACAGACTCGCTACCAGAGTCACATCTCCTTCCTCAGCACCTGCCTATGGAACCAACTGATCCTGCACGGACTCCGGACTACGTTCAGATCAACAAAATTTGGACCCAACCAGGACAACCAGTACCTACAACAAATCCGAAGCCTCCAGCAAAAGGCCTCCCTCTGGATCCTTCGCTCCATGCTTGCAGCCATGCGCCGCTACCTACATTCCCTGCAATTAGACCTACCCCAGCTCAGGACAACACTCTCACAGACCTGTAAAGGACCTCTACTAAAAGATTCCTGAAGAAGAGCTTATGCCCGAAACGTCGATTCTCCTGTTCCTTGGATGCTGCCTGACCTGCTGCGCTTTTCCAGCAACACATTTTCAGCTCTGATCTGCAGCATCTGCAGCCCTCACTTTCTCCCCATACAAAAGTTACTCAGGGGAACAGCCTACTACAGATGAAAAAGCAAAAAATGTTATGAGGGAAATAGATGATCCATTTTTGAAAACTGATATGTTCATCAAAAGGCATCTCAGATATTTCAATTTAGATTAGATTACTTACAGTGTGGAAACAGGCCCTTCAGCCCAACAAGTCCACACTGATCCTCCGAAGAGCAACCCACTCAGACCCAGTCCCTTGCATTTACCCCTTCACCTAACATTACGAGCAATTTAGCATGGCCAATTCACCTAACCTGCACAGTGGGAGGAAACTGGAGCATCCAGAGGAAACCCACGCAGACACGGGGAGAATGTGCAAACTCTACATAGATGGTTGCCTGAGGTGGGCTTGCATTTACCCCTTCACCTAACATTACGAGCAATTTAGCATGGCCAATTCACCTAACCTGCACAGTGGGAGGAAACTGGAGCACCCAGAGGAAACCCACGCAGACACGGGGAGAATGTGCAAACTCTACACAGATAGTTGCCTGAGGTGGGAATTGAAGCCAGGTCTCAGGCACTGTGAGGCAGCAGTGCTAATTCTTGCACCATTTAGACAGTGGGATGAGTGCCACCACATTGTACACTGTCTTTGACACGTAACTATGAAATTACATGATGCAAGAAGCAAAACACTGAAGATAAAATGTATGCCTTAAGCAATTCTCCAATATAGAGGATGTTAAATAATGGAAAACCTACATTTACTCCATAATCAAGAATTCTCACTCTCAATTATGAAGGCATGTCCTGACCTCAACCTTTTTAAAATAGGATTAGAAGATAAATTGCATAAAGTTAGGAAGAGATGATTGAAAGACAGTCAGTAGAAATCATAAAATCCCTGGACTCAGGATGAAATATAAACATAAATTGGGATTAGTTATGTTGGCATAATAAATATGTTTCACACTGTCTGCGGGAATAAGCAAGGTTTACAAGGAGAGAAAGTGACATGACAGCCAATGAAGGCTGCTTTGACAGCGGGTATTGTGCATTGTTCTAAAAGAGTTAATGTTGAGGAATCTATAAATATCACCCACAGCAAGGATATCATATGGACTTGTGGTCCTGGGATCTCAAAGTGATGGAACAAAAACTTTTTTGTTTTCCTCAAAGTCTCTGTGACAATACCTGACATGTCAATGCATCCTGTGAAAAGCATATTGTTAACAAGATATATTTATTGCAAGAGACTTCTCCAGTTATACTAGGAAGTGGTTTTTCTCTACCACATTTGACCAAGCAGGTTCTGTCATTTCCCACAGTTGAACATAGCTGCTACTATCCAGTTTATCATGAGCAGTAGCTTTTGCAGTGTAGTGACTTGGTATGCCTAGACAACACCTGGCAGTCTGCAAAAAGGAAAGCTATGACCTTTGGATGTGTAACTCTTTTATCAAGAAGTCTCTTATTGTAAGGAGAGGTGAATCCTATTCCTTTGTGACGGGCTTATGCCCGAAATGTCAATTCTCCTCAGATGTTGCCTGACCTGCTCTGCATCTCCAGGACCACACTCTCATCTCTGATCTCCAGCAGCTGCAGTCCTCGCTTTCTACTAGTAAATCCCTTTATACATACTACTATTGTTGTGGAGTGTGAAGTGCGCTTAATCTGTCCTCTTCTTAGTGTTTTAAGCTTTCAGAGTTATAATCATTCATTCTGGACAGATTTCTTCACTCAGTTTCTTCATATGCCAGGTGCACCTTTTTTGAAAAATATTGACCAGGCCACAAGAGAAACCCTGTGTTATAGAGTCATAGAGATGTACAGCACGGAAACAGACCCTTCGGTCCAACTTGTCCATGCCAACCAGATATCCCAACCCAACCTAATCCCCCCTGCCAGCAACCACCCCATATCCCTCCAAACCCTTCCTATTCATATACCCATCCAGATGCCTTTTAAATATTGGAATTGTACCAGCCTCCACCACTTCCTTTGGCAGTTCATTCCATACAAGCACTACCCTCTGCATTAAAAATCTGCCCCTTGGGTCACTTCTCTCACCCTAAACTTATGCCCTCTGGACTCCCTGACCCGAGGGAAGAGACTTTGTCTAATCATCCTATCCATGTCCCTCATGGTTTTATAAACCTCTACAAGGCCATCCCTCAGCCTCCAACACTCCAGGGAAAACAGCCCCAGCCTGTTCAGCCTCTCCCAATAGTTAAAATCCTCCAACCCTGGCAACATCCTTGTAAATCTTCTCTGAACTCTTTCAAATCTGACAACATTCTTCCAATAGGAAGGAGACCAGAATTGCACACAATATTCCAAACGTTGCCTAAACAATGTCTCGTACAGCCGCAACATGATCTCCCAGCTCCTGTACTCAATATGCTGACCAAGAGGGAAAGCACACCAAACGCCTTCTTCACTATCCTATCTAACTGCGACTCCACTTTCAAAGAGCTATGAACCTGCACTCCAGGGTCTCTTTGTTCAGCAACACTCCCCAGGCCGTTACCATTAATTCTTCTATACTGCCTACTGTACATTCTTTAACAAAGAGCTGAACTATAAACCAGACCAGATCTTGGTTTAGCATGTTTTCTAAATATACATTTAAAAAGTCATATCACTGACACAGACCATTTGGCTTAACCAATCCACGTTTACATATAATTTGCACATGAACAGTAATCCTGATTTTATCTGTTTACCCTTTCCCTTAGTAATAGGCTTTGTGAAGCTGGCAGATTATCAGTAAAACTAAATGTGTTCACATATGTCCTTGAGGGAATGTAAACTGGTGTGCTAACCTAATCTGGCCAACAAGTGACACCAGTCACAAAACATCTTAGTTTATCCTTTACTCCCCTTGATAGTGGCCGAAAGTGGTACTGAGTTTTATCAAAACCATCACAGTGCCCACATCTAGAGAATAAAGAAAAATATTTTCAATACTCTTTTCTATTAACTGAGTAACATATTCCTCACAGCTAATGAGGAAATCTGCTTCACTTCAGGGACATATTCCAAAGACTCTTAACTCTATGTTTTTTTAAAAAAAAATCATTGTTCTTGCTTTCTGTCTTACATTTATCGCATTTAACCTTCTATTTAAGTCCCCTGTTCCAGGTCCCTCAATCACTGTAGAAAATGTGTTTCTTTCTCTTTTGTTCCATTCCATCATGAATTTAAGCAGCTCAATTTTCTCTATTCTAATGAATATTTTGAATACAGTGAATAATTTTATAATACATTGAATAGTGTAACCCAACCTAAAGATGAGCAGGTTCAGTGAATTGGTCAAGCTAAATTGCCCCACAGTGTTCAGGAATGTGTAGGTTAGGTGTATTAGTCAGGGGAAATGTAGGGTAATGGGTCTGGGTGGGATACTCTTCGGAGGGGCAGTGTGGGCCAAAGGGCCTGTTTCCACACTGTCAGAGTTCTAATTCTAATTCTAATATTTCAGTATTTCTTTGTATATGTGGTTTCTCATCTGACCCCTTACCTTCTTTTTCCCCTCCACAAAATGTGGGGCTTAAGACTGGCCAGTTTTTCCAATTGAGGTCATGAGCAAGGTTTAATACAAGCTTACCATTGCATCTCAACTATTATGTTACACATCCCTTGCCACAAAGCTGAGAAATCCATTGACTTTTTAATGGCCTTATCATCTTAAAGCGTATCTCTAACATCTTGTGAGCCTGAACACAAACCTTTAAATACTTCTGTTCTATCACATCAGCCAATTCAAATAAATTGCTTTTTATAAGCAAAGTGCACCACTGAACATATACAGACAAAATTCCATCTGTGACATTTTTTGCTGATTTCACAAGCTAGTCTGTATCGCTTTTCAGCTCCTTTTGATCTTCTGAGTAATTTCTTGTATTTTCCTTGCAAGCATTGTCTGCAAAATTGAAAACTCCTGCTGCTAGTCCTATATCTAACTGATTGGTGTAGGCAGTGATTAAAAGTCAGCCTAGAACATAATCCTATGGACTACACTACATATTTCCAGACATTCCAATAACCTGTCCCTAATACCTACCCCTCAATTTCCTTGAAAAGTCTCTTGTGTAGTACCTTAAGCTTTATAAAGTTCTGAGCCTCAGGCATTGCAACCCTTCCTATGTACTCCTTTGGAATGCCAGTCTTGGTTATGTGCTCAAGTCCTAGAATTGAGATTGAAGCTACATCTTTCTGATTCAGAGGTAAGACTACTATCACTAAACCACACAAGTATAATGTTTAATAGATATTATGAAAGACATGTGATGGAGCGGGTAGTAAAGGTGAGGGCAACAAGGACTAAAACTAAGACAGTACAAGTTAGTGTCTAACATTAAATATTACAATTGAAAACTTCATAAGCAAAACTTTCAATGTCAAAAGCAGGATATATCCAAAGTTACTGGATTGCAACAGAATTCCTGTGTTGAATTATTTGTGGTATTGTAATTTTGTTGGATGAAAGGAGCAAAGATTTATTTCAATTTTAATTCACTGTTACCCTCTTTCCTGTTTTAAATACATCAATAGTTTTACAGGATTCATAGACTTCAGTCCAGGAAATCTGCAAGAACAAGCAATTATTGTAATTCTCAGTAGTTGCTGGTTGTTCATTAAAATAGGTCATGCAGTAATTAGACTGCAAATCCAGCAGATGAATTCAATTTCTTACATCCTAGCTCGTATTGATAGACTGTTTAAGTTACATTAGGCCAGTAATTATTTTTGTCTTTCGTTTGATAACTGGAACACACACATTATCATTGCCCTGAATTCTGGCAGTGTTGCATTGATACAGCCTGTATTCATGAACAAATATCATTATTTTCTGAACAAATCTGAGAGAAGAGAGCAGATTCCAGTTTAGGAAAAAGAAGCCTCACATCTGCCAATCAGCCTGATTGCAAACGTGTTGAAACCCTCCAATATTGAAAGACGCAAAAGAAAATCCAGAAGCAAGACAACTTTTGCACAGTGAGCTGTCACGAACTGGATTGGATTGGCTGAAAGGGTAGTGGGAACAAATTCAATAGTAACTTTCAAAAGGAAAGTGTATAAATATTTAAGAAGAAACACTTTACTAAACAAGGAGATGGAGCAAGAGAATGGCAATAATTGGATATCTTTCAAAGAGCTGGCACATTCAGATGGGCCTAATGCCTTCCATCTGTGCTGTATGATTCGACAATTCCTAGTGGACCTGAAACATTAATGATTCTTCCAAACTTTGCAAAACGGGCAGTTTCTATAAAAGGGACTCGTCAGTTATGCAAATATTATACCTGGCAGCTATTGCAAATTTATTAGAATGCAATTTGACGTTGCACGAGCCTTCAGAAACATTGCTGTGGGATCCACTTCCTGGAGATACATGTGATCAATGCATCAAAAGGTATACTGTATAGAAGGAATCAATTTAGTCTGCATCAATAGTAATTGACACCCTCAGAAGTCATTTGTTACTGCATTAGAAATGTGATCAAGCCTGGAATTAGAGTTAAGTTGCTTTTGATGCAGTAATGTGGGAGTGCTGCGATGCTTGGAGTGCCAGATTTCCAATGAAGAGTTAAAGTGAGACCCTGTCTTCCCTCCTAGGTCCACGTAAAAGGCAAACGATGTCAATTTGAAAAATTCAGTCCTTGCTTCTGATGTTCTGGCCAACAGCAGCATAACAGGTCTCATTGCCAATGTATGTCATTAGTGTTCATATGCAAATTGGCCACGTTTGGCTACATTATTACACTTCAGCAGCATGTAATTAGCTAAGAGGCACAGTAGCACTTCCTGAATTATGAGAAGTGTTGGATATAGTTTTTTTCCTTTTCTGTGCATGAGATGAGGCACAAAATCTCAGCTGGTGGCTATTCTTAATACAATTGTTATTCAGTGTCTTTGCATAACTTAGAATGCAGCCAGTTACTAAGCTGATAAATGCTGCAAGGCATGTTTAAAAAATCTATTTAAGTATAACCCCAGCAAGTCCAGGTCAGTCAGTGTAACGACGGTGGTGGAAACCCTTTAGAAACAATAATTTGGAACAAAGTTAAAAGGTATTCTGACAAACAATGGATTATTTAAAGAAAGAATGTCCAGTTTAGTTGAGAACAGCGTGTTTTCAATTTGAATCAGAATTTTAAGAGACCTGTGTCTATTAAGTTCTGAGGAAGGAAGTCCCAAAATTGTATAACTCTCTGAGAAAAGAGATGTCTTCTCATCGCAGTTTAAATTTTAACCAGGAGAAATTGAGAATTGCACATACTGGAGAGTCAGAGTCAAAATGTGTGGCACTGGAACAAATACAGCCAGTCAGGCAGCATCCGAGGAGCAGGAGAGTCGACGTTTCGAGATAAGTTCTTCATCAAGAATGTGAGATGGGGGACAAGGGGACGGGTTGGGTCTGGGATAAGGGGATGGGAGGGGAGATGAGGAAACTGGTGAAGTCAACATTGATTCTGTGTCGTTGGAGAGTTGCAAGGTGGAAGATGAGGCGTTCTTCCTCCAGGTGTCAGGTGGCTAGAGTTTGGCAGTGGAGGAGGCCCAGGGCTTTTATGTCCTTGCCAGAGTGGGAGGGGGGTGTTGAAGTGATCGGCCACAGGGCAGTGGGTTTGTTTAGTGTGTGTGTCCCAGAGATGTCTCTGAAATGTTCTGCAAGTTGGCGTCCTGTCTCCCCGACATAGAGGAGACCACATCAAGAGCAATGGACACAGTAGATGTGGTGTTTGGACATGCAGGAAATCACCATCACCATCACTCCCACCTTCCTCTCCCTATTGCCTTCCTAGCATCCTTCTTCCCAGCCCCACCCCACCTCCCATTTAACTGTCAGCCCCCTTAGCCCAACCCCCAACATTCCTGATGAAGGGCTTATGGCTGAAACTACGACTGTCCTGCTCCTTGGATGCTGTCCAACCTGCTGTGCTTTTCCTGCACCACATCTTGAACATAAATTTTAACCAGGCAAGTTAACTCGAATTCGTTAAGCTATCACCCTGATGAATGAATCAAAGGATGGCTGGCGCCTATCTTGTTAACTTGAAATAGGCGGAATGTCTATAAATGTTCTTGCCACGTGTGGAAAGAACAGACCTAGTATATTAATATATGTCATTCCTGAGGTTCCAATTCATGCAAGTACATCAGATGACGAACCCAACTGGAAAGCTTGACAGTTAATTATCATTATCATTTAACTGTTACGTTCTCCCTGGCAATGCCTCGACTGATCAGATTCAACTTGCCAACCAATCAGGGCTTTCTTCCGATAGAGCATTGCATGTAGTTCCCCCTTTACATTGGAAATCTGCTTAAATGCTGAATATGTATAGTTTGAGAATTGACCTGATGATAGGCACGTTTATTGCTTGGGCATTATTGCTGGGTCCACAAGTAACATGTGCTTTACTACTATGCTTACTCTGGTGACTATCCTGATGAGGTCAAAACAGAAAGCTTCAACAAAAAAAAAGCATCTTTTTAATAGCAAAATGCATGAATAAATTTTGAAAAAAGTATATTGCAAAGAAATAATGTTAGGCATGGAACCAGCAACAATGCCCAAGCAATAACTGTACCAGCCGTCAAATCAATTCTCCGACTTTATATATTCAGTATTTAATTCAAAGCGAAAAAAAGCCTGAAAATTAAGCATCATCTACTAACCCATATATAAATGACACCTCCATTAATTTAACAAAGGAATTTTTGTTGAATACATCAGGATCAATTTTAATTTTCGCGATGGAAATCAGGTATCTGGGGATCAGTGATTTGTCATAAAGTCCAGCTGATTTCCTGCAGAGAAGGTCAGTTGATAGCATCCATTTAAAATGATTGCCAAAAGTTAAATGTAGCCCTGTTGAATTAAATATGAAGGCTTGCTTTAGCAATCTCGGATCGTTGAATCACTGCAAAGTTCTACCCACTGCATACATTTAAAGAAAATGCTGTTGGCACAGTATTAATCTATTTTTAGTCTCAAACATCTCTCATAGCTGCAGCAGCTTGTTGGGAATAAAGAACACATGATACAGGTTGCAATTCCTCAAAAGCTTCAACTCATCCCCTTACATTTAATGAAGGTAAAAACCGCTGACCTTTCATCACCATTAATAAATGTATGTCTTTTAGACATTAAGCAGGAAAAGAAAATGACCAAAGTTCGAATATTTCTCACACCAGGCATTCAGATGTTTTCTTCACTGCTCCTTAATAAGCAACTATTGAAGAAAGACCAAGTCACTTCTGTCCCCAATATATTATGAATTACGTCAACTCATGAAACTGAACTGTATATTGAATGCAACGTAATAAATATATTTCACCTGGGTAGAACATAAGACCATAAGGGGGAGGAACAGAAATTAGGCCATCGAGTCTGCTCCACCATTCAATCGTGGCTGATATGTTTCTCAACCCCATTCTCCAGCTTTCTCCCTGTAACCCTTGATTCCCTTGACAATTATCTCCGTCTTAAGTATACCCATGATCTGACCTCCACAACCTTCTGTGGCAATGAATTCCATAGATTCCCCACTCTCTGGCTGAAGAAGTTTCTCCTTATCTCCATTCTAAAAGGTCTTCCCTTTACTCTAAGGCTGTGCCCTCAGCTGCTTGTCTCTCCTACCAATGGAAACATTTCTCCACTATCCACTCTGTCCAGGCCATTTAGTATTATTTATGTTACAATTAGATTCTGCCTCATCCTTCTAAACTCCATTGAGTGTGGACCCAGAGACCTCAAGCATTCCTCATGTGTTAAGTTTTTCATATCTGGGACCATTCTCACGAATCTCCTCTGAATCTCTTCAGGGCCAATATATCCTTCCTGAGATATGGGGCCCAAAACTGCACACAATACTCTAAATGTGATCTGACTAGTGCTTTATAGAGCCTCAGAAGAACATCCATGCTTTTACGTTCAAGTCTTCTCAAATAAATGCCAACCTTGCATTTGCCTTCCTAACTACTGACTCAACCTGCAGGTTTCCCTTGAGAGAATCCTGGACTAGAACTCCCAAGTCTCTTTGCACTTCAGTTTTCAGAATTTTCTCCCCATTTCGAAAATAGTCCATGCCTCTATTCTTTTTACCAAAATGCATGACCTCACACTTTCCCACTTTGTGCACCATTTGCCACTTCTTTGCCCATTCTCCTAACCTGTCCAAATCCTTCTTCAGCCTCCTCACCTCTTCAATATTGCCTGTCCCTCTACTTGTCTTTGTATCATCTGCAAACTTAGCCAGAATGCCCTCAGTCCCTTCATCCAGATTAAAAAGTTGTGGTCCCAACAATAAGTCTTGCGGAACACCACTTGTCACTGGCTGCCATCCTGAAAAGGATTCTTTTATCCCCACTGTTTGCTTTCTACCAGACAGCTAATCTATGCTAGCACCTAGCTTCTGACACCATGGACCTTTATCTTTCTCAGCAGTCCTATGTGCTTATTGAGGGGCCCTTGCAAGCAATTGGCCATTTATGTATTTGAGGGTAACATCAGTTTTAGACATCCTGCCAACGTGAATTTTAAACCATGAGGCACTAACAGACCACCTAACCCTAACCTCCAAGCCCACTCCAGCACCCTCATGATCCGTCTTTCAGTCTACCCCAAGTTCCAATTGTCCCCATGTCCATGTCCTAGTTGCCTACCTCTCTAAGTGTAATCCAACCTATAAGAGTTACTTCAGGGCTATAGTTTAATGAAGGACCCTGAGATTAAATGGCCTCCTGGTCTTTGTTTGTGTAAAAGCTGATGTAAATTATGCCTGAGGTCTATGATGGGGGGTAAACTATGGGCTTATCCTTCTCAATGCAAGGATAATTTGTAAGGGGTTAAAATATTCACCAGGACATTATTGTCAACAACTCTGGAGAAAAGTCATTACAGTGTCAATAAAAATTTATGTTTTTTTTTCTCTGGCAAAGTCCAAGTTGCATCATTAACGACCTGCCCTTCCCCCAGGCATTTCTCAAGTCCAGTGCAAGTCCCACATTACCACACAGTATTCCCAGTATAACCCGCTTGTCACTGGATATCATGGAATTCACTGGCATCACCTATGCATCCGGGATAAGCACTGTGAGTCCAGGGTTGCCCTTAAAGGTCCCTGATATGTGAGATGGCGGGAAGAGGTGGGAATCAATGCCCTGTTTTATAAGCAGGGACTTGGAGGTTGTGGAGGATTGAGCAGTGCAGATATGGGGCATCCTCTTTTCCCAGGACTAGCAGTGGAGGTTACAACACCAGAGCGTATCAGCCCGGTCCAAGATTGGCACTCAGGTTAAAGCGATCACAGCCATCTCAAAGAACCACTGCACTGTGAGAAGATGGTCAATGTCCTTCTTCACTTTGCCAGTGTCACCATCTTCTCTCCAATACCTCACTCTTACTCTGTCCCTATTACTGTACCCACCTCCCTTCAAGAATCATGTTCTGTCATTCTCAGTATTGTTTGCAACATCTTCCCTCACATAGTAGTCACTCATCCCAATTCAACACAGCGCTGTCTACTCATTCGCTTTGGACAACTGCACTAACAGTAAGAATGGTGCCATCCACTTTCACCTTCCTTAGTGCTTACCTCTCTCTGATTCCAGGAAGCAAACAGCCCCAAATAGGGCAGAAAGTCTCAAGATTGGTGATAGGCCCCCTAACAGTTAGCCTGTCATTGAGCTTCTCATGTCTTATGTTGGAAGTGTCATGACAGATATCAGAGGCTGCCTTTCATTTACTGGCTGGCACACCTTGGTCAAAGGCTTTCTCCCCATGATTTCGCAACCATTAATGCCTCCAGGTTTTATGGCAAGACAAGGCAAGGGCAGAAGTAATATGAGCCTGAGAGGCAAAGCATACAAGAGCAAGGCAAGGGATGCTGTGAACATCCAGTTGTGCTCAGAGTGAGTGAGCACTATGCTAGCAAGCATGCAGCCTGGTCCAGTCCATGAGCACATAGTGTCATTGCCGCAGTGCTCCAATGATGGTTGCCCATGCAGCATTAAAGTACTGAAGTAGATCAGAGAAGAGCCCTGAAGTTTCTTAGAAACCTAGATGCCAACATTGGTGGACGTGGGATGCATGTGGTGAGTACCCATGGAGTATGCTCTGAGGTGTTGGTACCGGGCATCCAATATGGAGGCCCTTTGGAGCAAGAGGCAGCAGTGCTAACCACTGTGCCACCGTGCCGCCCACAATGTGGGATGCATGTGGTGAGTACCCATGGAGTATGCTCTGAGGTGTTGGTACCGGGCATCCAATATGGAGGCCCTTTGGAGCAAGAAGCGAGCCTAATTCACCAACTGATTTCCCTGGTGCGTTTTGTCTAAATCTACCTTGTTTATTGAGTTTAGTGAGGCGAGAGGCTCAATATTAATGAGGGACATTGACCATCAACAGGATGTTTAACAAGCAATAATCCCCACTAATTGGCAATTCACCGCTGCCTAGTGAGAAATTTGCGATGCCATTTGACAAAAGCGCTGCAAAAAGATATTCCCAGTGTCGAGATGGGCCTCTTCAAACTTCTCATTCTATTTGGGAATCAGTTTAGCTCAGTTGGCTGGATTGTTGGTTTACAGAGCAGTGTAATGCCAGCAGTGTGGGTTCAATTCTCATCGCCAGTTTGAGGTTACTCTCCTCTTCCCTCACCTGTGGTTTTTGGGGCCCTCAGCTTAAATCATCACCAGTTGCTTTTCTCTCTAATGGGAGAGCAGCCCCAATGGTTTGATAAGACTATAGCAACACAACAACAACATCTTATTCTGCCACACAGTTGCCATGACCCCTGTCCCTCAGATAATATGCTGACCTGTGTCTTGATTGAACTTTCTTTAAAAACTATGCATGTTATTAAGAAGACTGAAGTGGATGGTAACTGTAAATTAGGGATAGTCAACATGGCTTTGTGTCTCACAAACTTGATTGAGTTTTTTGAAGAAGTAACAAAGAAGATTGATGAGGGCAGAGCAGTAGATGTGATCTATGTGGACTTCAGTAAGGTGTTCGACAAGGTTCCCCATGGGAGACTATTAGCAAGGTTAGATCTCATGGAATACAGGGAGAATTAGCCGTTTAGATACAGAACTGGCTCAAAGGTAGAAGACAGAAGGTGGTGGTGGAGGGTTGTTTTTCAGACTGGAGGCCTGTGACCAGTGGAGTGCCACAAGGATTGGTGTTGGGTCCTTTACTTTTTATCATTTACATAAATGATTTGGATGCGAGTATAAGAGATGCAGTTAGTAACTTTGCAGATGACACCAAAATTGGAGGTGTGGTGGACAGTGAACAGGGTTACCTCAGATTACAACAGGATCTTGACCAGATGGGCCAATGGGCTGAGAAGTGGCAGATGGAGTTTAATTCAGATAAATGCAAAGTGCTGCAATTTGGGAAAGCAAATCTTAGCAGGACTTATACACTTAATGATAAGGTCCTAGGGAGTGTTGCTGAACAAAGAGACCTTGGAGTGCAGGTTCATAGCTCCTTGAAAGTGGAGTCGCAGGTAGACAGGATAGTGAAGGCGGCGTTTGGTATGCTTTCCTTTATTGGTCAGAGTATTGAGTACAGGAGTTGGGAGATCATGTTGCAGCTGTACAGGACATTGATTAGGCCACTGTTGGAATATTGCGTGCAATTCTGGTCTCCTTCCTATCGGAAAGATGTTGTGAAACTTGAAAGGATTCAGAAACGATTTACAAGGATGTTGCCAGGGTTGGAGGATCTGAGCTATAGGGAGAGGTTGAACAGGCTGGGGCTGTTTTCCCTGGAGTGTCGGAGGCTGTGGGTGACCTTATAGAGGTTTACAAAAATCATGAGGGGCATAGATAGGATAAATAGACAACATCTTTTCCCTGGGGTCGGGGAGTCCAGAACTAGAGGATATAGGTTTAGGGTGAGAGGGGAAAGATATAAAAGAGACCTCAGGGGCAACCTTTTCACGCAGAGGGTGGTATGTGTATGGAATAAGCTGCCAGAGGATGTGTTGGAGGCTGGTACAATTGCAAGATTTAAGAGACATTTGGATGGGTATATGGTTAGGAAGGGTTTGGAGGGATATGGGCCGGGTGCTGGCAGGTGGGACTAGTTTGGGTTGGGATATCTGGTCGGCATGGACAGGTTGGACCGAAGGGTTTTTTCCATGCTGTACATCTCTATGACTCTATGACTCTATGTAAAAAAAGGATTGGAAGTGGGAGTTCAGATGACAAAATGTTTGGGAATATATCCAACCAGAGGAGGCAATACTACATTCGCTGAATGCTGCTACATCTCTCATAATGCATTCTCCGGAGGACAGGAAAAAGAAAATCATAGGGAGTATGAAACTTTAACAGTTCAGAAAAAGAAATGAAAATAAAACTTCTGTTTCCCTAGACAATCAAGTAGTCTCCAGGAGATTGGATGATTCATCACAGTCACAACTAATGAACAATTTAACCTTTACAATTGAAAAGCATTCTGCTCACCAGGGAATTTTACAGGTTCTCTTTTTAAAGTTCTGCAGAGACCCTGTACTCAGCAAGTTGGTTGTTGTTCAAGAGATAACCTTTCACCATCCCCGAAGAGTGGTTTGATTTTGTTTCAATTTATGATTGTGAATAGTCAGACAAGACTCTGGAGTTCAATTGAACTTATATAAGCTGTTAGCAAGATCAACCAAAACCATCAGCTATATACGTTGCATGAGGGTTCATCTGTGCCTGTAGAGAGAGTACCAGGATATAGGCAATAATGTGGGAGAGAAGAGCATTAGTTTGTACAGTACCACCACTTTCAGATCTGAGAGCAGCTAAACATGCACAGGAGACTGAGGGGTGATATGACAGAGGTTGATAAAATCCCTCGAGGCGTAGATAAGGTAGATAGCCAACAGCATTTCCCCATGGAGTGTAAAACTAATTGGCATAGATTTACAGTGAAAGGGGAAAGGTGTAAAAGGGTCCAGAGGGCTAATTTTTTTTTCACACAGAGTGTCTTGAATGGGCTGCCAGAGCTAGTGGTGGAAAGCGAGTATACTTTTGTTGTTTAAGAAACATTTAGACAGGTACATGGGTTGGACAGGTTTGGAGGGATATGGACCAAACACAGGCAAATGGGACTCGTTTAATTCTGAAAACTGGGCGGCATGGGTAAATTGGGCTGAAGAGCTTGTTTCCAGTCTCAATGACTGCGGATAAATATCCAGACACTTGTGTTATAGCCCATGCTGATCACATTGTCAGGAGATTTAATCGTACAGGCGTGCTGTCCATGCATGGGATATGTGCAGAGTGGTCAGCTCATGATAGTAACATGCTATTTGCCATTTAATACCCTGTCTTAAATATTCTTAGCTCACCATGTTCTCTGCTGTGCAAGGCACTCCTCACTAGTACTGTTTGAAGGCATTGGCATGGAAAAGCCAGGCAGCAGGATTTTTACACTCTTGAACAGGAAGCTTGCTGTCACCTGTGGGTTAAAACTGTAGCGTTTCAACATGAAAGAGAGATGAAGCACTGGCAACAATGAGAGGAAACTGGGTGCAGAGGAAAGAGGAGGTGAAGTGTCCAGTGGAGGAGAGCAGAGAGCACTTTTTCAACCTCAGCCAGACCAGGGTTTGGGGGTATCAGGATTTACTGTGGAGCAGGCTGCTGAACTGTGTTCACCTCCTCCCACAAGTCAGAGTGGGCTGAGCTCACACCTCCAACAGCATCAAGATCAACATGATTCTCGATATTTATGTATCAGGATCGTTGCAGCCTGTGTCCTGCAACATGGCTGTGTATTGCTGCATTGAAGTGGACATCAGGACTCTACATCTGAGAAGGGGGGAAAATGTCTCATTTTGAAACAGAAGGGGGCAAAACGTGGCATTGCGTGGTTCCCCAGCGTGCATGTATCTCTCTGCAGACCACGTCTTAGCTGGAGATGTACTGAAACCACAACACATTCCACCATCTTAATGTGCAATTGGTGAGAGACCAGGCACAGGACATCAGTCAGTGATTGCCTATTTTATTTGGTAGCTGGCTGGGTTGTGCAGGCTGCACATTAACAAGGCAATGTTTTGTAATTTTGGTATCTCATTCCTTAACTTATATTATTGCTAGAGTGTTTTCTTTGCGTAATCCTGAGTTTTTTTTAGATTACTTACAGTGTGGAAACAGGCCCTTCAGCCCTACAAGTCCACACTGACCCTCCGAAGAGCAACCCACCCAGACCCATTCCCCTACATTTACCCCTTCACCTAACACTACGGGCAATTTAGCATGGCCAATTCACCTAACCTGCACATGTTTGGACAGTGGGAGGAAACCAGAGCACCTGGAGGAAACCCACACAGACACGGGGAGAATGTGCAAACTCCATACAGACAGTCGCCTGAGGCGGGAAATGAACCCAGGTCTCTGGCGCTGTGAGGCAGCAGTGCTAATCACTGTGCCACTGTGCCGCCCTATTTCTGGTCTTTTTTTCTTCTTATTTTACATTCTTTTTCCCTCTATCTTTTCTTCACTCCTTAACCCAATATAGCAACCATCAGCCATTCAAGCTTCTTTTGCAAAATTGAGTGATTGCCTAGTTTATTAGGTACCTTGGCCTGTCCTGCTGCATCTGTGCAGCTTTAACCCAGTAGCTGCAGCATGGTTGGTCAGACTCAGTGCAAATGGAATTGCAGGGTGACTTCAAGCAGGGCCTGACTTTGGCATGGGTGGCAGCAATGTGGCTGACAGGCATCAGGAGGGGCAATGGCAACAAAACATGGCAGGAAGCATGACTGGCTCATCACCCATTGTGTGCCTGCTCTCAAAAGTACGTGCAGTTCCAGTATCTGAGTTGGTGGGCTTCAAGTGTTTGATCAAATGACTGTTTCTCCTCATCGATGATCTGCTCTTGCTTGTGCCTTTTACAGTCAGTTGGCAGTGACACCAAGACCTCAAAAAGCTTTGAGGAGCAGTTGATTCCATGCAAAAATATAACATCTCTCTCTCTCTCTCTGTCTCTCTCTCCTCCTTTCTGGAATGTAGCCTCCAGTGCTGTATTGGCTAAACCGGGAGTCTGCTCTCTCGCATGCTGCTCCAAAGGTCCTCATTATTTTTTGTAAGAAACTCTTTCTGGAACAGTTCCAATCCCTGCTGGAGGTCGAATACAGCTCCCCTTTAAGGGCAGCAGGCTGGTTGAAAAAATGATGGTTAGCTTTAATCAAGAATACTTACGCGCTTCTCATCCTCTGAGAACAATTTGTACAGCTTTGCTGATGTTTACTATACTGGACTAAGGAATGAAGGACAAATAGAGGGAAAGAAACAGTCAGAAAAAAAGACCAGAACTCAGGGCTATTTTTTAAAAACTCTAACAATAATAAAAGCTGAAGGAATGAGACACCAAAATTACAAGACATTGCCTTGTGTGTATGTGCAACCTGCACAACCCAGCCAGACTGACCAGTAAGCAGAATGGTAACATTTTATATGCGCAACAGTTGAAGTCCTGAAGGTGAAGTCACATCATAGCAAAGTACTTTGTCAATCCTAGCTAATAATGACTGCCACAATCACCAGTTTTCTAAAAACAGATCTGAATTTTGCAAATCATTTTGGATGTTTTGGTAGCATCGATGTTTTCCACTAGATTAACATTGAGAAAAATGCGTTCATTACTTGTTGTCTCATTGTGCACATCAGATTCTGATTTATCAATTACTTCACTGAATGCCTCTGGTGGGATAGCAGATGATCTGCCTTCTAGATTGAAGGTACTCCTCATGCATATTCTGTTTGGTTGGTGTATAGCTCACTGTAGCTGAATCAGCCTTTGTTCTAGTGCACTGTCCCTGCCAATGGCCTTTCCTGCCATTAGCCTTATAAAATTAATTCAAAGCTGGGCATTTCTTGGCACATGAAGAAGATCACAGCCCTCCACACGTCATGGTTGGGTCCTCTCGTAATTGATCAATCATCAAATTTTTGCTTAGGACTTTAAAGCTTCATTAACCTGTGCAGATCACTTTGCACTGATATTATGCTTCATAGCTGTCTGACACTATAAATCTTTTGGATTTTCTGGAAAATGGTTTTGGAGATCTTCCAGACGTGAATGCAATCACCATTTCACCAATTCTATTTGCCAACTCCCCATCTGAGAGCTCACATAATGGGTCCATTTCTCTCCATCTGCTCATAAAGACATCTATGAACTCCGTGGGCTTCTGCCTAAAGGACATGAGTCCTAATCAGTGAATATAGAAGTTTAATCTGACTTTGAAATGATCTTATAAATTGGTTTGTAGCTTTTGAAGTTCTCACAGCTCTTCAGATATTGATCCAAACTTATCTAATCTGTTCAGACCTTCATTCCGAATTGCTAAGCAAATCATAATGGCTTGATTTTGTGCTTTAAGTACATCTGAATCTAGACATTATAATTCTAGTTACCATTTGAACACCTGAATTTTTTTAGGTGGTCTGCTGTGTCCCAGTTTAAAACTAGGGAATGTTGTAGATGTTCTGGCAACATATCTTTGATCTTTTTTTGCTGTCTATTGACATGGTACCCACACTAATTTATTCTGCTATTACCTTTGACATTGTATTCTTACAGAAACTATTCTATTTTGAATTTTTTCAAATTCTTAAAATGTTTTAAAACATATCCATACAGTTGTAAAAAAGATCTTGAACCAGTTTTAAACCATTAAAGGCTTTTAAATTTGTCTTCTTAAAATAGGAGAAGAACATCCTTTCCAGTTTATAAAAACAGAAAGAACTGCGGATGCTGTAAATCAGAAACAAAAACAGAAATTTCTGTTTTTGGTCCATTTTAGTTATTCTTTCATTTGGAACAAAATGGCAGATTCACACCTTTCTGCATTTTCAAAATAGCGTTTTGCTTCTAGTAAAAAAATTACAGAATTCAAAGTTATTTCTTTCTGATGTTTTGTTTTATTTCTGATGTTTGTGTTCCTTTTAGCTTTTCAAGGTGCTTCCCGACAGCTCCAATACAGCAGATATAATAGTCAGTGCCAGCTACTGCTTTCAGTTTTAAACTGTTTGGCTGCCGTTATCTTAAAGATCTTTTCTATAACAGTTATACTCATTGCTTTACAGAATTTCCTTCTTACTATGTCTCTGCAGACTTTTCATGGATTCTTCACATCTTTCAGAACTCCAAGCAACAATACTCACTCGTGCCACCATATCATTGTAAGTGCTTATGATCTGACAAACAATCATTCTTCATGGGCTGATTAATTCCATGGTTTAATTTATTTAAAAGCAGAAAAATACTTTGCGAGCTATAAAAAGGCATTATGGCAGAGCATTGGTATAGTCATCATTCCCTAGTGAGGCTGGCTGGTAGGCAGAGTTGTAACTTTGCATTTACATAGCATCCAGTGAGCTTGAAGGTGAAGTCTCTGAAAGAAAGGTACCCATATGATACACATCTCAAATAGTACTCTTAAGATTTTCAGGTTTAACTGTATATTTGCCTGCACCATTGCCTGACCACTGTTTTTACAGTAAATTGTTTCTTGTTGTCTTCAGCTCCCACCACTAGTTTTGTTCGCTGACCATCAATTCCATCCCATTCGCTGAGGCTGGATTAGACTGTCAGCAGACTACAAGTGGCTTTCTGCTCCCATATTATTTTCATCACAAGGAAGTTGCTCATGGCAGTGTTTGAGTCACAGCCAGGAAATATAATAGAACCTCTTGTCATCTACCATTTGCCTATTGAGCTGTCTAAGTGGATGACACAGTATGCTAGCAGTGTACCTATGGAATCATATAAATGACTATCTATGCTGACCCAAAGACACCCGGATGCCCATTCTATCCTATCTTCCAGCACATGGTCCATATACCTGCAGCTTTCAACACTTAAGGTGCACATCCAGGTGCTTTTTAAAAGAGTTTAGAGTTTCTGCCTTCACCACCAACTCAGGCAGCAAATTCCAGACACCCACCACCCTCAGAGTAAAAAGATGTGCCCTCATGTCCCCTCTCATCCTGCTGCTCCTTACCTTGAATCTACGACCCCTGGTTTTGGAACTCTCTGCCAAGGAAACAGGTCCCTCCCGTCTACTGTGTTTCTACCCCTCACAATCATGTCACCCCTCAGCCTTCCCTGTTCCAAGGAAAACAGCCCCAATCTCTCCAATCTCTCCTCGAGCCTTCAGCTCTCCAGCCCTCACAACATTCTGGTAAACCTGTCCTATGCAAAGGCAAAGAGGAATTTGCGACCAAGATTGCTGGTAATCAGATACCTCCAGAGATTGGAACTTATTCTTTAAGAGAGAGAGGCAAATCTCCTATCCAGATTCGTTACTTTGTGTTTTACTCCAGAAGATGACACAGTTGCGACTCACTGACTGGAAAGGAATTGAGTCAAGAAAAAAAAAATCAGTGAAGCTTACGATTGTGTAGTCAGTCATCTATCGCCTCTTTACAATTATAATGTCCCACCATCCCACAACTAACACTTCACCATACTTAGGTTTATTACATTGTTGAGAGCAATCACATCTTTTCATTGTTATCTGCAGTTGTCAGGTCAGCAAACTGCTCCTGCGTGGGAAACAGCCGAATTAAATATTGATGGTGCTGATTCCTAATGTGTTCCTCAATATTGTTTCGTATTTCAAACCTGGCAACTGAAACACCGCAGCTATTCATATGCTGCATTACTTAATCTATTTTTACTCCATTTCAACCATTGCAACATGAATGAATTATGCAATGTCACAGTAGACGTCAAGACACGTGCTTGATAATATGCTTTCTAAAAGATTGAGACTGTAATGCTGTAAGAGTTTTCACAGCAGTCACCATTAAATTGCTTGAACAATTAAGGAATGATCAATTGTAAATATGCAGGTAGATTGTACTGTGAATGACTTATTCAATATGAGCTGAAAATGTGTTGCTGGAAAAGCACAGCAGGTCAGGCAGCATCCAAGGAGCAGGAGAATCGACGTTTCGGGCATGAGCCCTTCTTCAGGAATGAGGAGAGTGTGCCAAGCAGGCTAAGATAAAAGGTAGGGAGGAGGGACTTGGGGGAGGGGCGTTGGAAATGCGATAGGTGGAAGGAGGTTAAGGTGAGGGTGATAGGCCGGAGTGAGGGTGGGGGCGGAGAGGTCAGGAAGAAGATTGCAGGTTAGGAAGGTGGTGC
>NC_057727.1:56749227-56799176 GCF_004010195.1 Chiloscyllium plagiosum | reverse complement strand
TCCCTACCTTTTATCTTAGCCTGCTTGGCACACTCTCCTCATTCCTGAAGAAGGGCTTATGCCCGAAACGTCGATTCTCCTGCTCCTTGGATGCTGCCTGACCTGCTGTGCTTTTCCAGCAACACATTTTCAGCTCTGATCTCCAGCATCTGCAGTCCTCACTTTCTCCTTATTCAATATGAGGTTCACTTCGTTCAACATTGAAGTTCCTTAGCCTGCAGTTATACTTCAGCAACCTGTCTCAGCTCAATAGCTCAAATATTGAGGCAGTGTCAGCAGAACCTCTTCCTATCATCTGGCTGGAATACAGCTTTTGTGGTCAGCAGAGAGCTTTGCATGTGTATGATAGACCCCAACCACACTTCAGTATGTGTGAAGTGGCTTACACACATCTGGACACTATTTAAAAGCTCACTGTTACAGTTTGAGACTTTAGTCCAGACTTTTGAGTTTCCTATACGTGCCAGTGGATCACACCATAAGACTATTGGTAGGAACAGAAAAGGCCATTTATCCCATTGAGTCTGCTCTGCCATTCAAGGAGGTCATGATTCATCTGCTAATGCCCAACCTCTTATCTTTTCCCCATAACCCTTGATTCCCTTACTGATTCACAGTCAGTCTATCTCAGTCTTGAATATCATGAAAGACCCAGCCTCATTAGCCCTCTGTGGTAAAAAAACAAAAATTCACCTTCTTCGAATTCCACCACCTGCCATGGTGGGATTCAAATGCACATCTGAGAATATTACCTGAGTTTCTAAATTAAAAATACTCTAGCGATAATACTACTAGGCCATCACATCACAGCCTCTAAATGCTCTGCTATTAGATCCTTTATAGCAGGCTGACAGTGTCCCAATAACGGGTGTTAAACAAACTGGACTATAGTTACCTGGTTGTTTTTTCTCCTTCCCGGATGTCGCCAGGGTTGGAGGATTTGAGCTATAGGGAGTGGCTGAACAGGCTGGGGCTGTTTTCCCTGGAGTGTCGGAGGCTGAGGGGTGACCTCATAGAGGTTTACAAAATTGTGAGGGACATGGATAGGATAAATAGGCCAAATCTTTTCCCTGGTGTTGGGGAGTCCAGAATTAGAGGGCTTAGGTTTAAGGTGAGAGGAGAAAGACATAAAAGAGACCTATAGGGCAAGTTTTTCACACAGAGGGTGGTATGTGTATGGATTGAGTTGCCAGAGGAAGTGGTGGAAGCTGGTACAATTGAAGCATTTAAGAGGCATTTGGATGGATATATGAATAAGAAGGATTTGGAGGGATATGGGCCAGGTGCTAGCAGGTGGGTCTAGATTGGGTTGGGATATCTGGTTGGCATGGACAGGTTGGACCAAAGGGTCTGTTTCCATGCTGTACATCTCTATGACTCTATGACTCTTTAATTTTCCAATCCTCTGGGACTTTTCCAAAATCTACTTTCTCTGTAGTTAATTCCTTTAATATCCTAGGATCCATCCCATCAGGTTCAGGGGACCTTTTAGTCTTTAGTTCATTAGGCTCCCTCATAATTTCTTCGTTATCATTATTGGGATAGTTATTGTATTTCTTTCCTCTCCCCCTTTGCTGCATGATTACTAAGTCATTTCAGAAGTTATTCATGTCTTCTACTGTGAAGCCTGATGCAAAATTTTTATTCAATTCACCTGCCCTTTTTGCTGCCTCATTTTTATTTTGCCAGCCTCATTCTCTGAAGGGCCTTGTTGACTTTGACCTTGCTCTGTCTTTTTATATACTGAAAGAAGTTCTTCCTATCTTTTCCCTTATTAGTTGCTAGTATACTCTGAAAGTTTATTTTCTCTTTTTTTTTTAAAGTTTCTAATCCTCTGGTTTATTTGTATTTGTCACCTAGCTTTATTTTTAATTTCAGTTCAATACTATCCTTACTGTGGTTAACTAAAGATGATCTATCCCTTTCCTAGGTTCCTTCTTCCTCATTGTCACATACTTTTCCTTAAATGTCTGGCATTGTTCACCAACTGCCTTTTTTAACTAAACATTCTTTCCTAGTCCATTCCAGCCAAATCTGTCCTCATTGCTTTGTAGTTACTCTTAATTAAGTTTACCACAGTTGTTTCTGAGCCAGGTTTCTCACTTTCAAGTCAAGATTAGAGTAGTGCTGGAAAAGCACAGCAGGTCAGGCAGCATTTGAGGAGTAGGAAATCGACATTTTGGGCAAATGAAGGGCTTTTGCCTGAAACGTCGATTTTCCTGCTCCTTGGATGCTGCCTGACCTGCTGCGCTTTTCCAGCACCACTCTAATCTTGACTCTAATCTCCAGCATCTGCAGTAGCCACTTTCACCTTTCTCACTTTCAACCTGCATGCTTAATTCTACCCAGTAATGGCTGCTGTTTCCTATGTTCGTTTTTATTATTCATTCTGAGATTATTCATTAACCTGTTTTTTTAATATACATGACCAGATCAAAAATAGCCTGACTATCCTGGTTGAATTCAAATCATTTGTTTTTCTGGAAAAAAATATCTTGAATGCACTCTATGAATTCTTCTGTCAATTTGAAATTCCCAATCTACAAGAAGAATAAATTCACCCAAAATCAAAAGACTGTCATTTTTTTTCCTGACCCTCATTATCTCCTGATTTATTCTCTGTCCTAGTTTAACAACAGCAAGGGGATTATCGACTACACCCATCATTGTCTTTTTCCCTTGTTAATTCTTACTACCCACATGGATTTTACATCTTTTAGTCTCAGGTATATTCACAAATGTACCCCTTTCCTTTCTGCCTGTCTTCTCAAAAAGTCACATACCCCTAAATACTTAGTTCCCAGCTTTGATCCCCTTGTAACTATGTCTCTATAATGTTGGTAAGCTTGTGCTCAATCATCTCTTTGTTTAATTATTTCACTAATTTTATTCTAAATACGATGTACCTTCAAGTGAAGAGCCACTAATTTTACCTTTGCCATTTTTTTCTCTATCTGAACCTATTTGCTTTTTCTAGAAATATGTTTGTAAGCTTGTGCCTCCCAATCATACTCTGGGTGACATTACCTAAATAGCTATCCTGTGATGTTGACGTATCTTTTCACTTTGTATGGCTATGTATCCCCTATTTCCTCACTATATTTAGTTTTAAACCTTCCCTGCCATCCTAATGATCACATCTTTCAGGTCTCCATGACCTGGCCATTACACTTTTGTCTCTAAGTCAGAAGTCAGGGTCCCAATTCCACTCCAGAGACTTCAGTGCAAAATTCAGGCTGATATTCCAGTGCAGGACTGATGCAGAGGTGTTAAACTAGCTTGAAGAGCAGAGGAGCTTATTTAGTACCCTTGCCATCTTTTATCCTTCAGTCAATACCAAACTAACATTGGAAGTTGATGTAGTGAATAGTGAAGAAGGCTACCTCAGAGTACAATGGGACCTTGATCAGGTGGGCACATGGGCTGGGAAGTGGCAGATGGCGTTTAATTTAGATAAGTGTGAGGTGCTGCATTTTGGAAAGGTAAATCAGGGCAGGACTGATACACTTAATGGTAAGGTCATGGGAGTTGTTGCTGAATAAAGAGACCTAGGAGTGCTGGTTCATAGTTCCTTGGAAGTGGATTGACAGGATTGTGAAGTAGGCATTTGGTAAGCTTGCCTTTATTGGTCAGTTCATTGAGCATAGGAGTTGGGAGGTCAGGTTGCTGCTGTATGGGACATTGGTTAGGCCACTTCTGGAATACTGCATTCAATTCTGGCCTCGCCGCTATTGGAAGGATGTTGTGAAACTTGAAACAGCTCAGAAAAGATTTACAAGGTTGCTGCCAGGGTCACAGGTTTTGAGCTATAGAATACATTACGCCCATTTTCCCGGGAATGGCAGAGGCTGAGGGGTGATCTTATAAATAAGGAGCATGTATAGGGTAAATAGACAAGGTCTTTTCCCTGAGATGGGGGAGTCCAGAACTAGAGGGTACAGGTTTAGGGTGAGAGGGGAAAAATTTAAAAGGGACCTGAGGGGCAACTTTTTCACACAGAGGGTGGTGTGTGTATGGAATGAGCTGCCAGAGGACGTGGTGGAGACTGGTACAATTACAGCATTTAAAAGGCATTTGGATGGACACGTGAATAGGAAGGGTTTAGAGGGAAATGGGCCAAGTGCTGGCGAATGCAATTAGATTTATTTAGGGTTTCAGTTCGGCGTGAACAAGGTGGACAGAAGGTTGTGTTTCCGAGCTGTACAACTCAATGACTCTATGTGCACAGATGCAACTTCTTCTTAAAATTGTGATCTTCAGTTGATCTGCTCCATCGATTTTGGAACAATCACACCAAATGAAAAGAGCAAATTCTGGGTTGTTGTTACGCCTTCTGCAGCTTGCATTTCTAAGCTCATGAAGTTTCAAGAGGAGAAATCTCAAGTTATGCCAGACAGTAGGCAGAATCTTGCTTCCCTGGAGATGGCAGGCCCTGAAGACGGGAAAACAAATGAATTAGGTGGCATGCTGAAGAAACCAAACCCCAGTGCCTTACCACCTCCACAAGAATTAAGTCCTGAGCAGAAAGGTGCAAGATAGATTTTTCCACCTTAACACCAATTAAGTGGTTAATTAAAAACATTTAAGGGCTTTTTCCCACTGCCACTGTGATTAAACCCATTTTAGGTAAATATGTATGTTAAGCACCAAAGGTTAAGAAATTGTTTGATTTGATTAGATTCTCTACAGTGTGGAAACAGGCCCTTCGGCCCAACAAGTCCACACCAACCCTCTGAAAAGTAACCCACCCAGACCTTACCCCTGCCTAATGCACCTAACACTCTGGGCAATTTAGCATGGGCAATTCACCTAACCTGCATATCTTTGGACTGTGGGAAGAAACCAGAGCACCCCGAGGAAACCCACGCAGACACAGGGAAAGTGTGCAAACTCCACACAGACAGTCACCCAAGGTTGGAATTGAACTCAGGTCCCTGGCACTGTGAGACTGCAGTGCTAACCATTGAGTCACTGTGTCGCCCTGTTTGACTGGCTCCTGTGGCATAGTGGTAGTGTCCTGAAGCCAGGAGGACCAGGTTCAAGTCCCACCAGTTGCAGAAAGGTGTCGTATAAGTCAAGACAAATGTTCATGCAGTTATCCCTAAATTAACAGATAATCATCACTGATTCCCAATATCCATTTGAATTCAGGCATCCCCTGCCAGACCTTAGTAAATATGAAGGTGGGATGGCAATAGGTGGATGCAGGTAGGCGATGAAGGATTGGACCAATCCCATTAACCTCCTCCATTAATGTAACTATCATCATCCCACCTACCTATCCCCCAACCTCTTTATTTATTTCTCAACTCCCTTCCCCCTCCCCGGTCCTGATGAAGGGCCCTGCCCAATAGGTCGACTCTCCTGCTCTTCTGATGCTGCTTGACCTGCTGGACTTTCTCCAGCGCCACATTTAATCGACTCTTACTTCCTAACACCTGCAGTATGCGCTATCTCCAACTTATTAAATATGAACACTGCTGATGTGGGGCTTGAATGACTGGGCAAGGAGTCAGTTTGATGGGTCAGTGGTCAGCTTGATGGGTCAGTGGTCAACTTGATGGGTCAGTGGTCAGCTTGATGGGAAAGGGAGGGGGAAGTCTCATGTCAAAGGGCATAGGCATTGAACAAGGTGTGTTCAATGAAAGTGTCCACTAGCTCTCACTTCTGACCCCCTTTAACCTCCTCACCCTGCAATCCCCAAAGCCAGAAACCCATCCCCACATCCCCCCAACAAAACAAAGTATTTGCTTTCCATCTTGGTGCTTGTGATCTTTTTTGTTCCTCTGGTCGCATCCACAGCCTCTTCTGTGGCTTTGCCAAGGGAGTGAGCTGTCTGCCTGTCAATGGCTGATACTTCTTGTTGGGAGACACTTATATGTCCAGAGATTGAAGTTCAGAGGAAGGTCGGCCCTCCTGGTTGGTGAAGATATGGTGAAACTTACACTGAACAGTCAGCATGTGCATCACCATCTATTGAGTGAGGATTCCACTCATTTACATTGTCATTCTTTGTGAAAGTACAGCCAGCCAGGGCATGCCACTGCAATACTGAGCACAGTGTCACTACTCCTTAAGATATGTTTCCCAATCTGTAATATTTGTACAGGGAGAATATAAATGTTTGTCAATTTTCTGCAAACGTGCCTGGGTAACAAATGAATTCTGTTTTCTGTTTGTAAATGGATGCTGAATGTTCTTCCATGAATCTAATGAATCTGTGTTTATGTCTGAGCAGACAGAGGACTTGATTGCAAATGCTTCCATGTGGAACAACATTCCACGTATTTAATGCTAAAGTCTCTATTTGCCTCTGGTGAACAGAGCCCAATCGCTTTTGTGTAATCTCAAAAGAACCTTTCTAGCAAAGCAAGCATTAATGTAGCTTGTGCACATATTTGCATTGCAATTTTCTCTACGGGCAAAGCCATCAAACAGGCATCACTTTTGTTACCCTGTGACTGCATGTATTTGTGTGCCTCCCTGGTGCCTTCAACCACCTGATGTGAATATCCATTCCAATTTGCAGGTTAAATTGTGGATATTAATCAGACCTGATTGAACAAAGCAAAAATAAAAGCTTAAATTATTATGTTCAAGCATATACTAGCATGAGGTTTCATCTAATATAGTGTAGCTCAACAATAGAAGGCCAAAGAGTGAAATAAACATAACCCAAAATATGTTGATTAAGTTTTGAAAACAATAGGTTTGTGTTAATGGCTTTTATTGTTTCATACTGAAATACCTTAATTACTGCATTAGGGATATGCCTGTTTAATTTTAATTCCGTAAATCTGCTTTTTAAAAGAGTTATGTTCCTCTTCCTGAAGGAGGATTACTGTCAGCACATCTGCTCGTCATATTTGATCCAGTCAAGGTCACTTCTGAACAACCTGCCATCTGCTCGTCAGTATACAAGTCAGAAACAAAACAAAAACTGCAGATGCTGGAAGCCGAGAGTGTGACGCTGGGAAAGCACAGCAGGTCAGGCAGCATCTGAGGATCAAGAGAATTGACGTTGCCAGCATAACTCCTTTATCAGGCTTATGCCCGAAACGTCAACTCTCCTGCTTCTCGGATGCTGCCTGACCGGCTGTGCTTTTCCAGCACCACACTCTCGACTCTGATCTCCAGCGTCTGCAGTCCTCCCTTTCTCCTTGCAGTTGCTGGAATCCAAAGTAGACAGGCAGGAGGCTGGAAGAACACAGCAGGCCAAGCAGCATCAGGAGGTTGAGAAATCGCCGTTTCGGGTGTAACCCTTCTTTATGACTGGGAGTGGGGTTTCTCCAATTTCAAAAAACCTTTCCACTCTTCCCCAAGCTCCCTCTCCAGCCCCGCCTCCTCCCTTCAATTCCTCCTACTGACCCCTCCTTCCAGCTACCAATCGGATTCATTCCTCCCATTGACCAACCAGGTCATACCCATTGCCTATATTCACCTATCACTACCTCACCACTCTCCACCTTTACCTGCAGCTCCCCCAACCCCACCTCCATTCCTGAAGAAGGGTTCTACCTAAAATATCAACTTCTCCAACCTCTGATGCTGTCTAGCTTGCGACGTTCTTCCAGCCTCCTGCTTGTCTACAGTCATTATACAAGAGCAGGGAAACAATGTTGAACTTGTAAAAGACACTTGTTAGATCTCAGCTGGAGTATTGTGTATAGTTATTATCTATAGTTATTGTGTAAAGTTATTGTGTATAGTTATGGACAGCACTTTATGAGAAAGATGTGAATATGTTGGAGAGGGTGCAGAAGCAGTTTTCAAGTATAGTTCCAGGAGTGAGAAACTTCAGATATAAGGATAGATTGAAGAAGTTGGGGCTGTTTTTCCTTGGAGTGAAGAAGGCTGAGAGGAGATTTGAGAGACTTTTTCAAAATCATGAGTGGGCTGGACAAAGTAGATAGGGAAAAGTTGTTCTTACTCTCAGATGGAACAAGAACAAGAGGGCATTGATTTAAAGCAATGTGCAAAAGAATAAGCATGAAGTGAGAAAAGGAAACTCATTCAGCATGTAGTTAGGCCGCGGAATGCATTGCCTGGACGTGTGGTGAAAGAAGGTTGAATTGAGGCATTTGAGAGGGCATAGGACAATTATTTGGACAAAACGTAGTGTGCAACGCTATGGGAAAAAAAGCAGAGCCTGGCACCAAGTAATGAGACTCATTTGAAGAGCTAGTGCTGGCATAATGAGCCCATTGGTCTACTTCTGCACTGTCACAATTCTGTGATTCTATATCTTCAAGCCTAAACATTTCAAGAACCACATCGAGAGCAGATTGATCTTACATTGGTTCTGATACCTTAATCAACGCTACAGTTTGACTGGCCCACATCTCCTCCTTCTTCAGTTATTATGACTGAGGCTGGTGGAGTGCACTGTCCCTCTTGTTCCATTATTCCATGGGTTGGAACACAAAATAAAAATACTTTTGCAATCTCCATGATGACAAATTGTGTACTTTATCTATCACAGATTTAAAACAAAAGAGATCAACCAACAAGGTTTCTTAAAAAGAACAGTTGTGGGTTCATTATCATAATAGAACTTATGATGCAATAATTGGATAATATATACCCAGTGATACAAATGTAAAATACTTATCCCTTTAAATATCACCAAAAGAAACATGCAAAAGCAAAGACACACACACAATCTTCAGGAGAAAGAGACAAAATAAAACGCATTAAGCTGCAGTGATTGGCTTTCCAAAAGAAATAAAACACACTTTGGACAAGGAGTTATTCTTAAAGGGAGCTTCTTAAGTCTTCTGCAGTCTTCTTCTTGACCTCTCCGCCTCCATCCTACTCCGACCTATCACCCTCACCTTGACCTCTTTCCACCTATCACATTTCCAACGCCCCTCCTCCAAGTCCCTCCTCCCTACCTTTTATCTTCTCCTGCTGAACACTCTCTGCTCATTCCTGAAGAAGGGCCTGTGCCCGAAACATCGAATCCCCTGTTCCCTGGATGCTGCCTGACCTGCTGTGCTGTTCCAGCAATAAAGTTTCAACGTTATTCTTAAAGGCAAAACATTCAAACATGACATGTTCCAGAGTCTATTATCATGATGTATGGCCAAGTCTTTAATCACATACATTTGTTTCAGAAATCTTGCAGGCACAACCTATTCACCTGATATACTGCTGGGGTTTGGGTTATGGTTACAACTTTGAAATGCTTTTATCATTCATTCTTTCAAATCATTTTCACCACCGAACTGATGTAAGTGGCTTTCTTTTCAGATATGAGCGAGATCCGGTAGGTAGCTTGCTCATTTAACGCTTACCTCCAACTCAGTTGGTTCCCAGCAGCTTTCACTCCAAATGAACCAGATTAAACAGGAACCTCTTCAAGTGAATAACTTGTTGAAGCCATTTTGAACAGGGTCTACAACAAAGCTACCAATTATCACATCATGTGATTTCTGAGAAAACTTGTTAAAAAAGAAAGTCTCCAGTTTCCACTGTGAACTTTCAGTTATCTTTTAAAGAAGCCATTCCAGAAATGTTCAACAAGTTGGAAATAACACGCTTTTGATCACAACCCTTCAGCAATTAAATCTACAAAGTGGTATCAAATAAAGAGTCTTTGTAGATATTTTCTAATCAGCCTGTTCGGATATATCATGACACACTCATGGAGATGGTGGGTCTCGAAGCCAGACCTCCTCGTCAGTGGCAGGAACGCAACTACTGAACCGCAACAGCTACAAAACTGTATTTGTAACGCAATGTTTAATAAATGGCAATATGATTACAATGTGTTTTTCACAATGCATTGTGCTTTACATAGCAATGGTACAACATTTAGGGCAATGTTACAAAGATGTGGTCCAGTGTTAGTCACTGGGCATTTTCATTTACATTTCCTTTTCACATCTCAAGCTTTTGCACTATCATTCTCATCATCAGATGGAGAAGAACACCATACTAATTTCTAGTATTGGGCTAAAACTGTCAAACAATTTCAAAAAATGGTGAAACAATAAGCAAAGAGTAGATTGCTGATTTTAAAAAGTCATTATGCTAGTTTCTCCTTTGTACCATAATTGTACCTCCTCTTTTCTTTCTCCTAGTTAAAAATCACACAACACCAGTTTATATTCCAACAGGTTTATTTGAAAGTACTAGCTTTCGGAGCACTGCTCCTTCACCAGGTAGCTGTGGAACAGGATCATAGATCACAGAATTTATAACAAAAGATTACAGTGTCATGCAACAGAAACCATATATTGAACAAATCTAGATTGCTGTTAAGTCTTTCAGCTTTTAGAATGGGTTGCAGGTTTCAGTTCATTAATATGTAAATCCCGGAACTTGTTTCAAGTCACATTCTCGAGATAACTTAAGGTTTTATTTTTTAAAAAGGTGACAACTCAGCTCAGACAACGCATTAAAGGTGTAAGGTTAGAGTCTGTCTGTATCCCAATCTTGAGTCAGACTGGTTCTATTTCCAAAGTAGGAATTTATAAATTGTCACATGGATTGACTGCCTGCAGATTGTGCATGCAATCAGTTCAGTTGCAAGACACAGTAATCTTTTATTATAAATTCTGTAATTTATGATCCTGCTCTACAGCTACTTGATGGATGAGCAGTGATCGAAAAGCTAGTACTCCCAAATAAACCTGTTGGACTATAATCAGGTGTTGTGTGATTTTTGACTTTGTCCACCCCAGTCCAACGCCGGCACACAACATTTCTTGTTCCTTTCACTCTTGATTTCATTCCAAGTACCAACTGAAATGATTGGTTAATCTCCTTTTTGGTGTTGGCTGAGGTGTGATGGGATCTTTAATATTCACTTGAATGAGAAGGCAGATTCTTGTACACAGAAAGGTATTTCACACACAGCAGAACTCTGTTACTAATATAATGCAACAGTGGTGTCAGATTGTGTGAAATCCTTTTGTAACACCTGAATGCCACAGTCAAAGGGATGAGTTGCCTCTGAACAAATCCCTTTTGCTTTATTCCTGTGTATTGATGGTATCTTTCCTGTTATATGTGACTCCAATGCTCGCTTTTCAAAGCAGCCTCAGTGGAACTACTTCACTTTTACCTCGTCAATTTTCCAGTCTGCTTGTTTTGTCAAGTGAGACACCAGCCTTCTTGTGAATTTGCTGTGACTCCGCAGTTTATTTACTCATTCACTTGGAAGTTTTTGACTTACAATGTTTGGGTTTCAAACAGGATTTCAGGACACAAGCAGGCTATTTGGCCCAGATTGATCTGTGTTGGTATTTATGTTTCGTATGAGTCTCTGATTATCCAGTTGTACTTAATCTTATTTGTACAACACTCTCTTCCTTTCAGCCTTGAGTATTGATCTGGCTTCTCCATTAAGGTCTTCGTATTAATCATCTAATGACTCCACATAATGGCGATATTCATAGATGAACCCTGTTAGTGTGAAAGCTTGAGACAGGAACTATCTTTCTCGTTGGATGGAGAACAGCATTATAGCAAATTTTCATTTTGGGCTAAGGAGTTGCTTAAGGAATAAGCAAAGAGCAGAACACTGATTTTGAAAGTCAATATTATATTACAATTACCTTAAAATGTCCCTGGTCTAAACAAAATTAAATTTCTTTTTATTCATTTGTGGGACTTGGGAGTCTCTAGCTGGCCAGCATTTATTGCCCGCCCCCAGTTGCCCTTGAGAAAGACTTGGTTGAGTTAAGACACAGTTGAAACTTTATTGCTGGAACAGCACAGCAGGTCAGGCAGCATCCAGGGAACAGGAGATTCGACGTTTCGGGCACAGGCCCTTCTTCAGGAATGAGCAGAGAGTGTTCAGCAGGAGAAGATAAAAGGTAGGGAGGAGGGACTTGGAGGAGGGGCGTTGGAAATGTGATAGGTGGAAAGAGGTCAAGGTGAGGGTGATAGGTCGGAGTAGGATGGAGGCGGAGAGGTCAACAAGAAGACTGCAGGTCAGGAAGGCGACGTGGTCGACGGTGCCCTCCACCGCATCTCCTCCACTTCCAACTCCCCTCCTCCAAGTCCCTCCTCCCTACCTTTTATCTTCTCCTACTGAACACTCTCTGCTCATTCCTGAAGAAGGGCCTGTGCCCGAAACGTCGAATCTCCTGTTCCCTGGATGCTGCCTGACCTGCTGTGCTGTTCCAGCAATAAAGTTTCAACTTTGATCTCCAGCATCTGCAGACCTCACTTTCTCCTGAGTTAAGACACAGGCTTACAAGTGACTCTAGGTCCACATTGACTCTTAACTGTCCTTGAAATGCCTAGCAAGCCACTCAGCTCAAAGGAGAATTGGGGCAGTCAACAAATGCTGACCTTACCAACAAAGCCCACATCCCATCAAAGAAGAACTAAAATAATCCAGACAGCTTTTCTTATCTCTTACTTGAAAATGTATAGTCCCTACGTGCCTCACTGTTAGACATTAGTATGTTTATTTTATATCTTTGCCCTTGTTCTTTTAAGCTGTCTCATACCATGCACATGGTCTGGCCAAGGAGATTGGAAACAGTGCCAAGCCTAATGCTATTTTGGTCAATTTTGACAAGTTTTATGGAGAGTTTGCTCTGTGAGGCTCCACAGGTTTTATTGCCGCAACTCATCATTTCACCAGGTAAACCCATTCTTGCCCTCCTCCTCTACCACTGTCCCTAAAATCCTCTCCACAAAGTAAACTAGAAGTGATAACTCAGACTGAAAGGCAACCTGCTTCCAAACCCACACTTTCATTTGATTCTACTGATGCCAGCTCTGATTCAGAGGCAAACAAAAGGTCAGTGTTAGTTAAACCCAAAGCATTACCCCGGCTCCTACTTTGCTGAAGCTTCAGGCTTCTGGCACAGATTCTCTCTGTCCAGCTCTGCTTCTTCACCAAAAGTGCAAAAAGAGATTTTATTAGTTAGCTCTAATGCTTGCCACTTTTTTTTAGTGGCCATCTATTAAGCACTCATCCTTATTAAATTATAAAACTATTGTTTTAGTATTTCTGTTTTAAAATTCAGATCCAATATTGTGCTAAGCCAAGCCTTTCTGAGATCTTTTCCTACCATTCATTAGCCCTTGAATGAGGAACAAATTGAAATGTAGCCCTCCACATAAAAAGGTTGCACAAACCCTGCTGCAGAAAGGTTTTTAAGATTTGTAATTCCAGTTGTTATTACTATTCCTGGCATAAATAAGAATGGGTAACCATAAATTCCATTTTGGTGACAATGTAAAGTTGAAGGCTCAAATCTTGCAAAGTGAAATCATTCTGTGAAAAATGTATAGGTTTTCCTATATTGTACATATTGATTATATCCTGTACATATTGATTATTCTGGTCAACTTATCCTGAACTCTGTGATAGACTGTTGAACAGCTTGAACTGCCAATTTAAAGTTTTGATGGATAAACGTGGGCTGACAAAAGAGTTGAAAGTATCCCTTTGAACCAGTTAAAAGATATTGAGCAGTGTAGCTTTGCAACAAAGTGAGTGAAACCAAAGAAAGGGAGAGATTGAAAGTGAGGAGATATCAAATAACTGAGTAATCAGCTACTCAAGGCATATCATCTTATATCTATTGACTATGTCTCCAGTCTCATCACTGCATCCATTTCAGAGAGATCAGGAGGTTGTGAAAGTGTTACGTAAGTGTAAGTTTATTCTTTCAAATGGAGAATGGAAATCTGAGGAGGACTAATCAAAGGTAATGAGAAAAGGATGTCTTCTATAAATGGACACGACACCATCTTTGTGCTTAGATAACAACTGTCTGCATATACATCATGATTGAAATTTTGTATCAGTTATGGCACGAGGGAGTGAATCTGCGAGTGGCTTTTAATCTAGGAATTATGTGGAAATCTTATGGCATCTTGCATGGATAGTGGTTATTGAGCAGTTGTATTTAATGCGCTGTGGTATTTATTTTAGAGGCAGTGTCTTCCCCACCTAAATTACTAAAGAAGTCGGGTCCCTTCCCGACAATGAATAAAAATGCTCCATTTTCTAACTGATGCTGCCATTGGAATAAATTAATTCTGCTCTTTTTTCCTTAAATGCATAAACACCATTCCAATAGAACAAATTGTTTCCGGTTCTGTGAATGACCAATAAACTCTTTCCAAATGGACACGTTTGCATTCATGTAAACACGTTCAGAGCAATAAGAATTAATCCATTTTGACAATTAGATTGGGCAACAAATACCAATGTTGCCCTTAACAGACCAATGCTGATACAAGTAAATTGCTTGATTAACAACAAGAATATGAAACTTGATTAATTGAATGGGTACTTAATGTAATTACATCGATGAACAGGGTGCTGATTCTAAGTAGGAATTACTTGAATTTGTGTCACCTTGTGTGAGCATCAATTGGCAGCAGAACTGCTCTGAGCAGAGGATGCCTCTTTCGTGTCAAAATGATATACAGCACCATACTGTACCATAAATAACAACATATGCTTGTATTCAACTGGGATACAAGATCAATGAACACATCTGAACACAATGTAGGACAACAAAAGGAGTCCTTTGTAAGTACAGGATATGTTCATATGTCGGGTCTTTAAAATTACACCCCGCATGAGATCATGTTCATAAGTGTTCAACATTTGTGAGTCGGACCTCTGTAAATTGGGGATCCCTGCATGTAATTGGCATGGAATCAGGCCTTACACAAGTCCAACTAGCAAGTGAAATGCTTTTATGTGAAGATCTCTTCAAATCTTTCCTCCAGTTCTATTTTCCTAACTTACTTTGAATAACTTTCAAACTTTATTCTCATTCTTTTCTTGGCTATGTAAATTTTAACATTTTATAAAGTCCCATCCTTTTTAAAAAGAATTATATTGAAATAGCCTTATTCAATCTCAGAATATCACAAAGTGCTTCGTATATGTGAGCAGCATTGAAATGTAGTTGTCATTATTTCAGAGGTAAAGATGTAATGTGCACATTGTCTATGCAGTAAAATTCCACAGAATGTAAGTTCAGTTGATCTTTATTAATTAAAAAATTATTGATTATTGAAAAAAAGCAGGATATTATTTTTAATCCATTCATTCCAGGGATCTGGATAACACTGGCATGGTTGGCAGTAAACGTCCATTCCTCAGTTTCTTAGTAGCAATTTAATGAAATTAATCTGCTAAATAGGCCAGCCATTCAAGGTCAAATAGATTGATGTGGGACTGGAGTTACCTTTCAACCAGATGAAATAAGGACTATAATAAAGTTTCCTTAAAGAACATCAGTAAACTGTTTGGATTTTCACAACAACCTAAAAGTATCATGTTGAGCTTTACAGATACCAGATAATTCAAACTAAATTTGAATGACCAAGTTGCCTTGGTCATTTTCATTTTCCAAATGTTGTTCTTTATTGTCGTGTGCCTTACTTCTTACTGGTTATTATGATAATTAGTAATCGAAAAGATACATACTGATAATACTTCTGATTGAAACACCAATCTTCCTATTCTTAGTTGACATCTGCATACATACATTATTGTTCAAACTAAATACATTACATGCCAGTAAAACAGAGTGGTTAATAGTTAAGGACAAAACAAATTGAAGTTGGAATGAAAGCACAAATCAACTTGCAAATGGATTCCAGAATGAATTCATTCACCACCCAGTGACAGCCTGCATTTGGAGTATTGCTATGGAGTGGGGAAAGCAACAATTCAATTTTATGATCAAAATGTAAGAGTTAGATTAGGGAAGTGCAGCAAATGAGGTTTAGTCTCACTCTTGCCTGGTGCATACACCACTGTGAGGTGATGAGATGTAACCTGGCAAGAAGTAACCAATTAAGAAAGTGCCACCTCCAACATATGGAGAATCTGGGTAAGATGAAAAAGAAAACTAATTAATATTCCGAGGAAGTCTTCCAAGGTAAGGCTGTCCAGAATTGTGTTTGACCAGATAAATGTCTAATACATGTATTAACATATACTAAACTATTTAAATCACCCAGCTACATCCTGACAGGTGAAGCGCTGAGCAAACAATACATTGAAAATTTCTCTTATACTGCAATAAGGTATATGCACAATTACAAGTTGTTGCTGTTTAGTGGCTTGGTCCCATGAATAGGTGAGGCCTATGCAACCCTGCAGCATGTATGTTTGAAATGTGTGGTCAAGATATTGGGTGGATGAAGCATTCCTTTGAAACATTCACCAATGCATCTCTGCTCTGTAGCTGTAGCTCCCATAATCAACAGGAATACCTACAGGCTCATTTTCCTTCTCCTGCTTCACACTTGACTGCTGGTAATGCCTTCTTCCTCTGCCTACTCCATGGCAACGACATTTTGATGGCAAAGCATGTACATCACATATTGGTCTCAAGTGTGATTGTAGGAATAGTTTATAGATTCCTTTCCAAGGAAGAATATCACACCCATAACCCTCCTTTGACAAACACAAAGTATTTTTCAAACTGAATTTCTCAAACCATTAAATGAAAAAAGTAGATGAAAATGAATTGAGTGACAACAAAAATGTTTGCAAACTTTTTATGTAAGAAAAAAATGAATAATATATTCGACTTTCATGTGTTTTTTGGCAAAGGGAGTTTTGTTAAAATTTCTTTATGCATGTGGAGGCCAATATATATTGCACATCCAAATTTCCCTTGAGGTGATAGTGATGTGCTACTTTATTAGAATTTGCACTCATAGAGTCAAAGAGTCATAGTGATGTGCAATCCCTTTGGTTCAATTCATCCAAGTCGACCAGGTACTCTAAATTAATCTCATCCCATTTGCCAGCACTTGGCCCGTATCCCTCTAAACCCTTCCTATTCATGTACGCATCCTACCATGAGGAACCCTGTAGGACATCTTACTGGAGTTCATGTAGATCACATCCACCACTCTTCCTTCATCAATCCTCTTTGTTACTTCTTCAAAAAATGGAATCACGTTAGTGAGACATGATTTCCCAAGCACAAAGCCATGTTCACTGTCCCTATTCAGTCCTGGTCTTTACATGTACATGTAATGTACATGTAAATCCTGTCCCTCAGGATTCCCTCCAACAACTTGCCCACCAGCGATGTCAGGCTCACCAACCTATAGTTACCTGGCTATTCCTTAAATAGTGGCGCCACGTTAGCCAACGTCCAGTCTTCTGGCACCTCGCTTGGGACTACCGAGATCAAAACATCTTCATGTGCTTCAGAGGCACATACAATGCTGTTACAAAGATCCAGGACTTTGACTATAATTATTAACAAAGAGGGAATGATGACATGCTTCCATTTTAGGATGGTGTATGACTCGAAGGGGTATCTGTAGACACCTGACCGTGTCTGCTGCCTTTGTCTTTCTAGCAGTTCCTGACTGGAAGGTGCGGCCAGACGAATTGTGAAACAAAGTAAAAACTACTATCAACAAGCAATGATAACAACTTAGGGTGATGTATATGGAATGGGAAGAGACTCATATGGAATATAAACACCAGGATAGATTAATTGTCCTGAATGGCTTGTTTCTGTACTGTCCATTCTATGTAATTCAATGTAGTTGCATAACATGTCTCAATTTCAAGGACACACTTATCTTATTGACCCAAAAATGTGTGTGTGAATTTTTGACACCACAAAGTATCTTCAGATACAATAATGCAGACTTGAGTAGACAATTACTTAGTAGATCGATTCATGGAAAACATCATGTATTTTTCAAAAATACATTAGGCTGAATTTTCTTCTCCCTAGTGTCTTATGAGCAATGGCAAGAAAATATTGTGGAAAGCAGGAAAAAAAATCAGAATCCAGAACTTTTCATTTGATTTTCTCCTCAAACCGTAACTGGGAGTTTCAGAACCTTGCCATTGAGTAGTGAGTATCTTAGTTCCATGCATTTGCATCTCAGTAAATCCCCAACTTGTCTTATTTCAATGTCACTCCCAATTCTCCTCCTTCCCAGATGATGCAATTTCTTGACATCTCAAACAGAATGGCTACCTGGAACCTACAACATGCTAAATGCTTAACCTAGCCATCATAGAGATCATAGAATCCCGACAGTGTAGAAACAGACTCTTTGGCCCAACAAGTCCACACTGACCCTCCAAAGAGTATCCTACCCAAACCGCATTACTCCACATTGAACCCTGACTATTTTCCTAACCTACACATTCCTGAACATTATGGGCAATTTAGTATGGCCAATTCCCCTAACCTGCACATCTTTGGACCGGAGGAAACCGGAGCACCCGTAGTAAACCCACGCAGACATGGGGAGAATGCGCATACTCCACAGGCAGACAGTTGCCCAAGGCTGGAATCGGACCAGGGTCCCTGGTGCTGTTAGGCAGCAGTGCTAACCACTGAGCCACCATGCCACCCTCTAAGATCAAGTGAGACATAAGGGATACTCTAGGGGCCCAGTAGGAGTCTGGAAGTCACAAAGGCAGACACAAGCTGAGAACCTGGCCATATTGATCTGAAAATCCTCTGCACAGTAGGTGCAGAAAATGACCTGGGGTTGAGCATGTGTTTGGTTTCCAGGTGTCCAGGAGTACAGACTTCAGGCATTTTCTCTTCCATTGATTATGGGAAAATGAAGTGCTGACCAGATTGGACCCCTCTGAGTAGAATCCCCACTTTAGGGACAGTCCCTCTGCTGGTGGAGAGTGCAGGTGAATGCCTTGCTGGTGCATCATCTGAGGGTTCATGGATTTCCTGTTCAGAGGTGGAGTTGTAACTGGGACATTCTTAATTGTGAAAATTCCCGGGGTGCTGCCAGCGCCTGCTAGAGAAGAGAAGGAGTTAGTTAGAGGAGATGGCTAACAGATTGTGCAGAAAGTGAATGCTGGTTTATACAGTAGCAGAACAGCACAATGGAATTGGATAGGTTGTCTGTTGATATCTAGCCATCATCATATGAATGATCTTTGCCTTCCGCAGTCATCTTCACAATCTTCTCTTCAAGGGGAGTGAGAATACTGACATCAACCAAACCCTCATTAGATTTGGATGTCTGGGCCTGAATGTGAGCTAACATTTCTTGAAATGAGAAAACAAGAAGGACTGAGTCTGACAGAAGTAAATACAAGAGACGTTGGTGATTGTGCTCGAGCAAGAAAGGGGGTGAGATATCCCCAGTGAGAGAGTATGAGAAGCAAGGAAACAAGAGAACAGGTTGGGTACGAGCCCTTGAATGGACACGATGTGTGTGATGCTGCGGGTTGCAGTCCATCAGCCTTGGTGGAGATGCATGTGCAGTGGCTGAGTTGGAGTGAGTAATGACCCCATGAGTGTGGGTTAACAGGGAAAAGATCATGACACTCACCCGTTTGGAGTACAGGAGATCATTGGCCTTCTTGAGGCATTGCTACATATCCCTTTGACAGTTGTCTCAGTGCAAACCTATGCTGCTATCCCTAACCAAGCTGCTCGCTGTCTTGTTGTATTTAGCTGGGAAGAGAACTGACTTTCTCTCCATCCCCAGAGCTTCCAGGACCTGCTGACCATTTTCAGTGAAGTGAGAAGGCAGCTCAGCTTTTTAACTACATCATGTGTTGATTCTATACGGGTAGGCACAGTGTGTTGGGCAGTATCAGATTTGCAGCATCTGAGGAGTTGATGTGCTGAGTTTCCGAAGCATTGGAATTTCTAACTTGCTCCAAGTAATGTGTTAAACATATTACTTGCATCAAAAATAAGTGGAGAAGCACATTGTCCTGGGCCATGGCAGAAATGACTCTGTGAAACGTGCTTGCTACCACTCCTTAACTTCTGATGGGAAAGCCCTGGCTAGCAAACACTGTCCTGTGTATTTACACAGCACAACGGAATCAAAAATAAAATTACAATCTTAAATTGTTGGTCCATCACGTTTGTGTTGGGACAATCCAAAACTAATCCAACTGTGCTAACCTCTGCCTGCAACCTTGTCCCTTTTTCTGCTGTAAACGTTCATATTATCTTTAATTCGGATATGCAGTGTTATTCATTTAGTGTCAAACAGCATTCCATTTCCTCTGCATAAAGCCATTCTCTGCATTCACTGTCCAGGCATAGACGGAATTCTATTGCCATTTACAGTAACCCTTTAAAATATAGTTTTTAAATAACTTCTGTGAAATCTTCCTTCAATCTCTCTGCTCCCCTGATGGTGATTTCTGTATCTGAATTTCCTCCTCATCATTGCAGATTCTCAGCTCAGGCATCGGCCTGCCATTTTAATCCTTTACACTGCGAGACAGCCAATATTATAAACAATGAAGGTGGCATCTAAAAGTGGAACAAAGATTATCTTGTAAGAATCAATCAATATTTCTTGGCATTCCATCACGGCTCAGTGGCTTGAACAGCTTGAATTGTTTTATACTTTTACAGAAAGATTGATTTTCTACATTCCTCTCTTTTAATTATTCCACAATCTTCTCTTGGATACTGTATTCTTACTTTCTGCAGTATAACTGGTGCAAATTAATTAAATTATCAGTCACAATTGCATTCTCCATAATTAAAACATGTACATTCATTCCTACCCTCTCCACATCTCTAATCTGCATTTTAATATCCCTTTATCTTATCTCATTTTCACTTTTCACCTATTCTATTTTCTGCCTTTTAATAGTTCTTCTAATTTGCCATCTTGCTTTCTCGATTTCTCATGATTTTTAGGATTGTTAGCAGTGATTTTACCATGTTCTTCCTATTTTATGTTTCGCTCTGGCTCATTTCAATCTCTGCGTTTTTTTAAATCAATATAATTGTCTCCTTTGGCTCACTCGCTTTTGCTTTATGAAAGTGTTCCGACATTGTCCTCTACCCATTTTGCATTTCATGATTGGCTATTGCCTCCTGACTTCATAAGGCATCAGAACCAGAGAGGAGGTAGCAATTTTTTTTTTAACAATGACATATTGTTGTGATCTGGAATACACAGCAAACAGATTCAAGCAGCAATATCCTAAAGGAAATTACATGTCCATTTGCAAAAAAGAAACCTATAGGATGATAGGAAAAATAACATAGAATTGAGATTGCTTGGAAAGCTCTTTCAAAATCCTGGTGCAAGCATAATGGGATGAATAGTGTCTTTGATTTCTGTACAATTGTATTGTTTAACACGTTTTGAGAAGATTTGTAGCTCAGGATGTAGATTTGCACGCTGAGCTGGAAGGTTCATTGTCAGACGTTTCGTTTCGTCACCATACTAGGTAATATCTTCAGTGAGCCTCCGGATGAAGTATTGTTTAATTTAGGAGGAGCATTTCATTACCTGCTAACCTATCATTTTGTGTTGAATTATTTTCCTTTGCCTCTTGTAGGACCACATTCACTTCCGTGATAATTGCTTTCCGCACTGTGATTTCCAGTAACACCAGGAGGGCAGGGGAAAAGAAGTAACAGCAGATTATCAATGTATACATATTGAAGTTACTCTTTGAATGTCGCTTCTGAAAGTACACCAGCACAGTAAGATGGAACCATTTAAAATGCACTACTATTTATTGTGCAGAACAATGCAGATAGTTTTTTTAGCTCTGCAGATGGGAAAGAGATTGTGTATACACCACAAAAATATAATTATTCTGCAATGGGCTTCATAAAATTGAAATTGAACTGTATTTAAATGTAATGGAAAATTTCCAATAATTATGATAAAATGACCTCGCTGTTCAGGCAGTTTGTCACCTTCAACGGATATATTGGCAGTCTGTAATACTTTATCAGAATAGACATCTTCCAAACTAAACAGTAAGTTCAAGGTTTGTGTGAAGATTTGTAGTTCAGGTGCCGGTTGTCGTGGTTGTGGGTTTGTTCGTCGAGCTGGGAGGTTGATTTACAGACGTTGAGTCCCCTGTCTAGATGACATCTTCAGTGCTTTGGAGCCTCCGGTGAAGCGCTGCTGTACTGTGTCTTCTGGAATTTGTTTGGTTGCGTTTCTGCTGTTTCCGGTTGCTGGTTCCAGTTGCTGGTTCCAGTTGCTCGTTGTAGTGGCTGGGACTTTGGGTCTAGATCTATGTGCTTGTTGATGGAGTCTGTGGGTCAGTGCCATGCCTCGGGAAATTGTCTGGTTGTCCTTTGTTTGGCTTGTCCTATGATCATTGTGTTGTCCCAGTCGAATTTATAGTCCTTGTCACATGTATGTGTGGCTACTAGGGACAGCTGGTGGTGGCTAGTTGATGTTCCAATATACTGGCTAGTGGCCCAATGTACCTGCCACTACAATGAATAACTGGAACAGGCAACTGGAAGCAGCAGGATTTTGACCAATGAGAGCTGCCAATCAACCAGAGAGTGTAGCTCCTGATAGAAGAACACCTCTGGGGTCTCAAGATCATGGTGGACTGAGGATAAAGGTATTTGATGGCAAGCGTGAGAGAGTTTCTCGGTTTGTGGAGATGAAGGGAAATAGTGTTCAAAGGCAACAGCAGGAGTTATCTCTGAATAGGCACCCATCTATCTTCCCTCAGTGCCTCAGTCAGGTATTGATGGCCTTTTATAGAGGAAACCCTCACTCCGTTGAGAGCCTGTAACATGGCAGTTGGGTCAATCCCAGTGATAGCTGGTTGATGCCATTAATTTGTCCTTAATTGATCATTTAAGGGCCTTAACTATTGGTCTTTCCACCCATGACTTTATTGCTGTGAGGCAAGAGACACCAACACACTCCCTGCCTCCTAACTCACCAAATCCAAGCAGATGTTTCCACTCTGTGTGCAAAGCAGTTAACTGATTGTGACTGTCCCGGAATTGGCCAATTAATGACTAGAGGGTAGACTCATCTTTTGTTCAGGGACAACAGGCAAAGGTCAATGCCAAAGCTTAAGTTTCAAAAGAAGCTTATTTAACCAAGTTAAAAATCACACAACACCAGGTTATAGTCCTAAAGATTTATTTGGAAATACTAGTTTTCAGAATACTGGACCTTCATCAGGTGGTTGTGGAGTATAAGATCATGGGACACAGAGGTTTACAGTGTGATGTAACTGAAATTATATATTGAACAAGACCTGGATTGTTGTTAAGTCTCTCATCTTTTAGAATGGCCATGTTGGTTTCAGTTCTTTCATATATAAATTCCAGAACTTTCTTAAAGTTGCATTCTCAAGTGAACTTTAACAATAGGTGCCATGTTGACCCAAATAATGCATAGAAGGTATGAGGTGCCCTGTGTGAGGCTGTCTGTGCCCCAATGTTCAGACTGATTTTAATCTAAAAAAAAGGATTTACAGAATCTTAAATGGATTCATGCAGTTTTTGAGCAAAATAAAATGTATTTCTGCAAGTACAAATTCACCCCACAAACTTATATATCTGTGTGTGTGCATGTGGGTCAGTGTGTGTGCGGGGGGCTTTGAGTGTCTGTGAGAGAGTTTGTGGCTGTGAGAGAGTGTGTGTATGTGTATGTGTGTGAGTATGAATGTAAAGGGGTATAAGTCTGTGAGAGGGTGTGTGTCTGCGTGTGAGTGTGGAAATGTATGTGTGAGCATATGAAAGAGAGCTTCTGTATGAGAGAGGGTCCGCATCAGTGTATGGGTCTATAGGTGTGTGTGTGTGTGTACAGTGGGGTTACCTGTAGTGTGACATGACCCCAAGGTCCCGGTTGAGGTCATCCCCATGGGTACTGAACTTTGCTATCAGTCTCTGCTCAGCCACTTTTTGTTGTTGCCTGTCCCAAAGTCTGCCTTGGAGGACGGTCACCCGAAGGTCTGAAGTTGGATGTCCCGCACTGCTGAAGTGTTCTCTGACTGGGAGGGAACACTCCTGTCTGTTGATTGTTGTGCGGTGCCCACTCATCCGTTGTCGTAGCCTCTGCTCGTTCTCACCGATACACCATGCCTCACGGCATCCTTGCCTGCAGCATATGAGATAGACAACGTTTGCCGAGTCACATGAGTACCTGCCGCGTACATGGTGGGAGGTGTCCCATTTGTAATTTTTGGTAGTGCAATGGGGTCACCTAAGTGTGACATGAACCCAAGGTCCCAGTTGAGGCCAACCCCATGTGTACTGAAGTTGGCTATCAGCCTCTGCTCAGCCACTTTGTGTGACTAATTTAACCAGATTTTCTTGAATTAACAGAAGTGCTGATTTTATTCGTTACTGAATATAAAAAGAAATAGTAAACAATCACACATACAAACAAAGTAGAGATAAGAGGTGACTCCAAAATGATTAATTATTTGAAAAAATATACAACTCAGTCTCTGAATTGCCTGTGAAGGTTAAATAGTTGAAAGTTGCAGATATTGCAATAGATATTACTGGTAACTTTGGCATCGTTAGTTGAACAGTTGATTTTTGAGATTTTCGGCTTTTGGATTGATTCTAAGTCTTTTGCCCTAATTACTTTTGGCTGTGGTTGATTGATAGTAATCTTGCCCTAGCTACAGTTCAAGTGTGTTTCAACGGCTGTCTCAGAGTTGTGGCCCAGCACACTAGTCCACAAAACTAGGACACCAGGCCATTAACGCATGCAGGTTAGTGTTGCAATCAACCCTTTCTTTCTGCTATATTCCTAGAAGGTTAAAGCAACTTTTCTGTTTTCAACAGAGAGGGAGAAGGTAACCCCCTAGTTATTTCTTCCTGTTACACTTCCCTCTCTATTACCCCTGACATTCTGCAAATGTGTCATCTCCTGGTTCTCACACAGGACTTAACCAGACTAAAAATGACTTTATATCTGCAGTCATGTCATACACATAGCAGAGCATATTAAAACAAAACCCCACATTTTGCAGTTATAAGCTAGCAATATCTGTAGCACTTTGTTGGTTCTACCCTGTTGTAATAGGAATAAAACATATCAGACATGTATGTATGTTCTAGGGATTCTGCTTACTTAGATTGCTGTTGTAATATGCACATGAATGATTGCTTGGAGTAAAGGAGACCTTTTTTACAACAGCATCAAATGTCTTGATATCAGTTAGCCGTCTTAAAAATATAGTTCTTTGCTGAGCTCCGTGCCATAATACAGCACAAGGTGGCCTCTAGCAGCAGGTTGACTTGAGCTTGCCTGAATCACTGACGCAAGGAGACTTTCTCCACACAGTCTTTTCTGACAACGCCAGAAGCCCAGAGGCTGACTGGAAAATTCCAGCTGGCCTCTGATAATAAACCTATGTGGCTTTTAACATACTCAGCTGCCGCTGCTTCATCTTGCCTCCTGGAAACCACCCCAGTGGTTGTAGAACGTGATGGGGAAAATGGCATACAGCCAATGGCAGTATCTTCCACTCCCAACTCCCTTCATTTTCACTCCCACTGGAAGCTAAAAAATCTTCCCCATTTTCTTTCTGCATTCAGATCAAAACAACATCCATTGTACAGTAATCAAAAGCACCCCTGTCCAGTGGTTACACCAGAGAGAAAGATGTTTTCCTAATATCTCAATAGGTTTAAGGTAACTGTAACTTTACTCCCAGACTGGAAACTTTAATAGATACTTCCAGGAGCTATTACACACTTGATCTTTAAGTAATCTCATCAGGGTTTTACCCAACACTCTTGTTTGGGACTTTCTAACTCTTTACTCTGAGGCAATCTACCGTTCCTATATACTCTCTTTTCAAGACCACTGTGCTATTTACCATTTTCCATCCAAGGACTTCATACAACTACACAAAACAAAGTAAGACCTTAAAATGTAATGATTCACTTTGCTAAGTCTTAAAACATCTTAAGGTAAACAAAAAACCATTAGTGCTGACAAAGTAGCTCTCACAAATGGTTTTAAAAGATATCACCATGACAACAGAAATACTTTCATGTTAGTAATTAACTTATTTTTAATATTCAGATTACAAAGAAAAACCACATCACTAATCCACATTTAACATATATGATATTATATACAGATATTTAAAACTCACAGCCTATGTAGATTGTATTTGTTCTATTCTATATTGTTTGAAAATGTATGTGTAGTTCCTAAAATATATTTTAAAAATCAGTTCTAAATACATATTTAAAAACTTTTTTGCATTGTTTAAGCTTGGGAAGTTTCATCTTTTGTTATCAGTAATAACCTTGTGATGGTTCACAAATTTATTTTTGTGACATCAACCATTAGTCTTCAATATGCTGTGTATCCTGACTTGTAACATTTCAATGCATAGAGTGGATCAACCTACAAGTGTGCCTTTTCATACCCCCACATGGTGCATGAACCGCTGTGTGATGATTTGCTTGGACCTAGCATTAAATTGCAGAAAGTATGATCATTTCATCTTTAACTTTGTATCCTGCTCTCACAAGCAAAATCAAAATTATAAGGGCAGGTTGTACAGCAGGCCACAAATGGAGCTCAATTTACAGCACAGTTACTTAAGAAAGAAAAGGAACAGCTCTGAGCCCGATGTCAGAAAAGTAAGGTGTTTAGCTAATGGCCAAGCTGAATAGAATAGCATGTCTTGGGCATATTGCTCAATCTATACTGATTTATTGATTCCAGGTAATACAGCAGTTCTGTGCTTCAATCAGGTTTTGTATTTTTATACAAGAAAGCTTAATAGCTAGGAGATTCTTACTCCTGATCACTAACTAAGGGCAGTCAGTGGAGGAGTAGACTGGTAAACTAGAAGCTTGGGCTAATGTTCTGGGGTTAAAGGTTCAAATGTTGGTGGATGAAATTCTAATGCAGCTAACAATTCTAGAATTGAAAAGTAGTCTCAATAATAATGGCCATATAAACTATTATGTTCTAAAACTGACCTTATAGGGAAGGAAATTTGCAATCTGCCAAGATTGGGTTTAATGAATATATAGGGGAGTCTCTAAGGTAAACTGTGATATATCTGTAACCTCAGTAGGGACGAAATCCTTCTAATAGTCTTCCAGCTCAGTGTGAGGAAATTCTTTACCTCCTCCTTATGGAGATGCCAATTTCTATGATCAATAACATTAATGAAGAAAAATCTGAAAATGTCATGGAATATCCAAAGTCTCAGTTTCACAAGGTGGTCATAATGATCTCTAAAGCAGCAGCAAACAGAGTGCACCCGATGAAACTCTTCCAGATTTCAGAGGACAGGAAAATCTGCATTGGTTGGAATATCTCTCAACATAAGTGAGAGAATCATGTTCTACTTTGTATCAGATCTCAGAAAATTTATCTTCATTTAGTGTTCCAAATATACTTTTGGATGCAGCAGTAATCAATGCTGAAGTTCCTCTCATGCCATGTTTTCATCCAGGATAATTTGCAATACCTACAAATGCAGTCTTGATGGTGCTGATTGTAAATCTCTGAGTGCAGCCAACACTCTTCGAGGAGTTTCATCAACCATGTGCAATCTTTGTGTGAGTCTCTTGAAAAAAGTGAACTTATGCTCTGCAGTCTTTCTGAGGATAGGAGAGTGAAGAAGACATTTGGCATGCTTTCCTTTATTGGTCAGAGCACTGAGAATAGCAATTGGGAGGTCATGTTGCGGCTGTACAGGACAATGGTTTGGCCACTTTTTGAATATTGCGTGCAATTCTGGTCTCCTTCCGATGTTGTGAAACTTGAAAGGGTTCAGAAAAGATTTACAAGAATGTTGCCAGGTTTGGAGAATTTGATACATAGGGAGAGGCTGAATAGGCTGGGGCTTTTTACCCTGGAGCATTGGAGGCGGTGGGGTGACCTTATGGAGGTTTATATAATCATGATGGGCATGGATTGGATAAATAGATAAAGTCTTTTCCCTAGGTGGGGGAGTCCAGAACCCGAGGGCATAGGGTTAGGGTGAGAGGGGAAAGATATAAAAGGGGCAACTTTTTCACACAGAGGGCAGTATGGAATGCGCTGCCAGAGAAAGTGGTAGAGGCTGATACATTACAACATTTAAAAGGCATCTGGATGAATATATGAATTGGAAGGGTTTAGAGGAATATGGACCAAGTGCTGATAAATGGGATTAGATTGGGTTAGGATACCTGGTCTGCATGGACGAGTTGGACCAAAGGGTTTGTTTCTATGCTGTACATCTCTATGGCTCTATGACTCTTTGATGATTTATTGTCTTATTAACCCAAACATCAATGTAGGACACCAGAATTCAATGATGTCACGTTGCTGTAGGTGATATTCCACAGTCCTCTTTCAATGGGACACCTTCACCTTCCAGCTGTTTCCCATTGTTGGATCTTCCCTCCAACAGAAGTTATCGTGAATGAAACAAAACCAGTTGGTGTCCAGTTATGTGGGAATCTCACCTTCATCTTAATTGGTAGCCCATTGATCAATTTCAATGCCATGAGCTTTGGGATACTGTTACTCTTCTTATTCTGAAAGTATGGTTTCAGGCCAACCTTCAAGTCATTGGCCTCTGACCCAATTTTGAATAACTAGGTCAGGGAGATTCATGAAACATGGAAACATAGAAAATAGGACCAAGAGTAGGCCATGCTGCCATTCAGTATGGTCATGGCTTATCCAAATTAATACCCTGCCCCACTTTCATCCAACTACCCTTTGATACCCTTAGCCCTAAGAACCATACCTAACTGGGGTATGGGTTGGGTCTGGGTGGGATGCTTTTTGGACAGTTGGTGCAGACATGATGGGTTGAATGGCCTCTTTCTGCACTGTAAGAGTTCTGTGATTCTCTTTGATTCTGTAACTCCTTATTGAAAACATTCAATGCTTTGGTCTCAACCACATGCTTTTGCAAGGAATTCCAAATGGTCACCGCTGTCTGGGTGAAGACATCTCTCCTTATTTCCGTTCAAAGACTTGGCTGCTAAGAATGGCATGGTGGCTCAGTGGTTAGCACTGCTCCCTCACAGTGCCACAGACCCTGTTTCGATTCCAGCCGCAGGTAACTGTCTTGATGGAGTTTGCACATTCTCCCCGTGACTGCGTGGGTTTCCTCAGATGCCCCAGTTTCCTCCCACAATCCAAAGATATGCAGATTAGTGGATTGGCCATGGGAACTGAATCATGAATGGACTGCTAATAAATATTGTTTAAAAGGTGCTCAGAAGACTAGCCTCTGTTTGTACCACGATCCAACTACTTCATTAATAACCTTCATCATAAGTTCAGAAGTGCCAATGTGTACCTCTGATCACACAATGTTGAGCACCACTCAAGACCCCTCAGATACTGAAGCAGTTCACATTCAAATGCAACAAGTTCTGGGCAATGTTCAGACTTGAGCTGACAAGTGTCAAGAAACATTTGCACCACACAAATGTAAGGCTATGACAAACACCAATAAGAGACTATGTACCCATTGCCCCTTGACATCTAGTATGTTACCATACTGAATCACCACTATCAACATTCTTGGGATTGCCATTGACCAATGGTACAAGAGCAGGTCAGAAACTAGGAATACTGCAGCGAGTAACTCATCTCCTGATTTCCCCAAATTTGTCCATCAAGTCAGGAGTGTGATGGAATACTCCCATCTTGCCTGGCTGAATGTAGCTCCAACAACATTCAAGAAGCTTGACACCATCCAACTCACTTGACTGGCACCACATCCACAACCATTCACTCCCTTTACCTGACACTCAGTAGTAGGAGTGTGTGCTGTCTACAAGATGCACTGCAGAAATTCACCAAAGATCCTCAGACACCACCTTCCAAACCCACGACCATTTCAGTCTAGAAAGTCAAGGGCAGCAGATAAATTGGGACGTCATCACCTTCAAGTTCCCCTCCAAACCACTCACCATCCTAACTTGGAAACATATCACCATTCCTTCACTGTCACTGGGTCAAAATCCTGGTAATTCCTTCCTAAAGGCATTATGGGTCAATCCACAGCAGATGAGCTGCAGCGGTTCAAAAAGGCAGCTCATCATCACCTTATAAAGGACAACTAGGGACGGGCAATAAATGCTGGCCAACCAGCGATGCCCACATCCCAGAAATGAGTATTTTTTTCAAAATCCTGGAATAGAACTCCTTGCTTACCTGGCCTATCTGTGATGAGGCTGCTTCCTGTCATGGTCTTGTGGTCCTCAGCTCAAGGGCAATTAGGGCAGGATGACAAAGACCAGGTTTCCCACTAATATCCATATCTCACAAAAGCTTTCTTTTTGAAAATATATTTGATTCACTTTTGCTGAAACGCGCAAGTTCCAGATTAAGACATCTTAGCCTCTGGCTTTGATGTGATTCATTCAGTAACCATGCAACTTGCCCTGTCTGTGTGCAAGTGTAAAGAATGGCCTATGAGGATCTAGAGGGAGAGCTGCTGTTCACTATGACATAAACTGATAGCATTCATTTCATGTTTAAGTGCAAAATCTCAGGCGAATCATGCTTTTGTGCAATATATTATGGGAGTTGACAGTGACAAACGAGTTGTTTAACTGAGTTATTTGCAGTCTGTGGATTCCCTATAGCTGCTTGCCACATAATATGTTTACTTCCTGTAAGTGCCCCATTTTTGACTTGTGCAGAGAAACAGAGAATTGAATTGGGAAACACAGAATTCAACACGTAAATCATAATCTCTTGCACTGCAACAGCTGTCAGATTTCCACTCTTGGTATAGAGGTACTAGACCTGACATGGGAGCCCATGGAGTATACACCAGATCATTGGAAATGTTAGAAACCTGTGTTCGGATTAATGCACGTATCAATGCACCCATCACCACCCTCTGCCTCTTGCAGACAAATACCTTTGACCTGCCAGCCTTGTATGCATTTGAAGGTCAGAACATTCAGAATAATGTACTTTGGTGGCTCACTGTGATGTCAATGTTGACAGTGAGCCAGTCAATGGCATTCTCTTGAGAGCTTGCAACAACCAATTTGATACAATGCTGTCGCTCTCACAGATCCCCACTGCCCATCACATATCCTTGATTTTTTCCTCCAGTTCTTTGGAATAAAATATATAAGGATTATGTTGCAATCCCTGTCTGTTTAAACTGCAATGAACCCACAAAACACAGCAAGCATAAGAACCTCATATTAAAGAGAGATCTATGGCCCTCGTTCACCCCGGTAGAAGAGTGCTTTGCATTGCATGTACATGACACTGTTTCGTCACGGTGCCCTGGGAAATCCTTATTAAGCACGCCATTGCCCTTCTGTAATCTAGAGGATATTCCATTGAAGACAAATGAGTGTGGGTCTCCTGCACTTTCTCTGTATCACGAGGACACCGTTTGCTAGGAACTCTGCCATTAGGTGGCTGTTCCCCATTTGCTGGGGATTGCTGCTGGCCCTGTTTCCTATGTGTCTCACTGTGTTTCTGCTGGTGCTCAAAATGCAGCAAATGTAGAGGCAAGAACAGGTTGTGGACCTGTGCTCATTGTTGATGGTTCCAGTGAAGCTACTTAGGCGAATTTCAGGAAAACAAAACAGCGCCATCCAAACATTACAACATGGAGAACTCTGACAATGAGAAGCCTCTGCGTGGATCTTTTTATTATTGTAGACTTGATTTGGTTGTATACTGCACAAGCAGTTTGCCACATGCACAGAAGGACGTCGCAGATTTGGTAGACAGAGAATTTGGAAGCAGCCCATTCAGCCCATCAAGTCCACACCAGCCCTCCGAATAGCATGCCTCCCAGAACCACCCCCTATCCTATTCCTGTAACCCTGCATTTCCATGGCTAACCCATCTAGTCTACACATCTTTGGACTGTGGGAGGAAAATGGTGCAACTCAGATGAAACCCATGCAGACACGGGGAGAATGTGCAAACTCCACACAGTCAGTCTGCCCATGGCTGGAATTGAAGTCATGTCCCTTGTGCTGTGAGGCAGTAGTGCTAGCCACTGAGCCACTGTGCTTAGATTTCCACCCCCTTACCCCAACCCTAACCTTGCTCAAGAAATACAGCAGTGCATTTAAGCTAATCATATGGGTATTTTATCGTCCATGGTAGGATCAAGTCTTGGAGCTTTTTTTGCAGTCTGTAAGACTTTGGAATGCTTTTTGTGAATTGTGGAACTTAGGTGAAACTTTACAGCTCACCCGATGTAACCTCCGCATCAGAGGATTTACTCAAATTAATTTGTAATGATCAATGATATAGTCAAGATTGTTTGTGGCCAGGATTTGCACGTGACACATTTGGTCAATGCATAAGATTCACATCCAAAATTCAGACAGAACAGATGTCTTTAACCTGTACTTGTATGAGTGACTGATTAATGAAATTTCTCCCTAAAGGGCCCCACATTGTTCACAAGCAGATCCTCCTCCCTGAGGTCAAAAGGACACTTACTCTGCCCACTCCAGGTGCGATGGCTGCAGCTTTTCATTTCCATTACATTCTTCCTACTTGGATGAGGATGGAAGGTGAAGAGTGAGTTGCAACTTCAGGTGGCAATCTACTTGACTCCCCCAAACCTTATGGTCCTTTGTTCCTCGCCCCACTTTCAACTCCATTGCACTTAGGTCTTCCTACCATTCCAACCAACCGTTGTATTTAACTCTTTATCTCCTCATTTGCCCCTCTGAGCCCAGGCCTCCAGCTTGGTTATGCCAAACATCAAGTTGCCCTGTTCCCCAATTGAAGCTAAGGTAGTGGTGATTATCAATGATGTCCCTCCTGCATTCAATTGTCCTCAAATGGCCTATATTCTCCCCCTCCAACTCACCCACTTATACATTGAGCTACCTTCCTTCACAATGAATGGTTCCTCTACATTTCCACCCTGCTATATTCAATCCCCAACTTCTCCAACACGGCAGTGGTTCCTGATAACCCCAGCTTGTCAGTGCTGGCTTTATGTCTGCACTAAAACTCAAGGCAAAATAGAATTATTGCAACCTGCAATTTCTACCCAAGGCTCCAATGCTCAAAAACAGGCAAGGTAACATGGAAATGCTGTGCACATCCAAGTGGGTGCTAATTGAGTGAGCCCAAACAATGCAAGCTGAGAGCCCTCAGATATGCATAAAGTGGCCTGGCGGCAGCATTGTGATATAAGGTGTAAGAAATGTAGCATTGAAGTGGTGACCTCCGTTAATAAATGAGTCCGAGATATGCCCTGCCGATGTGGTGAAGCTGGTGCTTCTCTGATGCCAGCCTTCATGGTCAATGGGTGTGAGTGGTCACTGTCTGTGGTGCGTGCCTCGAGATATTCAAGAAGATTGGCCAAGTTGAATGCCTAGAGAAGATGTGGGCAGCATTGCTCCCTCAAGGTACCCACTCTTCTGCTTACATGGGGATTTGTCACCATCTAGTCTTTCTGGGAAAAAAAATACAACTTGCATTTAAAGGAGGTGAGATCAGGTAATAACGAGATGTTAATACATGTAAGTAGGCACCTTGAGGCTTACTTATAAGACTCTCATCTACCTTTGAAACCTTGAAACATTGAAAATCTGACATTTTATTCGCAACATCAAGAATCTCTTTTTTCTACTTTTACCATATTTTCACAACTGACTCTCCACTGTCCATGTTGTTCATGGGCCTGGGCATTCAGCAAGTAAACCTGGCTGTGTATGTGGCTAATGCCAGGAGCATTGCACCCACGTGCACAAAGCACCCACAGAATTTGGCATGATACCAGCTAAACAGAATATTATTTACTAACATGCGATGGTTTAAGCTGATCTAGCAGATGGCCCAAAAACATTTTCTTTCTTCAAATGCATTGCACGGTGAAGCCAAAATGAGAACAATGCAAAATATGCCCTAGAATTGCCTATAAACCTGCCTGCAGTAACTCAGGCAAAATGCCTGATAAATCATGGAAGCATGATTAAAATCACTTGTTCTGCAAACTGGTTATGATATAGTTTGTCAGAGAGATGACATGTCTCTATTATATCTTTGCTGCTTCAGCAGACCGTTGTTCAAATGTAGTTCTTCCACCCTCCGCAACTAATCATGTAATAGCACAATGTAACTACTCATGTGTAGATGCATCATGTATATAAGGGCCCCTCCTCTCAATCTTCTGCTTTGGAAATACATACTCTGAATGTATCTTATACTGGCTTTTTCCCTTAAAAGCCAATTCACAAACACCCCTTTGGATATTGCACGAATCCATTACCAAAGCCCCCCGAAAGACAATGGATAAGTTTTGGAGAAGCTCTGAAGTAGCTCCCTTTCTGCTCCCTTATGTTACCTCAGTGTATACGCACGATGTCTCCTGTTCTTCTGTTGTTCTTGGCCAATATAACACAGCATCACCACCACTTCTCTGCTATTGAAAACACTTCTCCAGTTTTAAGGACCTCCATCATCCAGCCATTTTTGGTGAAAAAAAGTAACAACCTGTTTAACCTTTTGCAGATCCTCTCAGTTTGGGTATCATCTTTGAGGATATTTTTACTCTCTAGTGACTCTATGTCCTTTTTACATACCTCGCTTGGAAAGTACAGTGCAAAGCAGAACACACAGTTGCAACAACTACACTGGGAACAGATGTGTTTTGATGCTACGTGCACAGAAACTGTTAATAAATAGACATTATTTTCACTCCATGTTGCTTCTGTCATTTTATGGAACATAAAGTGGAGTCATATTTATCTAGGTTTACAGTAAAATCAATATTTCCACTCTTGACAGCAAATAAAAAAAATGCAGTTAATGGTTTCAAAATGCTACAGCTGTCGAACTGTAAGGTTTATTGACCAGAAGCAGACAGCATTACAATAATCAGACAGTGATATCCATGCACATCTTGCATGGAGTTCCTAGTCTCTGTCATGTTTTCTGGAAACATTTCCTCTTGCTCATTGTCTCCCTGCTGTCACTCTATTAAGTCCAATGTGAGATCTTTCTCCACAAAAATATTTTGGAAAATGCTGCACTCTTAACAAGTTTAACCCTCATGAAAGAGGAAAATGGTAAGTCCATCATCCCAATCATTTAAAGCATTGCCCAAATATCTGAAATAATTATTGAATGAAGACTTTGCTTGGTGTATATACACCCATTATTTGAACATATCTCTTCGGGCAGATTTTCTGTGACCAGTCAGCCATTATTCCAAACCAGGTGGGAGTTGTGCTTGTGAACCCTGCGGAATCCCCATAAGAACAGACTTGGAAGGGATTGTCTGGGAAATTGAATATTCCTCTGGGCAATTCACTTTTGTCTGGAACCACTTGTAAGTGTTGATAAACATTGGAGATTTTGAACAGTTCTGATTAAATTAAGTAAAATAGTCACTTTAGAGAAGTAAGGCTAACTCCTACGTACAGAGGAACCTTGATTAGCCAGCATTCAATTATCCGAATATAGGATTATCCAGCAAGATCACAAGTCCTGATGCTTGGCTAAACTATGTTATCCGGCATTCAATTATCCAGAATTCGATTAACCGAACAGAATACTCCCCGCCCGTGCCCTTGGATAGTCAAGGTTCCTCTGTACCTATGAAACAAACTTCAGACTTCCTTCACACCTCTTCCAGACCACCTACATCCCAGAACCTAAAATGACACCCTGGGACCCAACAAGGACCTGACACCATTCCCCAGAGACTTGGTTCCCATGCTGTGCCACTTCAGCCCTCCCCCAGGCACCCAAAAACACCGATCTGCATGTAACTGGCACTCCGTGGAAAATCAGGCCCAATATTCTTTGATCCTAAGAACAAGTGATTATTCTTCTTGTTCTGATTCATACAAATAAAATTGGATTCCTTCTTTAAAACAAAATTGTTTTTTTTGTAGCACCAAAGCACAATAAGGAGTGTTATCACATAAAATATCATACCGAGGCACATAAGAAGATATAAGGTCAGATGACCAAAAACTCGCTCAAAGGGCTAGACTTTAAGCAGAAATTTAATGGAGGAGAGGAACGTAGGGAGGTGAAGAGGTTTCTTGAGATAATTGCTCAGTTAGAAAGCTGAAAGCACAGCTGCTAATGCTGGAACAATTAAAATTGAGGAGGTACAAGAGGCCAGAACTGAAGGAACACAGGTATCTTTTTGTAGGGCTGGACGAGATTGCCTAAGTAGAGAGAGCTGAAGCCATGAAATGGTTAAATGAAGATAGCATTTTTAAAATGGACCTATTGATGGATCAGGATCCAAAGTAAGTCAGTGAGCACAGGGTTGAGAGTGTGGTGTTGGAAAAGCACAGCCGGTCAGGCAGTATCCGAGGAGCAGGAGAATCAACGTTTCGGGCAAAAGTCCTTCATTAGGAATGTAGAATCAGAAAATAGGTAATGAGCACAGGGTCAGGGTTGAGTGAGACTTGGTGAATTGGAATGTAGGCAGCAGACATTTAGATGAAATCACATTTATGGATCAAGATAATATTGGAATAGTCAGGTCTATAAGATGCAAAGGCATGGATAAGGATTTTAGCAGCAAATTAATTGAGACAGCCATTGAACTGCAAGCGTTAAATTGATGGATTCCAGCATATGCAGTTTTTTTTTTGTCTCTAAGTAGGTGGAAGTCAGCAGTTTTGGTGTTGTAGTGAGTAACATACTCTTATTGCACTGCACCAACACCAAAATTGTGGACAATCATTGAATGAGGATGGAGAGAGATAGATTCAGTGGCTAAACGTATTCGAGTTTCTAGCCATTTCTACCCATCTGGTACTGGATGTCGGACAAGCAGTCAGCCAATTCAGGAACAGTAATGTGGTTGAGAGTTACAGTGGCAAGACTCAACTGAGTGTGGTCACCAAAACATAGCAAATTTCTGGAAGTATCCAGTTACACAATTTTCATGAAAGCAAAATATTGCAGATATTGGAATGAATAGATTGAAGCAGTTTTTGCATAGTATTGACTTGAAAGATTAACTCTGTTTCTTATATATGCTTCTAGACCTGCTGAGTATTCCTCAGACATTCTGTTTATCTTTTATGTCTGCATGCTGCACTATTTGTATTTTGTGCAGTAGCTCTTATCGAGATTAAAGGGAAAAGCAACTCAACTTTATATACTGCCTTTCACATCAGCAATGATGCATTAAAAGAAACTTGCTCTAAAGTTGAATGGTGAATAACTTGGAAGGATTTAAGGAGCAGTGAGCTAAATGCATAAAGGAAGAAGGAACTGAAAGATGAGATGAACTAAGGCCAAACCAAGAGGACCCTTGGATCACATGGCCTATTTGTATGCTGCAAATTCATCTGTAAATGCTTAAGAAGCAGTTTAATAGTTTTGAAGTGTGTGAACTATTGTTAAAGTTCAGAATTATTGACAGTTTGGCAATGATTAAATATGCTGAAAATGTGTTGCTGGAACAGCGCAGCAGGTCAGGCAGCATCTAGGAAACAGGAGAATCGACGTTTCGGGCATAAGCCCTTCTTCAGGATTGAGGAAATTACACTTTCCTCATTCCTGAAGAAGGGCTTATGCCCGAAACGTCGATTCTCCTGTTCCCTGGATGCTGCCTGACCTGCTGCGCTGTTCCAGCAACACATTTTCAGCTCTGATCTCCAGCATCTGCAGACCTCACTTTCTCCTCAGTGATTAAATATGTACCATCAACAAAGATTTGGTAGCAAGTAGTTAACTGTTAGCCATTTATCTACTTTCTGATGGTGAGATTTGTTGAAACATGTTTGCGTGTCTGTTTAAAAAGGCTGCAGTGCACGTCATGGTAATACAACATTTTGTTTTGACTTACTATTGTCACATGTACCTAGGTGCAGAGAAAAGTTTTGTTTTGGGTGCAGTACAGGCAGATCATACCGTCCAAAGCACATAGGGCAATAGAACAGAGTGAGGACTACAAGTTATGGCTGCAAAGAAGGAGCACAAAAAGCAAAATCAACATTAGATTTGAAATTTGTGAGGTCCATTCAGGAGTCTAATGACAATGGGGCAGAAACTGTTCTCAGAACTGTTGGTGCTTGTGAGGTCCTGAAGAAGGGCTTATGCCCGAAACGTCGATTCTCCTGTTCCCTGGATGCTGCCTGACCTGCTGCGCTTTTCCAGCAACACATTTTCAGCTGTTGGTGCTTGTGCCTTTGTAGCTTCTGCCTGAAGGGACAGTTTGGAAGAGACTGTGACCAGGGTGGGAGGGGTCTTTGATGATGTTGGTTGCCTTTCCAAGGCAGTGAGAAGTGTAGATGGAGTCACTGGGTGGAAGGTTGGTTTGCTGTCACATGGGTATACCAACTCCCTACTACCCATGATGAAGGTTGCTGTCACCATGCTCTTTAAGTGTCAGAAACTACAGACAATGTTTGGTCTAGTGCTGTAGATAGAAATCACTTCCATTTTGAATTAGGAGAGTCTCTTGTCATTTCTCAGATATGGTTTGATGAAGTTGGTTAGGAGTTACATATTACATTGATATGACAGACACTATCACAGAGACTTTGAGAAGGGCCAGATGTTAGATCTCACTCCTTTGAGACCCTAAACTTAGTCCATCTGACATAATCATAGTGGATGGTGCTTATGATGCCCTTTCAGACTAATAGATATCGATGACAATTCAGGCATCTCCCAGCACAATCAGGAATAATCATCAACTGCAAGGGCTTCCATTCCATTAACATGCAGTTGGTACGCAATCTCCAAAGGATGCTCCAGCAGATAGTCATGAGATTCCTGCAAACTGCCAAGAGGCTTTTGAACAAACTCCATAATGTCTTTTGACCTGCAAACAACGCTTAAGGACTGGTTGCTAGGCAACAAAGGGATAGCAACTTCAAATCTGGCTCACAACATCTGTCAGAAACCCTCCAATGATGCTGAGCAGTGCTACAATGAATGCCATATCAGCGTGAGATGAATGACTGTTTAAGATCACTACATAGTGCATGAGAATTAATGTTGCCTCTTCAAAAACTTACATTTCCCTTCACATTAGCTCCCATTGGGAATCAGTAACTGCCTTGTGCTTATATGTTCTGTTGTATGTTGCAGTAAGTGTTTTCCATTTCACTTGAACAAAGAACTACTTGTATGAACAAATCGTTAACACTTTTACAACTTAAACCATGCAATAAATGTGCTAAGAATGTATTTTTCTATCCTTTATTCAGCATTCTCCAGTGCACTTCCTTTCTCTTTGCAGCTCCTTGCCAAATGACAAGGCATCTCATTGATTTCATAACTCATTTGATGGAGCTCAATTCCATCACAGTGCAGTATTTGAAAAACCTCCCACAACACACATTAGGCTCTGGGAATACAATGGTTTTCCCAACCAAACACGTACAGCAGTACAATAAGAGTGGCTCATATGATCAGTGCAATTAAGTAACATCCACATGAAATTATAGCCACAATAAACTTAATTAAACATTGCAAACTAATGTATGAGTTATTGTTTACTTTGTCTATTTTAAACTTCACTAGGTTCTCACACACCAAATTTCCTGTTTAATTAATCTCATGTCTGTCATTATGTTGGAGCACATTAATAATCATAATGGCAAGTTGTACTCTGGATTTGAAAAAAAAATCACAGCAAATTCTGCAATAAAAAGGGTTGTCCTAAATCAGATTTATTGAAGTAACAAAAAAAATCAAAATTAAGATTGGTTATTGAGGAAGGATCTAAGAAAAGTATAAACTGTCAACATTCTGCAGGCACTGTGCAATCTATAACAATTACACGTTAGAAACATTAACATTTAAAGTGCCATGTGATGTGAGAAACAGCTTTCATATTAAATGATTTGATCTATGATCACATTACAGCTGACAAATTCAAACATAAGTCTGTATTGACAGATTCAACATCACAACCAAAATGCAATTAAATTACAAGTTTCTGAGATTGGTGTCTGTACAGGGTAATGGGCCATTATTATCAGCATGGAAGTGGTTGCAATAGTTACATTGTGCTCCCCAATCGTCTTGTGGCACATCTACACACAATAGGCTGAAAGAAAATTAGAATATGCTGTAACAGGCACAGCGAGAAATCAGGAGCAGAGCCACTATAAAATCAAAAATCTACTGTGACCTAAAGCTGGTCTAGTCCCAGAAGCATTTACATCTGATGTTTCATTTTAAAAAATACTGTTCAGACGTGTCATGTTGTACTTCTGGAGCAATTGAGGACTTGAACCTAGGCTTTCTGGCTGAGGTGGAGAGACTACCACAGTGTAACAAGAACCCCGAACATTTGCCGCTTGAAGGTTAAACAGGTAGGCACATTGCACAAACGAGATTGGCATACAGATGGAACATTCTGGAAAGCACTCAACAGATCAGACAGCATGTGTGGAAAGAGAAATGGATCAGTGATCTTCGGTCAGAATGGAAGGATGTTGGAAATGAGCAGATACGAAGCCAGGAACAAGACAGATAAGGAAACAGCAAACAGGGAAAGCAGCCTGGGAGCAATTAGGTGAAAAAAAATGTGATGATGGTGCAAAGAAAATGTGGGCAAGTGTGGAAGAAGGACAGAAACACAAGATGGCTTTGGAGCAGGTGTAAATTGGCACTAACAAAGAGAGCTGATTTATCTTAATAAGTACACTGACAATGCACAATTGTAATGCACCATCATCCCTATAGCTTCCCCCCACCCACCTTCCCCGCAACTGCCGCTAAGTTATCAGATGTCTTATCTGACATGCAGTACTGGATGATTAGAATTTTTCTTCCAACAAATATTTAGAAGAACAATACTATTTTCTCTGGCCCCTGCAACAAACTCTGTTATCTTATCATCGGACAATTATTTGATGTTGAACCAGACTGCTCACAACCTTTGTGACATGCTTTCTTTCTAAATTAGCTTCCCACCATTTATCTGTGAGAACTTCCAATTACCACCTCTAATACATCCCTTGATCTGGCGGTGCCCCAATTTCACTTGCTGCCATAGCCCTCAGCCATGTTTGTGTTCCGTCTAAAGTTGACTGTATTCCCGAGCAGCCTTCCACATTCTACTTTTCCAAAACCTAAGGACATTCAAACTTGTTATGACCCCGACTTAACTCAAGTCAAGTACCGCTCACCCATTTCCCTAGTCCTCACTTGCCAATGGGTCTCAGTTAAGTAGTGTTTCCAGCTTATTTTCATTTTTTTTGTTTTCAAATTTCTTTATGGTGTCATTTTTATCCCTGTACAATTTCTGGCTTTCTTGCGCCAAAATAAATGTGTGGATCAGAGCGGAAGGTCTTTAACAGATTCTGTTCACCAAGTTCTAAGGAAAGTGATATCAGAGCTTTGCATCCGTGTGCTCCAATTCCTGGATGAATCATTTTGGATGCTATGAGAAGATTAATTAATGCAACCATAGCACTGAGTACTATGTGTACGAAGCACTCTAGTTAATTGCAAATGTCAATAAGCAACAGATTTGGACAACACTTACAAATGAAATACACATCAGACTGTGGAAGAGCAACCATAGTTTTCTGTGGAATACATCCATGGATTATCTACTAGCGTGATCCTGCCTCAAGGTCATCTTCTGTCTCTTTCTCCACTTCCTAACAATTGCCTTAAGAATAGCCCAGATTATGTTCTTTGTACAGTTTTGAGGTGAATTAAATTTTGTTTGCCTTGGTTTTGAGTCTTTTGGCTACACTAATAGTGTGTCTTCTTTGTCTGATGGCAATATCATGTTCAGAATGATATTGTTCCTATTTCCTGCATTTTTGTCATCAGGTCCTCTGTGATGTGCAGTTTTTGAATAAAACTGTCCTTTCAACAATTTACAGATGAGGCCTTATCCACTGAGTCAACATCACAGAGCCATTATTTTTATAAATTGAACATGTTAGCATTTATAAAAAAAAATCCTGCATCTTACATTATGCAAGACATTGTAATTCTAGTTAGATTTACATATAGAGTAGGATTATATTTTGGTTTAATCAGTTGCAATTAAAGTTATTGCTTTCTTTTCACCAATAAATAGCTTTGAGACTTGTATTGCAGCTAAAAACAAAAAATAGCCAAAGTTGCTCATTTCAAGAATGTTTCAGGGCACAAATGACATTTAACAGAAGAAAGCAAGGAGCATTCTTTTGTTACTAAGAAACCATGGAGATGGAATGAAAGCTCTTCCAGAGGAAAGAGAGTAACCCAAGGCACAATAGGAAAATGATCAAAAATTGAAATACAACTCCTTTTACAATTAGGAAGGAAAATGCTATGTTCACCTTCATTGTGAGAGGGTTTGAGTGCAGGAGCAGAGAGGTCTTACTGAAGCCTTTCTGAGACCACATATGACATATTGTGTTCGGCCTTAATCTCCTAGCCTACCTATGAGGATTAATATTTGCCATAGAGGGAGGACAGCAGAGAGTCACTGGACTGATTCTTGGGATATCAATTTTGTTGTATGAGAAGTGATTGGGTTGACTGGTCCTATATTCCTTGGAGTTTAGAAGAATGAGAAGGAATTTCATTAAAACATACACAATTTCAACAGGGCTGGACAGACTGGATGCAGGGATGATGATGTTTCCCCTGTCCAAATCGGAAGCAGGAGTCTATCCAGAATCTGGAATCTCAAGCTACAGGATAGGCTATTTCAGACTGGGATGAAGAGAAATTTCTTAACTCAGTGAGCGATGAACCCATGTAATTCCCTACCACAGAAAGTTGGGGAGGCGAACTCACTGAATATGTTTCACATAAACATAGGTTTCCAGAGGCCAAAGGCATTAAGTGGTATGGGTAGGAGTGTGGTATTAGGATGAAAGATTAGCTATTATGTTGAATGGAGCATTTCTGTTCCTAGTTTCTATGTTTCTGTGTTTAAAGGGATTAGAATAGGCAACTAAAGCTCTATAAGGATTTCATGTTTTTCTTGGGAAATAATAGAAAGTGATTGGATAAAAGAATAAATGTTGTTATACCACCTCACCTAGGATGAAAGCAGGTTAGATCATTTATGATTCTGTAGGACTATAGCTTCAGATACTGTTCATGCCAAAACATAGTCAAGATTCTTTGCAGCCAAGAAATTACAGGCAAGTTAAAAATCTTACAATTATTACAAGTAATTTCACATCTGTAATGTAGTAAATGTGGGTGTAAATCTCAGAGCTATGTGGCTAAACTGCATCTATGTATGAAATAACAGCAAACCCCTTTTGACAATTATTGCTATTAATACATGTCAGGATGACTTGGAACCATGGAAGCATTTTCTGAACTCTGGGGAGCTAATTTATGATCGTTATCCTTTCAATTTTGTTGTAAAATCCCAATAGTTCACAAAAGTTCCATATGAAAAGACCCTTAGTCATTCTTACTTGGTCTGGTTGTGTATGAATTTCCAGTCTAATGTGTACATGTGCCCTTTGAAGTGGCATAGTGAACTACTCGATTGTATCAAACCATAATTCGTGTTTCAAGTAGAAGCCTGGTGCATGTCTCTCTCGGAGGAATTGGTTATGGGCAATTATGTCAGTGGTACCTACTTCCTGAGACTTGGTTCAAACTGAAGAGAAATATTAAAGTTGTGAACTGCAAGGCCCATTGATGTTTGATTTGATTTTCACTGATGTTTCATCGGTTTTAATCCGTGGCTGCATGTCCCTGTATTCAGGTCAACTTCGAAGTGCATTGAGGTTAGCTCAATCTGAACTACTTGAGATTTACAATGCCTCTCTCAGTTCCTATTCTAGCTACCTTTTTTCAAGTTGATGGTTTTTCCCAATTCCATCTAATTTTCCATCGATTCTTACTTTGTGTCCTTTTTTAGCATTAAGAATCATGCTTGTTTGCTAAAGTTTCATTTTCTAAAATAAAATAAACAGTTGGTATGTATTACATCTTAAAGTAAAGCCATCCATTGCCTAAAGTGTAGAAACATGAACAGCAATTTTAAAATTGCACCACATAATGAAGAATTTCATCACTGAGAGAATGCTGTTGCTTCTATATTCTGCCAAGGTGTAATAATTGAGGTAGCCAAAATAATCTTCTTTCAGCAACTCAGCCCAGTTCCTTTCCCTATATTGCAGTTAGTAAAAGGAAATGTGCCAAAGGAAAAGCATAAAAAAGGAGGTAGCACTTTTCTTTGGAATTCTACATAATTTAATAACAGTCAATCTCTTGTAGCGTTGCACTTGGGAATGCATCAAATGAAGGAGGGTGAGGGAATAATTAGACCAGCACACATAGATGTAAGAATCTTAATGAAATATTTACAATTAAATAGCAAAGCTCAGGGAAATGTTTGAAGCAGTAAAATTAGAATTGAACAATAAGGTTGAGGAGCTGGGAAATGGAAAACTGAGGTGCCACACCACCCAAGCTTGCCTCATAGAAATGTAATTAAATGGGAGATTGTTAAAAAAGATCGTTAAAATAACCTGCCACCAACATAACAAGATGAGGCACTTAATCAGATACCATTTTTAAAAATTACAATGTGTCCTAATGCAAATCTTCAATCGCTGTTATGTCAACATTAATAAAAGATGGCAGAGATCATGGACTGCCATTCACAGCTGATATATAACATTCATGAAAAATGCCTTTAATTTTATAGCTTACAGATTGGAGTTTTTACACTTATTGTACCTGAAATGAAGTGCTTTAAGCCCATTATGTATAATGTTGCTCGGTTTAACTTAAAGGAGTTGGAGAAGAAAGAAAAAAGTATATAACCGAAGGGCAAATCAGAGCTTCACAGAAAGCAAAAGCAATTAAGAGTGGTAATTGTTATAACCCTCAATTTTTTCATGACTGAAAGAATGCATTATATAACTCTCTTTAATTCTGTTACCCGACTGACCACAGCAAAAATTTCAATGGTCTACTTTTAAAGCCCTTATTTTAACAGAGTCACTTTTCTGGAGAAAGACTTGGTTTTCCTTTCAGAGAGTTCCAAAAGAACAATGGTATTAATGAATGGAGGTTGTGGAGAATTTACACCGGTTCCATTATATAAAGTACAAGTGCAATGTAGTTTGTTCTCAGGAGAAGTAATTGTCAGAATAGTAAAGACATGTACTTCTCTCTGCCTTGAGATTGCAATCAATGTAGTCAAAGACCCTTCCACCCCTCTTGTAATCTCTTCCAACCTCTTCCATTGGGCAGTAGATACAAAAGCTTAAACATATGCACGGACAGATTCAATAACAGCTTCCTCCCCATAGTTAGAACATAGAACATAGAAGAATACAGCGCAGTACAGGCCCTTCGGCCCTCGATGTTGCGCCGATCCCTTGTTGGGCCGAAGGGCCTGTTTCCACACTGTAAGTAATCTAATCTAATCTAATCTATTCTAATATGCACGGACAGATTCAATAACAGCTTCCTCCCCATAGTTATCAGACTTCTGAATGGACCTCTCAAATTTTAAATCTGATATTGATTTTGCTCTTTGTGCACCTTCACTGCAGCCATAACATTGTATTCTTCATTGTGTTCTATCACCCTAACGCATCAACATGTACTACACACAAAACAAAACTTTTCACTGCACCTAGGCACATGTGTCAATAATAAATTAACTTCTGGATAACAATTTGGCGTGACCAAAGCTTCACCTATTGTTACAGAAATACAGGAGGTTCAAGAAACAGAACAATCACTGGGACAGGTTCCTGGTATTTTTCCTTTGTGTGTGGTAACCAGAGTGATGGCTAAACAAAAGTCCAACAATAAGGGTTGATGTGACATGACAAACAAATGAAAATGGCTGAAAGGTTCCTGAGAGGTGAAGATAATCTGAGAGATGGACTGTTTAGTATGACAGCCCTAACTGAAGCACAAAAAGCCGATCCTGAGTTAAATAAATTAGTACAGTCAGCCCATGGTGAAGTGGAAGCCAAATGTGTTATGGAGTCCAATTCTCTTAAGAAAGGAGTGCTGAGGAAGAAGTGGAGACCTCCTCATAGACCCACAACTGAAGAATGGTCATGCTATCAAGCAGTCGAGCAATCATACAGGAGATGATAAGAGTGTACTTGTGTGACAAGTAGTGAGTAGCAAGGGAGGAAATTAGAAAAAGATACGAGCCAAGAAGAAAAAAAATTATGAAGAGAACTTCCTATTAAAACAATCGGAGATATTAGAGAATTTAGACACTGTATTTTTGTATCTGAATAAAAGTCAACATTGAGATTCCACAGTACATACAAAGACATACTTGGATCTATCACATTAACCAAACATGAAATAGATAAAGATAATTCCGACCCGATAAATAGTGCTAAATCAAGCAAAAGTGAATTTGCAAAGCCAAAGTGATGTATATAGGACATGTTGTGGTCAAGAATTATGGATTTTCTACAGTGTAAGAACAGGCATTGGGCCTATCGCATCTATGCAGAACATCCCAGCCCACTGCTCTATTCCTGTAACCCTGCATGTCCCATGACCAATCCACCTAACCTGCACATTGTTAGACTATGGAAGGAAACCGGAGCACCCAGACACAGGGAGAATGAGCAAACTCCACACAGACAGTCACCCAAGGCTGGAATTGAACCCAGGTTTTCTGGTACTATGAGGCAGCAGTGCTAACCACTGAGCCATCATGCCAGGTTCTTTGCTTTCAACTTGGAAATGGTCAAGGTTGTTAGGTGGACATAGTGAAGGCTTCAAAAACACTCTGAAGCTGTTGTAAAGTGACAGGGTGGGTAAATGCACCCTGACTAACCTTGACCATTTTCAGTGACCCTTTTGTAAGTCAGGAGTGTTACCAGGAGATAGACAATGGGGACAAGAGTCAGGAGATGATCCAGCACAACTTTATTGAAGACCTTATCAAGGAAAAACAATACTTAGCAGACTCTACTATTGTACTTCAATTGAACTTTATGAAGTTCTATCCATCTCTTTACAGGGCTCTTCAGTAACCAGTCTAAAAACTGAAATTAAACGGTATCAGATCTATACTAGCTATCTACTTCTGACACGCACTTCTGAGGATTCTCGGCACTCTACCCAAAAGTCCTTACTGCTGCTTTGAACAATTTGTTGGAAAGGACTTTTCAGTCAGGCTGGAACAGGCTGTTCCTCTCTCTTTCCGGGTTGGCTGATGTTTCAGGGCCAGCAGTCATTGAATTGGGTTTCCCGTTTTGTCTAGGGTTGGTTCTAGTCTTTGGCTGTATCACCGTAGTAGTCTGTCTGGATCTGATCACTCTGATGATGCTCACCATGAGCTACAAAGAGCTGGAAATGCTGTTCAGCTCAGCTGCCAATTGAAGACACTATCTGCAGATGAGTGTTGAGGAAGGTGCAAAAGCAGAAAGAGCAAGGTTTCAGGTTGTCCCTTTTACACACTCTTCGTGCCCTTCTTGAAGATTCTAATCTCCTAGCTATTTGTGCATGATTGTTGTAATGTATTTGTCTAGAGTTGCTATCACTGCTATTTTACTGGAGCTGTTACCCTGCATTGAGGATTCTCCAATAAATCACTTTTTACCAAAGTTGTTGGAGATTCAGTGCCCTTCTTGTGCCCTTCTTGTGTCTAATACTGGCACCAAATTGGTGGCAGGAAAATTCAATAAGGTGACTGCCTTCTTTATTTGGAGGTCAAAAAACAAAGGTTTGAACCTTCAACTGTTTAGTACTGTCAATGTCATACTATGTCTATGGCGTCCCACTGAACTGGGTGCCACCAAGTCTGTATAACATTCTTCTAACAAAGTAGGTTCCCTGGAGGTATAGACAATAGTTCATTCTGAAACAATGTGGCCAAAAGCACTTGACCAGGCAGTTCCAGATCTGTCGAGTTTTGACGAGAAGTGGATTGTCCAAGGCTGTGTGAATGCTGTCAGTTCCAGCTCAGCAGTTTGCACATTGCAGAGTCTGCAATGCTTAAATTTGGCTTCCACATTTTGAAGTTTTTACCATGAACAAATGTCAACATTTCTGTAACAATCCTGGAGTTCATGGGTCACCTGGCCACAAAGCTCTCACTGAAGGGCATTAGAATTGACCTTAATGAGTTGGCTGCTAATCATTCAAAATGGCGACAGCCTGTCCACCAAGTTGCATCATCTTCTGAGTGTCAATGTCTTAAAGATGCAGCACAGAAGGAAACGACATGGATCAAATCCAGAATGGCTGATCCCACTACCTCAGAGAGTGTTCTGCTCCATGTGTCTAATGATTTGTAGGTTGAGAACACAAAGACACAGGGGAAAAAATACTTGTGTTCCAGAGACAATGTCATTTGGAAATTGATGGCTCAGTGGTTAGCACTGCTGCCTCACAGCACCAGGGTCCCAGGTTCAATTCCAGCCTCAGGCAACTGTCTGTGTGGAGTTTGCACATTCTCCCCGTGTCTGTGTGGGTTTGCTCCAGGTGCTCCGGTTTCCTCCCACAGTCCAAAGATGTGAAGGTTAGGGAATTGGCCATGTTAAATTGCCATAGTGCTAGGTGAGTGAGAGAGATGGGTCTGGGTGTGTTACTGTTTGGAGGGTCAGTGTGGACTGGTTGGGCCAAAGGGCCTAATTCCGCACTGTTGGGAATCTAATTAAGCTAAAATGGAATATTGGCACCACCTGATGAAGAAGCAGTGCTCCGAAAGCTAGTGCTTCCAAATAAACTCTGGTGTTGTTTGATTTTTAAAAATGGAATAGTTTCGTGATTTTTTCACAGAAAAGAATGTCTCAAAGTGTCTGCTTTAGAATACCCAGTTAAGATGATAGTACAATCAAAAACATCTCAATTTTTACTTAAAAAATGACACATAAGGAATTGCTAGATAAGACAAGGACCAAGTAATAGGTGAATATGTTGATAGAACCTCAGACAAGTAATCAAAGTGAATGAGTTTTGTTTGAAACAGAAACACAAGCAGAGAATGGTGAGGCTGAATGGTCTGTTTCTCTGCTGTAAATTCTTTGATATGCTGACAGACCAATTCCTCCTGATCTTCCCGGGCCAAAGTACTCTCTCCCACTGGCCTCCTGATCTGAATCAAAATAGCAATGCTGCATGAGTTGTAAATTCTATGAATTACTGGGTCCCCAGATAACATGTCGTTATCCTGGTAGATCAAGAGACCAGGACATGAAATTGTGCTCCAAGCTATTTGTGCATGATTGTTGTAATGTATTTGTCTAGAGTTGCTATCACTGCTATTTTACTGGAGCTGTTACCCTGCATTGAGGATTCTCCAATAAATCACTTTTTACCAAAGTTGTTGGAGATTCAGTCTAATATACAAACCTGTTTTTATCTGCCTGAAGCAAAACAAATCCAGACTCCCACAAAGCTCGTGTTTGTAATAGGAATGAGGTTAACTTTGGTCCTATTGGGCAGTTTGACAGACTTCTGTGTCTCATATGTTACACCGTTTTTTCTCTCAGGAACTATTCCAAAATTATTTGTCACATTCCATTTGGAATTCAATAATTCTGTTCATAAATTTCTGAGTACTATACGCTGGAGGAAAACAGTAAGGAATTCCTTTATATGCTGCTTTTCTCAGCCTGTCACTTTGACGTGACATTTGCACTTTCATGGTATTTAGCACAGTATTTGAGACCTGAATCTTACATTCTTCTGGCTAAGTGTGAGCTTTGTCGAGATCTTTTGAAGCTTTTTGCCCAAGTCCAAACGGGTTTTCATGGCATGTCTGACTGAACTTGCCTCATTAACTGCCCCCTTCGGCGGTCCCTCCCCATCCAATTCCAGCCCTATCTTGCCACACGCCATCATGGAATTGCCTGCATTCCATCTTGAAGGTGTTTTGTGTACCTGGGCAGAATTGTTAGTCTGGAACTGCCCTGCATGGTTCCGGACATTGGCCCCAGGCACGGAGATGTGATGCCCTGCTCTGTGGGAAGGGGCCTGGAGTTCCTGCTGGGTCGGGTGGTGCAGAAATGGAATTTCCTCATTCCCCAGGAGTGACAGAGGAGACACAATGTCTGGTCCCAGGTCAGTGCGGTCTCAGCCACCTGCATAAGCACACAGTAGGAAGAAGGTTCATGACCTTTCTCGCTCTGTCAGTGGAAGTGCCACCCTCAACTCTCTAATACCTCACACTTGCTCTTTCTCTGCTGCTGGACCCATCTCCCACTAAGACTCATGCTCTACCACTCATATTATTCCTTGCTGACATCTTTCCTCACTCACTCCAAAGATGTGCGGGTCAGGTGAATTGGCCGTGCTAAATTGCCCATTGTGTTAGGTACTGGATTAGTGGTGCTGGAAGAGCACAGCAGTTCAGGCAGCATCTAAGGAGCAGCAAAATCGAC
>NC_057727.1:56742471-56748603 GCF_004010195.1 Chiloscyllium plagiosum | reverse complement strand
GGTCTTTTTGGAGGTGGCGGAAATGTCGGCGGATGATTTGGTTTATGGGAAGGTTGGTAGGGTGGAAGGTGAGCACCAGGGGCGTTCTGTCCTTGTTACGGTTGGAGGGGTGGGGTCTGAGGGCGGAGGTGCGGGATGTGGACGAGATGCGTTGGAGGGCATCTTTAACCACATGGGAAGGGAAATTGCGGTCTCTAAAGAAGGAGGCCATCTGATGTGTTCTGTGGTGGAACTGGGAGCAGATACAGCGGAGGTACATTAGTCAGGGGTAAATATAGGATAGGGGAATGGGTCTGGGTGAGTTAATCTTCGGAGGGTCGGTGTGGACTTGTTGAGCTGAAGGGCCTGTTTCCATACTGAAGGGAATCAAATCTAATCCAATCTAATCACTTTCACCCAGCCCTGTCAAGTAATAGAATCATGGAATCTCTACAGTGTCGAAGCAGGCCATTCGGCCCATCGAGTTCCACCAATCCACTGAAGAGCATCCCGTCCAAACCCTCCTCACTACTCTATCCGCGTAGCTCTGTATTTCCAATGGCTAACCCACCTAGCCTGCACATCCCTGGACACTCTGGGCAACTTAGCATGACCAATCCACCCTGACCTGCACATCTTTAAATTGTGGGAGGAAACCCACACAAATAAGGAGGCAATGTGTAAACTCCACACAGACAGTTGCCCGAGAGTGGAATCGAACCTGGATCGCTGGCACTGTGAGGAAGGAGTGCTAACCATTAAGCAACCAAACCAACCACATCCAAAGCATCCAGTGTAGGGCCCAAACCACAGCCCTAAGATTAAGGATCTCATGCTCTACCGACTGAGCTAGTGGGTGTAATATCTCGTCTCTCTCATCGTGGATGGAAAAGGGCCCACTATAGGTCAAAAACAGTCAGGATGGAAGGACATGTTGTGGCTGTACAGGACATTGGTTAGGCCACTGTTGAAATATTGCTTGCAATTCTGCTCTCCTTCCTATCAGGAAAATAGTGTGAAACTTGAAAGGGTTCAGAAAAGAACTACAAGGATGTTGCCAGGATTGGAGGATTTGAGTATAGGTAGAGGTTGAATGGGCTAGGGCTGTTTTCCCTGGAGCGTCGGAGGCTGAGGGATGACCTTATAGAGGTTTATAAAATCATGAGGGGCATGGGTAGGATAAATAGTCAAAGTCTTTTCCCTGGGTGGGGGAGTCCAGAACTACAGGGCATAGGTTTAGGGTGAGAGGGGAAAGATATAAAAGAGAGCTAAGGGGCACTTCTTCACTCAGAGGGTGGCACATGTATTGGATGAGCTGCCAGAGCATGTGGTGGAGGCTGGTACAATTGCAACATTTAAAAAGCATCTGGATGGGTATATGAATAGGAAGGGTTTGGAGGGATATGGGCCGGGTGCTGGCGGGTGGGACTAAATTGGGTTGGGATATCTGGGACGGGTTGAACTGAACGGTCTGTTTCCGTGCTGTACATCTCTATGATTCTATGATTCTATGACTCTATGAGGGCTATCTGACAATTAGTTCCTCAGTCCTTATGTGAAGAATACAAAAAAAGGCCAGCCCCCATTATTTTATAAGATTGTGACTGATCTGCTTTAGTCCTCAGCTCCTCTTTCCTGCCAGCGTGGCATAACCCTCAACTCCTCAATATTTCAAAAATCTATTTCTCAGCTCTTTAATTACTTTCAGGATCTAGCTTCCACAACACCATGAGGTTCAGGATTCTAAATACCCACTACCCTTTCAGCGAAGAATTTTCTTTGCACCACAGTTTTACATGAGCGTCCCCTTATTTGGCATCGATGTCAAATTTCGCCGACTGGTGGAAACATCTCTTCAACATCCATCCTGTCAAGACTCCTTTTTTATGTTTCCATATATGCATCTGGATTCTGACTCCCCAGAGAGGACACCAATCATCTGAATCTCTGGAGTGGTATCCGGGGTGCCCTTGACTTCCTGTTTCAGGAACCCCTCTGACCAAAGCATTTATTTGACTGAGGACTGCTGACAGCCATGACTCGTCTCTTGGCTTTGCGCCTGCAGTAAATGGCAAAGTTTTACAGCAATACTCTGAGTTTCATATCTCTGGTGTGGGAGCTGGGGCAGTGCTCAAAATGATCAAGACTTGATGGCATGAACACCCTGAGCATCCAGGTAGGTTCAGAGTGAGAGAGTGTTATGACAGCAAATAAAGAGCCTGGAGCTGCAGTATGGTCCAGTCCTTGAGCTGGGTGTGTGTCCCCCTGAGTGCACAATGCCATGTCTGCAGCATTACAATAAAGTTGCCAGTGCAGCAATGATGTGCTGAAAGATCCTGTAAGTGGATCAGAGATGTACCATGAGGGTTCTTAAAGAGGCTGGCACTGTAGATGTAGGGTACATGTGGCTTGTGCCCAAGGTTTGAGCCTTGAGATGTTGGTGTCTCCTGTCAGAAATGGAGACTCATAGAATCCCTAAAGTGCAGAAACAGGACATTCAGCCCATTGAGTCCAAACTGACCCTCCAAAGACCCACCCAGACCCACCCGCAAGCTTGTATTCCCCACGGCTGATCCACCTAGCCTGCACATCCCTGGACACGATGAGCAATTTAGCATGTCCAGTCCATCTAACCTGCACATCTTTGGACTATGGGAGGAAGCCAGAGCACCCGGAAGAAAACTACATAGACACAGGGAGAATGTGCAAACAGTCACCCAAGGCTAGAATTGAACCGAGGTCCTTGGCGTTGTGAGGCAACAGTGTCAGCCACTGAGCCACCGTGCTGCCCCACTCCTGGCAGTCAGCAGTGAATTGAAGTCACTAATTACCCACTCCGACCTTCATGGCAAAAGTCCTCCTTGCTTAGCTTGCTCTCTGTGTTTGTAAAGATAGACAGATGAACTCTAATGAGGCAAGTTATGGCAATAGACACAGTTGTGTCATTGTGGTGCCGCATGTGATAGGCTGAATGGCCTCATTCCACATTGTAAAGATGATATGATTCTATAGTTAATAAGTCGTTTACCAAATTACAACCCCCCTTAATTGGCAACTCATCACCACTTCACGAGAAACCCATCTTGTCACTTGGCAAATGAATAAAAAGCTGCAGTAGGTTGTTCCTGACATTGAGATAGGCCTTGACTTGCTTCTTGTGTGTTGCTACAATAAATCTCACCATAGTCCAGGCCTTTCAGGTTTCTATAAGACTCTGCCCAATAAACTGATAATTAGATCAGATGGGAAGACTATGTATTTCTGTAAGCTGCTTCTGGCATGGCCCATGCAATACACGCTTCTTCGGTCCCTTGTAATTATGTAAGCATTAACCATATAAAAGCCCTTCTAAGGTACGCAGTGTGTCTGAGCTGGTGACAACAAGTGTCAGATCAAACCCGTCTCACTTAGATTTCTGTAGTTCTCATGGTTAGTGCGGCAATGGTCAGTTGACAGTTCTTAGGTTTCTGAAAGCAAAAAAGGAGAGGGGAATGGAAGAGTTGTGATTGACAGTGAAGCAGACTGCAGCTTGCACTTCAAGTCAGATATCTAGCATTTTCCAAGACACTGCACATTGCAAATCAGCTTGTACCTAATTGAATGTTCTTTGAAGTGTAGCTACTGTTGTAATGTAGAAATGAGTGAGCCAATGTGCCCAAACAGAAATGTGATAGCGATCAGCAGAAGATTGATGGAACATTATTGACCAGGAGTCTGGAGATATTTCACATCTGTCCTTCTTTGAAATAGTACCCTGCCATCTTTTACAAGCAGCTGAGAAGGCAGATGTTCAACATCTCATCTAAAAGATGGCACTTCTGACCAGGCAGAGCTGAGAGCGGGTTGAGGGGAAAGTGGGATTGGTGGAGGTCTCCCAGGACAGGAATGTACTGTCAACCTGAATGTTTGTAGGAGCATTAGATGCAATGACCTGAGTCACTGCCATCACAGTACATCACAGCATATCCTCTACAGGGACTCTGACCTTGCTTGTCCACTATTGGTTCTCTGTGGCTGTTTTACGTTAAATATAATGTTGTCCTGCAAATGAAAGGGAACAGTGTATTACAATCTGTTTGGGTCTCAGTCTTGCCATCGCTGATGGTATGTGGAAGTTGTGAGATGTGGATCTGAAGCTGTCAACATTGGCCAGTGTGCAAGGGCGAGGTAGTGCATCTGAATGCCAGGCATGTGTCCTTATTGCTGATCATTGAGCAATGGAATGTGTTAAATTAAGCAAGATGGCACCAGAAACACACAGCCCCTGACTCAGAGCCAGGGTGGAGACGGAGAGATCAGGCTGGAATATGCAGAGCTGTCAGAAAGGCACTGTCATAGGAGACTGCTACCAGGGAGATGGTCACAGACATCTGTGTCCGAACCATTAAGGAGCTCCCACTTCATTCCTAGGCAGTCCATTCCCAATAGCAGTCCAGGTAATGGTAGCCTTGAGGGTCTTCACCTCCAGATGATTTCGGGTCTCAGTCGCTGACCCCCGTCATATTTTACAGTTAGCTGTACACAGTGGCTAAAAGTGCCCTTTTCACCCCAGGCTGGAGACTACATCAGATTTATCACCACTGGCACCTCCCAGACTCAGGAAACACTTGGATTGGATGTGGTCACTTAGTTTCCCCAACTACATTGGCTGCAGAGTACTGAGTGACGGGCTGAGGATGTTCCCCAGCACTGAGGACTTATCAATCCATGAATATGGAGTTTGCATGTAAGTACACTGTTCCTAAAAATAGATTGCCACATTTTCTCTTCAGCTACAGATGTCAGCTTTATCATTCCCTCGTTCCTGTCCCCCTCCTTTCTTGAATCGCACGGTTATGATTGCTATCTTCCAGTCCACACGAACTGCTCTAGAATGTGGGAAGTCTAAGACCTTGCAGGATCATTATCAAACTAAGTTTGACTTCATGCAGGTCTGATCAGCAGGTTTCAAGAAATATCGCAAAGGAAGAAGGTGAGAGTATATAGGGTTCTGGTTTGTAGTCAGTAATATGTTAATTTTAGGTGATTCAAAGGACCCCAGATCACGAGTTCTAGACTCTCGACTTATTTGGGAATGTGAAATGAGAAAGGCAGTAGTCAGTTGTTTCAGGGCAAAATAATCTCTGTTTATTTAAGCTAAGTATAACACAAGGAATACAGATGAATACAATAAACATTGAAATTAACACAATCAATTATAAAGAGGACAGTAACAAAATACACTATTGCAATAACACAGTTACATACAATTAGAACCTAAACACCAGTTTTAATCACAGAAACATTAATCAGGCTTCCTACACTTGGGGTCCTGTGCACTGTCCCCACCTGCCTTCCCCTCTCTGCTAGCTGGTCAGAAACTTAGGGGTCTCAGGAGTTTAAACTCACCACTGGGGAGAATGCATGGTTTTGAAGTACAGCTGGCTGTTCTCACTGGTGCCTGGATGAAGACTTTTGGATTGTGTGGGCATTCAGTCTGGGTTGAGTCCACTGATACATTAGGATGTGTATTAGATCTACCAGGTGAGTATTTGGTTTTCCTTACTTTTGGGTGGTTTTGTGAGTCGGTTTTCACCTCAGGATGCGTCTGAGGCCATGTCATATTGGTCGGGTTGGTCGTTTTCAGAAGTTATCTGTTCTAAGGTCTGCTGGTCATGGACAGTTGCTGTTTGCTCAGTGATTTTCAGACTTGTTTTCGGGATCCCCATTCTGGACATAGCTCTTGAAAACAGCTGCTGGAATTAGCTGTTGGAATTCTTCTTTTGGGGATCGTTACTGGAGAATAGTTACTTGGAACACCTGCTAGGAATAGCTGCGAATATTGTTGTGGGGATCACTGCATGGAACACCTCCTAGGGATATCTGTGGGTATTGTTGTGGGGATCACTACTTAGAATGCCTCCTAGGGATTGCTGTGGGTATTGTTGTGGGGAATCACTGCTTGGGATGTCCCCAAGGGATTGCTGTGGGTATTGTTATAGAACATAGAAAAATACAGCGCAGTACAGGCCCTTTGGCCCTCGATGTTGCGCCGATCCAAGCCCACCTAACCTACACTAGCCCGCTATCCTCCATATGCCTATCCAATGCCCGCTTAAATGCCCATAAAGAGGGAGAGTCCACCACTGCTACTGCCAGGGCATTCCATGAACT
>NC_057727.1:56731908-56742091 GCF_004010195.1 Chiloscyllium plagiosum | reverse complement strand
CCCCTTAATTTAGAGCTATGCCCCCTTGTAATACCCGGCTCCATACGCGGGAAAAGGTTCATACTGTCGACCCTATCTAAACCCCTAATCATCTTGTACACCTCTATCAAGTCACCCCTAAACCTTCTTTTCTCTAATGAAAATAGCCCCAAGTGTCTCAGTCTTTCCTCATACGATCTTTCTTCCATACCAGGCAACATCCTGGTAAACCTCCTCTGCACCCGTTCCAGTGCCTCCACATCCTTCCTATAGTATGGCGACTAAAACTGCACACAATATTCCAGATGCGGTCGTACCAGAGTCTTATACAACTGCATCATGACCTCAGGACTCCGGAACTCAATTCCTCTACCAATAAAAGCCAGTATGCCATATGCCTTCCTCACCGCACTATTTACCTGGGTGGCAACTTTCAGAGATCTGTGTACATGGACACCAAGATCCCTCTGCTCATCCACACTACCAAGTATCCGACCATTAGCCCAGTACCCCATCTTTTTGTTATTCTTCCCAAAGTGAGTCACCTCACACTTAGCTACATTGAATTCCATTTGCCACCTTTCTGCCCAGCTCTGCAGCTTCTCTATATCCTGCTGTAACCTGCCACATGCTTCCTCACTGTCAACAACTCCTCCGACTTTCGTATCATCCGCAAACTTGCTCACCCAATCTTCTAACCCCTCTTCCAGGTCATTTATAAAAATGACAAACAGCAATGGTCCCAAAACAGATCCTTGCGGAACACCGCTAGTGACGGCACTCCATGAAGAAACTTTGCCATCAACTACTACCCTCTGTCTTCTTCCATCCGGCCAATTTCTAATCCAAACCTCCAACTCACCCTCAATGCCATGCCTCCGTATTTTTTGCAGTAGCCTACCATGGGGAACCTTATCAAACGCCTTACTAAAATCCATATATACCACGTCTACCGCTTTCCCCTCATCAACCTCCTTCGTCACCTTTTCAAAGAATTCAATAAGGTTTGTGAGGCACGACTTGCCCTTCACAAAACCATGCTGACTATCCTTGATCACATTATTCCTATCCAGATGTGCATAACTCCTATCCCTTACAATTCTCTCTAAGACTTTGCCCACAACAGAAGTGAGGCTCACCGGCCTATAGTTACTAGGGTTATCCCTACTCCCCTTTTTGAACAAGGGAACCACATTTGCTATCCTCCAGTCTTCTGGGACTACTCCTGTAGACAAAGAGGACATTAAAATCAAGGCAATTGGCTCTGCAATCTCCTCCCTTGCTTTCCAGAGAATCCTAGGATAAATGCCATCAGGCCCAGGGGACTTATCTATTTTCACCTTTTCCAGGATTTCCAACACCTCTTCTCTACATACCTCAAAGCCATCCATTCTACTTATTTGTGCCTCAGTATTCTCATCGACAACAATGCCCTGTTCCTGAGTGAATACTGAAGAAAAGTATTCATTCAGTGTCTCCCCAATCTCTTCCGCCTCCACACGCAACTTCCCACTACTATCCTTGACTGGACCTATTCCTACCCTAGTCATTCTTTTATTCCTGACATACCTATAGAAAGCCTTAGGGTTTTCCCTAATCCTATCTACTAAGGACCTTTCGTGTCCCCTCCTTGCTGCTTTTAGCTCTCTCTTCAGGTCCTTCCTGGCTACCCTATAACTCTCAATCGCCCTAATTGAACCTTCACGTCTCATCTTGAGATAGGCCGCCCTCTTCCATTTAATAAGGGATTCCAATTCCTTATTAAACCACGGCTCCCTCGCATGACCCTTTCCTCCCTGCCTGACAGGTATATAATTATCAAGGACACTCAATAGTTGTTCCTTGAACAAGCTCCACATATCAATTACATCCTTGCCTTGAAGCTTACTTTTTCAAGCCACACATCCTAAGTCATGCCTCACCGCATCATAATTTCCCTGACCCCAGCTATAACTCTTGCCTTGTAGTACACACTTATCCCTCTCCATCACGAGAGTAAAAATCACCGAATTATGGTCACTATCCCCAAAGTGCTCACCTACCTCTAATTCTAACACCTGGCCTGGTTCGTTACCCAGAACCAAATCCAGTATGGCCTCATCTCTTGTTGGCCTATCTACATATTGTGTCAGGAAACCCTCCTGCACACATTGGACGAACACTGACCCATCTAACGAATCAATAGTTGCTTTCCCAATCAATATCAGGAACGTTAAAGTCCCCCATAACAACCACCCTATTATTGTCACTCATCTCCTGAATCACCTTCCCTATCCTTTCTTCAATGATTCTAGGGCTATTAGGAGGCCTGTAAAAGACTCCTAACAGGGTGAGCTCACCTTTCCTATTCCTAACCTCAGCCCAAACTACCTCTGATGGCGAGTCTTCATCCATCGTCCTTTCCACCGCTGTAATACGATCTTTGACAAGCAATGCCACACCTCCCCCTCTTTTACCTCCACCTCTGACCCTACTAAAACATTTAAACCCTGGAACCTGCAACAGCCAATCCTGTCCCTGTTCTACCCATGTCTCCGTAATAGCCACAACATCGAAGTCCCAGGTACCAACCCACGCTGCAAGTTCACCTACCTTATTTTGTATACTTCTTGCATTGAAGTATACACACTTCAAGCCATTTTCCTGTTTACAGGCACTTTCCTTTGAGATTGATGTAAATTGGGCAGAAAGTGTCCACTTTAACCTCCTAACCTCCCTACACCCCAGGTCTTGCACCCTAAAGCTACAGTCTAGGTTCCCATGCCCCTGCAGAGTTAGTTTAAACCCCCCCCAAGAGCACTAGCAAACCTCCCCCCAAGGATACTGGTTCCCCTCAGGTTCAGGTGTAGACCATCCTGTTTATAGAGGTCCCACCTTCTCCAGAAAGAACCCCAGTTATCCAGATACCGGAATCCCTCCCTTCTGCACCATCCCTGTATCCACGCATTTAACTGTTCTCTCTCCCTATTCCTCGACTCTCTATCATGTGGCATGGGTAACAAACCAGAGACAACAACTCTGTTTGTTCTAACTCTGAGCTTCCAACCTAGCTCCCTGAAAGCCTGCCTAACATCCTCATCTCTCCTCCTACCTATGCCGTTGGTGCGAATGTGGACCATGACTTCTGGCTGCTCCCCCTCCCCCTTAAGGACCCGGAAAACACGATCAGAGACGTCACGTACCCTTGCACCTGGGAGGCAACATACCAAACGTGAGTCTCTCTTGCCCCCACAAAACCGCCTATCTGTGCCCCGAACTATCGAGTCCCCCGTAACTATTGCTCTGCTCTTCTCCACCCTTCCCTTCTGAGCAACGGGGACAGGCTCCATGCCAGAGGCCTGAACCCCATTTCCCATTGTGGGGAATCACTGCTTGGGATGTCCCCAAGGGATTGCTGTGGGTATTGTTGTGGGGAATCACTGCTTGGAATGTCTCCTAGGGATTGCTGTGGGTACTGTTTTGGTGAATTACTGCTTGGAATGTCTCCTAGGGATTGCTGTGGGTATTGTTGTAGGGAATCACTGCTTGGAATGTCTCCTAGGGATAGCTGCGGGTATTTTTGTGTGGATCACTGCTTGGAACACCTCCTAGGGATAGCTGTGGGTATTGTTGTGGGGAATCACTGCTTGGAATGTTTCCTGGGGATTGCTGTGGGTGTTGTTGTGGGTAATCACTGCTTGGCATTTCTCCGCGGGATAGCTGTGGGTGTTGTTGTAGGGATCACTGCTTAGAATGCCTCCTAGGGATAGCAGTGGGTATTATTGTGGGGAAAACTGCATGGAACACCTCCTAGGGATAGCCGTGGGTATTCTGTGGGGTTCACTGCTTGGCCTCCTAGGGAATAGCTGTGGGTATTGTTGTGGGAATCACTGCTTGGAACGCCTCCTCGGGAATAGCCACGTGGAACCCATCTGGAGATAACTGTGGAAATCGCTGCTTCGGTGAGGTCGGGGACTGCAATTATACTACATTTGGGTCTCTTATTTTCATGCCAAATCTGTTTGTCACTGTGCTTCTGGTATTCCCTATGACGTCAATTGGCTTCCCAACAGTTAAGAATATGTGTGAATGTATTTTGATTGCAGTTGGATGCCCGAGATCTCCGTCAATAGATTTTGATTGAAGTTGTGCCGATCCCATACTGTCAGTGTTGGATGTCCTGAGGTGTAAGAGTTCATTTCGGTCTAGAGTGTTGGGTTTGGCTGATTGTTCTCTTGGGGTGGAGGTGTATATTGGAAATCTAGGCCGAACAATGGTTCCAAGCAGCCAACTGTGTATCTATGTATTTTTCCCAGAGCTCAGCCCATCTGTTCCCTTTAATTTTAAGTTTTGAAAAGTCCAGTATTTTTGATGATGGGGATTTTTGTTTAATCCTACGAGAGAGAAAGATAGAGAGAGAGTGAGAGAGAGAGAGACAAGGATAGAGAGCGAGGGAGAGTGAGAAAAAGAGAGATGGAGGGAGAGAGACAAAAACATTTCAGAAATGCATTCCAGAGCTTAGAGACTAGAAAACTGATAGCACAGCCATCAATTTTGAAATAACTAAAGCTGAAAGTTGAAAGAGTTGCAGATCTCACAGAGGATTCTAAGGTTGTAGGAGTTTCCAGAATTAGGATAGAGAGACCAAGATGAAAATAGCCTTAAGTTCAATAGTCAACTACATTTTGAGACTTAAATTTATTCAAAGGTGTGATTTGCTCAACATCTATCTGAGGAGGGTCAAAATGAACAACGATTAAAGAGGAAAGAATTTGGATCAATATGGCATCTAATTCAACTTTAGCATGAAATATTATTGAAGCTTGCTTCAAGAAACTGATTAATTTATTTTATTCATCCACAGAAATTGGATTACGATGGTAGAAATCCTTTCCCCATTCAGTTACATGATTTGCACTTTAAAATGGGCATCACAATGTCGATCCTTTATTATGAAGTACTTAATACACAAACACATTTCCAGGATATCCTGGTGCTGTACTTGTACTAGTTAGATTCCAGTCCTTACTGGTTCATACAACTGCTGAAATCAATGCTTAAGCTATTACGATTTACAAAGGTAAGGATACGAGTTATTAAATATATAATGTGTCGATTGATTGTGAAGTTGAGTACTTAAATGTAAATTAGAAACGACAAAAAAGATTATCATGGCATTGAATGAAAATAAAAACTTCTCACATGAGCTGAGCAGGACCTTGTGAAATATTAGGAACTTTGGGAGTTACTGTCATAATATTCTGTACTATCTTGAGGGATCTACAATCTTTTGATGGACCTCAGGGGCCACATCCTACCATTTTACTGAACTGAGCTGGTGCTGTAACATAGTGGTTAGTCCCAAAAGGCTTAATATCACTCCTTGACAGCTGGCTACAATCTGGCTCTGAGTGAATACAAGCCAGTCATTATCACATTATGCCACTGACAATGTCTCAAAACGAGCATGGGAGAACATGCCTGAGATAGGCGTCTCATTTGTGAACTCTTCTGGAAAGCTAGCAATGGCAAATCAAATATCAGGTAGCATCTGTAAGATTAAACATTCAAATGAACTAGTCTTCTGACTCATGCAGGTAATATTCCAGCATGTGACACAAGGTGTCAGGTGTCAAGTATTTGCTACAGAATTTAGAAGGCAAAGGGGTGTTCTGATTGATGTCTTTCAGGCATTAACAGAAAAAGACAGGGCAGATAAAGATGAGCTATTTCCACATGTTGGGGATTCTAGAATGAGGGGCATGGCCTGAGAATTAGGCCCAGACCGTTAAGGAGAGATGTTGGGAAGCACTTCCACACACAAAGGGTAGTAGAGGTTTGGAATGCCAGTGATTGTTTGATCAGATGTTAATTTTAAATCTGAGATAGATATATTTTTTGTTAGGCAAAGATATTAAAGGGTTTGGGCCAAACATAGGGAAGCAATGGCCTAGCAGCATTATCGCGGGATTGTTGACCCAGAGATCCAGGTAATGTCCTGCGGACCTGGGTTTGAACCCTGCCATGGCAGATGGTGGAATTTGACTTCAATAAATATGTGGAATTAAAGGTCTAATGACGACTATGAATCCAGTGTTGATTGTTGGAAAACCCATCTGGTTCACTAATGTCCTTTATGGAAGGAAGCTGCCATCCTTACCTGGTCTAGCCTACATATAACTGAAGACCCACAACAATGTGGTTGACTCTTAACTGCTCTATGGGCAATAAGTGCTGGCCTAGCCAGCGATGCACCCATCCTATGAATGCAACAAAAAATATGGCAGTTGTTAGGCCATCCATCAGCTACAGTCTCACTGAATAGCAGAGGAGGCTTAAGGGGCTGATGAAATGCATCTATAGTCTTCAGCATTTAACTCAGGTAACAACAGTGTTGTCAATAAGCTTTGACTTTCATTGCTGCTTATTGCTTTTTATTGCCTGGAGAAAATTTGAGTATGTCACTGCGGCACAAACTCATATGGGAGACTATTTAAACTTAAGAAATTTGCAAGCAATTAAAATTAATCCAGCAAGGCATTACTGAACAAGCTTGTTCGTAGTTCCTTCAACTGATGAAGGCAGAGTTTGGTGCAAATTGAATGAGTCACTTGAATTAATAGCTCAAGAACATAACTGAGTACATAGCCATAGTGAGAGATGGTTGGATAATAACAATAATCTTGGGCTAGGAATATAGAGGCTAAAGATTAATGCTCTGTGGACATGGTAGCTCATGGAATTTGAAATCTAGTGATACATCTGGAATGTAAAGGTATTGTTACAATGGTGACACACAAAGCAAACATTGATTCTCTTTAAAAATAAATCTGGTTCAGTAATGCCTATTAGGAAAGGACATCTGCCAGTCATTCCTGGTCTGGTCAGCATTTTACTCTGAACTGCCCTCAGAAATAGTGCTAGCAAGTCACTCAGTACAAAAGCAATAAGGGATGGGCAACAGCAAATGCTTTGCCAGTGACATCCATATCCAATTAAAGAATAAAGAAAAACTCCAATATTTACTGTATTGTTATATTACCAGCGCTGTGTTGTCAGAGATTTTGGATGGGATGTGAAAGACACAGGCAATCTACTCGGGTACACTTAAAACACTATGTTGTTAGACTGTCCTTTTAAGTGTCTTATAAAGCTTGAAAGATTAAACATTACAAATTTATTCCATTGTCCATTTTATTTTGAAAACTGAAAGCAATAACTTACATTTATATATTACCTTCAATGTAGTATGGTCTTTGAAGATACATCACAGGGACATTTTCAAACAAACCTCGGCATTGAGTTACATTGAGATATGTTATTGTGGAAACCCAAAGCTTGGTTAAAATGCATTCTTTAAGGAACATTGTAAAGGAGAAAAGAAAGGTTTAGGGACTGAATTCCAGAGTTTCAGGCCCAGGTAGTTGAAACATAGCTGCCAAAGGTAGAGTGGTTAAATCAGGGCAATACAAGACAGCATAAGTGAAGGTAAACAGATAGCTCTTAAAATGGTAAACTGGCTACAGAAATAAGGCTACAGAAATAGGGAGGCAATGAAGGGATCTGAAAACAGGAAGCCAATTATCAGGGCATTAAGACATTGTTCAACTGGGAGTCAATATATGTCAGGGTGTGCACAGATTTGATGGGTGAAATTGGCTTGAGTGAATTTGGGCAAAGGGTGTCGATGTTTGGATGATGTTATGCTAGTGGAGGGTCAAAGATAGCCATGCATTGCAATGGTCAGTTTTTGAGTTAAATAAAGTTATTGCTGAGGTTTTGAGCAAAAGGTGAGCTGTAGTATGGTAAAGTCAAGTAAGTCATTTTCAAATGATCACCATTTATTGTAGGGACACTTTTTAAACCACAAGAATGTGGAGACACTTCCAATTATTACGATAATGCATCTCTGATAATATTTAATTACTGTGGAGTCTTCAATTTTCATCTTGTAGTATTGATTCTAAGTCACAATTTCCTGTTTATGCATGCCACAAACTTCCATTACTCTTGAGGTTACTGACCTGTACTATAGCAGTTATTTGTTTAACTGATAATTTTTTAAGTAAGTTGAGGGCAATCCATCAGAACTTAACCATAATGATATTTATTCAGAAATTATTCTGGAACAAGTCTTGATATCAGGTAGAATGAACAAATGCATGCACTCATACAACACCAGAAGACCAAAGGACTGGAAAATCTAAGAGCAGAAGGAGGCCATTCAGCCTACCAGGTCTGTTGTACCATTTAATGAGATGATAGCTGATCTGATATCTCACAATTCCACTTTCTAGACTTCTCCTGATAACCCTTCGTTCCCTTACTGATAAAAGTTCTGTTTCTCTCAGTATTGAATGTATTAAATGACCCAGGCTCAGCAGTCCTCTGTGGAAAGGAACCCCACAAATTCAATGCTGTTTGAAAGAAGAAATTCTTTCTCATCTCTGCCTTAACTGGGCAACCCCCTTATTTTGAGATTATGCCCTTTTGCCTGAGACTCTCCCACAAAGAGAATCAACCTCTCTGCATCTAGTCACCTAAGTGTTGCCATATGGTCATCACTTATTATTCCAAATTCCATTGAATACAGGCTCCATGCTACTCAACCCCTCCTTATAAGACAATCTCTCCATACCAATCAATCAATTGGAACATCTATTAACACATATAAAAACTGGATTGGAGCTCATTGGTAAACATTCAGCGTTTAATGTAACATGCCAAAATTAACTCTCTGCTTTGTCACCTATTTACTCAGAAGTGGTTTATAATTTGTTTGCCTATTGAATTAAGGCAATGTTCCCACTTTCCCTCCATCAGAAGAGGCACTCACATTGATATGTAAAAGACTCTGATGTTGGTTTTCGCAGAGGAATGCTCAGAGTATGCATCCAAGCATATGTCCTGTTCTGTGCACTCTACTTAATTTACCATGCACCTTATTCCACATGTCGTGAACTGTGCATTATGTACCTTCTTTCATGCATCATGTGCCATGCAACATGCAATATTTATCATGCAGTCCTTGGGGTTACCATGTGCCATGCATTGGGGCTACATGATGCATTTGCCATTAATGTCACAGGTGTTGAATTTCTAATAGAACATAGAAACATTAGTTTCCATGATGTTGAAACAACCCAAGTGAGGTAAGAATTATTTTTGTTGGAGTTTTTTGCTTCACCTAAGGGCCAGGAGGAGCGGGGGGGGGCAAAATGGTGTCATGCCATGGCACTGGCACTGTGCCCATCATTGTCTTTGCCCATTCCTGTTCATAATTCACCTGAGGCAGAGGAGGCATCAGATTGTCTGCTCAACACGGTGCTAATCCGTTAAGTGTCAAATTAATGACAACTTAATGACGAGGGCTTGCTGTTGCTACTGGGATTTTAACCACAGCAGGGTGGGGCGAGTGCCAAGTGACCTGGTGAAAACTTGGTGAAAAAATGTATCTTGTTCAGATACATTTTTATTTATGCATTCATCAAATGTATGCATCACTGGCTGGGCAGTATTATTGCCCACTTGTAACTGCCCTGGACCTGTCAATGGTGAGCTTCATTCTTGAACTGCTCTAGTCCTTGAGATGTAGAGACACCTACAATACTATAAGGAAAGGTGCTCCATGTGTTTTCTTTTAAAATAAATTTGTAGACATTTGGTAATCCACAAATATTTAAATTTAACTTTTCTGGATAAGTAAGGATCTTTAACAATAATTCCGAGGGTAACAAACCATTAAAATCCTGATTTGGAGATGCCAGTGTTGGAGTGGGGTGTACAAAGTTAAAAATCACACAACACCAGGTTATATTTACCCCCACACTCCGGATTCCTCAACTGTTTCAGAATCTTCCATCGGCCTCCGAAATCAGTCTGGCGCCATTACGCACGTGGCCGCTACATCGCCCGCGGCAATAGCTGCCGCCGATGATGATGATGACGTCACTTCCGCCCCCACCGACCTCGCAGCCTCCGCGATCGCCGCCCAGACAACCGCCTCCGCGATCGCCATGAAGACAATCGCCGGCAGATTCGCGACCTCCGCGGCTATGGGGAATAACTCTGTCTCTGTGGTCGCCGCAGCCACTTCCGCCCCCACTGACGTCACTAACGCCGCATGTGTCTCCGCCCCCACGCCGATCTCACGCCTAACCGCGCCCCCCCGGCGAGTTCCGTCACCTCGCCTAACCCCGCCCCTTCGCCGATCTCCGACTGCATG